>NW_006399753.1:15619409-15638782 GCF_000299155.1 Elephantulus edwardii
AAGCTGTGAACAATCTCAATCTCTTCGCCATCCATCCTGACGCTGCCAATAGGTCCAGTGGTGAGAAGCCTCTGAAATCCCTCTGGAGGGTCAGCTGTGGGTCTGTTCCAACTCTCCAGTACATAACAAACGAAAACCTTCCCTCACAAAAAAAGCATCATTGTCCACAGGTTATAGAGGAGATCCAGGCTCAGGATGAAGTGAAGTGGATCCAGGTGAAAGTCCCCTTAGTTCAGAGCTAAAAAAGACAGGACCCCAAAGCCCACTATCTCCCCATACAGCAGGCACAGAACTGCAACCAGAGTGATGAACCTGACCTCATAGACTTCAGCTGGAGATTCTGGTCAGTGAATGACCGGCTATGAGACCCGAACAGCTTACATCACCTCCAGGAGACACAAAGCAGGCACATCATCTGTCTGTTCACATCCAGGTTCAGTCTGCAGATTTGGGCTGTCCCTGTGTATAGACTTGTCTGTGCCAATTTGTCCTTCACTTTCAAATGTCACTAATAGAAGAGTTCTTTCAAGATGAGAACCTCATAATAAGTCACCATCCTATCTCGGGAACCTTACTTGAACCTAACCTGCTTAAAGAATGAATGAGTAGACTAACAAGCACATTGAATGGACATACCACATCCAGGCACACAATGGTCAGATCTTCTCAGTGCACGGGCTTTACCACTTCCCACCCAGTTGTTGCCCCAGATTCATCTGTAACCATGGACAGGCACTGTGTAAACCTCAACCAATGGCTGCAGGGGAGTCAAACGTGAAAGGATCACGACCACGGTGCAGCACCAAGCAAGTGCTGTCCTGTTAGAGTTAAGACTGCCATGTGTGGAAGCCAACTCAATAGTAGCTAGTTACGGCAGCAAACACAGATTTTAAAGGACTAGTGAATACCATGTAACTCTGTTGTCTTAGCCTGGTAGCCTCTGAGGTCGCTGTGAAGGGGGAAGAGTGCAATGATAGCTCAAAAAGTCTTAGGGTCACTCTATTGACTAGATTCCCAAAAAGACCCAAGGCAGATTGTGAAACATGGTCACGTGTGCCCAGGAAGAAGAGGAAATGAAATTGGTGAACGTTTAGCCAGATGGGATTGGTGAACCTCTAGTCAGCTTCATGGCAGTTTGCAAACAAATAAAATAGACTCTGTCAAAGCTCAGGACTAGTTGGAAATATAACAAGTAGTATAGCAAGTAGCTCATGGGATCAACAGAGGCTAGAGAAGCTGACTGAGAGACAAGGGAAGCTGGGCAGCAGCCACCACGTCCAAGATCAAACCCAGAAGCAAAAGTCACTGCTATGTTGCCATCAGCTCTGTGACCATGACCTCTAATCTCATGCTAAAAGTGGATTGCCGACATCCCCACCACCTCGGGAAATGTCTAAATTTCCCCGTCAACATAGTTTAGATAACAAAGATTCAAACAAACTGTACCTTGAATCCTTCCCAGTCGTAGCTTCAAGGGACGGATCAGCTTCTCTCTCTCTATCAACTTCCACCTTGTAGGATGCCAGTGAGATTTCCAGACACTGGTGGTGTAGAAAAAGAGCAAGATACCTGGGTATAGCTTCCAGAAAGATTACAGCCAAGACGACCCCGTGGTGGACTTGAACTCTATAACCCATGGAGTCACACGAGATGAATTGTCTCACTCGTCCTTGCAGTTGGGTTAGGGCCATTTGGGAATCTGGTCAGCTGCATTATCCAAACCTCCCTTGAGCCGTCATCACACTGCCTGTTCCCCTTCCTCCTCTGAGGGACCTCAGAAGCTAACTGGATGAGAGAACAGTGTCACAAGATAGAAGGACCCAGATTGCCATCCAACCAGCACTGAATCCCAAAATAAGCCTTTAACGGCGAAGTCACCGAGGCTCAGGAATGTGTGTAACAGGAACTAGAGTTAGTTTCTTGGTTAATTAGCAGTACCAAAAACCAGCCCGATGCTGTTAACTCCTGCTCATGATTTCAGGTGTTAAAGGTGATCAGACCACGGGGTTTTCAGGGCTGTAATCTGTATCGAAGCAGTTTGCCAGGCCTTTCTGCAAAGAGCCATTCCAACCCCCACTTTCCAGTTGCCACCTGGCTGTTTAACCACTCGTGCCACCAGGGTGACTTACAAAAATAACATGAGACTTTCTTTTTTAAAATTTATTAGGTGGAATGAACAACTTCCCACTTCCTTGGCATTCTTGTTTTCCACTTTCTCTACACTTAATTGAATAATCCAGCTGTTTAAGGGTTGGTGACACCAGTTTCGAGCAGATAAGTCATCATTAAGTCCATTTCAAATCACAGTGACCCTGTAGGGCAGAGTAGAAATGTTATCAATTTCGAAGGCTGCTGAGTCTTCCTACAAACAGACTGCATCATCTTCCTCTTCTGGACCAACTCATGGTTGTGAATGGCGCCCTCTTGTGGCCAGCAGCTAACTGCTTTAACCACTGTGTTACCAGAACCCGTCTTATTAGCAGATGTGATTATCAAATCAGCTATGACTCATAGCGACTTTATGTACAACAGGTCCAACTTTTCCCGTCCTGTGTCATTCTCAAGGTCTTGGCCACACTTGTACCCACTGTCACAGCATCATTTCAACCTATCTCGTGATGCTTATTCTCCTCTGTGTCTTATTTCTGGTTCACGTTTGCGTGGCTGGAGGTTTCTGTCTTTGTTAGGTGCTGTAAGTACGTTAACATGTGTTTTGAGACGCCTGATCTGTATTTTCCTTTAACCCCCAAGACCACTGGTAGATAGATCCTTCTTACCCTACAAATAAGAAAAAGATTACAACTCCAAAGTTTAAAAAAAAAAAACAAACCAGCTCATTAGCTTGAAGACACAAATGTCTTCATGGACACAGTCACTTGAGGTGTAGTTTGAAGGGTCTCTAACCAGGTGCCAGAGACCTGTCAGCTCCCTGTCATCAGGGACTCATCCCACAGAAGGTAAGAAATAACCTTCAGAGGTTTGTTCTGTTACAACCCCATCTGACAGATGAGGACAACAAAGTTGAGAGACTTTAAGTCATTTATTCAAAATCAATAGCAAGTAAGAAGCAGCAACTCCCATCTCGCTCCTCTCCCCTCCTCCAAGCCTCCGTGCAATGCGGAGCACACTTAGACACCTTCCTTTGACTTGATAGCTCCCTCTCTCCTCTTCAGATTCCCCACTGTAAGTCCTGGACGCACCAGCTAGCACTGATATTCAAATAAAAGTGTATTTCCCTGGTGTGGGCAGCTTCTGAATGGCATGGGGACACAGTGAGCCCAAAAGCTGGCCTCAAGGGGCTGTCACAACCAAAAAATTGCAGAAATTCACATGTTCAGGTCAGGATACAAGTCCCATCATTCACCAAACCACTTCACTTCTCTGCCTCACTTTCCTTACCTGTGAGATGGGCATACCCACACCTGCCTCAACGAAAAGATGATATGGCAAAGTTGGGGTATGAAACCCAGCTCAAGCAGAGACATCGTAAATGCTCACTAAACAGGAGACCTTTCTTTTCTCTTATCCCTTTTCCTACATTGGGCCAAGCTAGTGGCACCTCCGTGGGGCCCCACCAATCAACAATTGACAGTGTTGTGTCTCCTAGGCCTAGCTCAGGGCTGGTAGAAGAGCGATGGAGGTCCCAGCTCCATATCATCTGAAAATGTCCTGGGGAGTCTGTTATACATGTCAATTCTTGAACTTCCCCCTAAAGGACCTGACTAAGCGTGGTGTCAGGTGTTCTCCAGCAGGTCTTTGACTCATAGCAGTCCACCGTGATGAAGTCGAGCCGCCCGCCCCATAATGCCTCAGTGGGATTGGTTGACACAGGGGCTGTGGTACCCAGCTCCAACACCACAGCAGGACTGAGGATGGGCCAGCGCCAGGAGGTGTTTGGTTCTGAGGAGTCAGAACCCATCTGTAGAACCTCATAACAACTGCCATCTTTACAGAAGAAAATCACTACGTCTTCCCCTGTGGGGGTGATGGGTGGACTCAAACCACCCACCTTCCGGTTAGCAGCCAAGTGTTTATCCACTCCACCATCAGGGCTTCTTTCTGAATCCGTAGATCTGCACTGTTTACCCACTCCTAGGGATGCTGGCCCAGGCCGTGACCAGCCTGTCCTCCAAGTGAATCTAACCCAGCAACGTCCACTATATTCTCACACCACCCTGACACCTTCATGCTATGTCTTACTCATTCTTTTTATCACAATCCTGATTTTACAGCTCTAAACAAATCTATTTTAAAAGCATGATTTATATCAGTGCCACGAGTTTAAATATATTAAAGGAAGTGTGACAGGTCTGTTACCAGCAGTCCAGGGCTGGAGGCAGACTTCCTGGGCTAAAGCCAGTCTCTGCAGCCTGCCTGCTGTGTCCTTTTGGACAGGCCCCTGACTGGCTGTTTCTCAGAATCCCCATGTGAACAAAGGGGTGAGTAAGAGTATCTACATCCTAAAGGGGGTGTGAGGACTCATTTCTCTGCTGACTGTAACCCAGCACCAACATGCAGAAAGCACGTCGTAAATGTCAGTTATTCTTACTTTGACCTTTTACTGGGAACCACAGTGGCCGTGGAAACAGCAGTTAAGAAGTCAAGTGATGTATGGCTTTGAACAAATCTGCTGCTAAGAGCCCCTTAAAGGTGGTAAAGAGCAAAGGTGTAACATTGAGGATTGAGGTGTGTCTGACCTAAGCTTTTAATAGCCCTTTTAATAGCCCTTTTAATAGCCCCATATGAGTGTGGAGCTCTCATGGCTCAGTGATAAGGAGGTGCTCTGCCAACTCAAAGGCAGGCAGTTCAAATCTACCAGCTTCTACATGAGAGACATATGGGCAATCTCCTCCCGTGCTAAAACTGCCTCTGAAAACCAACTGGAGGGTCAGCTGTGGGTCGATTCTGTCTTGACAGTACACAATCCAGACACATGCATGTGAAAGATAGACAATGAATATGGAAGACTGAAGATGTGATGCTTTAGGAGCACGGCAGTGTTGAGGCATAAAGAATATCCCATAGTCTCAGAAGAGCAAACATATTTGTCTTGGAAGAAATGAAGCCACATAGCTCATTAAAAAAGGAGATGCTAGAACTTCTGTCACATACTTGGGGTTTGTCCTCAGGCAGGGTGGGAACCAGTGGAAGAAGGTCCTGCTTGGGAGAGTAGAGGGCGGCCAAGAACAGAGGACGTGCCTGTGAAACGGCCCTCTCAGAGTGCTGTGATGATGAGCTCAGACATTGCCACGGTGCTGAGGGTGACACAGGACTGGGCAACACTTTTTAAAATATTTTTTATTATTATTAATTTTAATGAAAATTTACAGAGACTTTGGATTTCCGTTCATTCATTGTTGCACTTTTCTCCCTGCCCACCCCTCCCCCTCAGTACACTCTTCTCTTTGAAAAGTAAAAGAAAAATTCTTTCATTGTTATACATTCCCTCCCTCCCCCCTCCCTGCCCCCCCAGATCCGCTGCACTATGCAGGCTTCATTCTGGACTCCTGTCATGACAATAATACCTAATCACATATCCCTTTTGAACAGCTCTCTGCCTCATCTGTTTCAATGCAGTATACATTATTGAACCCATCTTTCTCAGTCTCCAACCAACCCCGAGGTCAGTCCTGTTTTACAACAGTGGCACCATGTAGTATTTGTCCTTTTGTTGAATGAGATATTTCACTCAGCATAATGTTCTCCAGGGTCACCCATTTTGAATAATATTGCATGAGTTCCTTGTTTTTCAACGCAGCATAGTTTTCCAGTGTGTGAATATACCACAGCTTCTCTACCCATTCGTTTGCTGATGGGCACTTAGGTTGTTTCCAACTCCTTGCTATTGTGAACAAAACCGCAATAAACATGGGTGTGCATATATCTGCTTGGGTGGCAGTTATGATCTCTTTGGGGCAAATTCCCAGTAGTGGAATTGGTGGGTCAAATGGCATCTCTATTTGCAACTTTTTGAGAAGGCGCCACACCGCCTTCCACAGTGGTTGCACCATTTTACACTCCCACCAACAGTGAATAAGGGTTCCAGGACTGGGCAAAATTTCATTTTATCTGGTTACTATCTAGGAGTTGAAACCAACTTGACAGCACCCAATAACCCAAACTACAACAACAAGGGAGAAAACGTTACAAGGATCCGTGCCAAATATATAGTTATTGGTGGAGCTCTGGTGGCCTAGTGGTAAGGAGCTGTGCTGCAATCCCAAAGCCACACAGTTCAAATCCACCAGCTGCTCCACAGGAGAAAGATGGGCAATCACCTTCCGTGTGATTAAACTGCCTCTGTAAACCAGCGGGAGGTTCAGCTATGGGTCAGTTCTGACTCTATGAAACACAGCAACGACAACAGCACACAAAGTTATTAAAAATTCCTTGAAGAACCACCTAAAACAGTCTGTCATCTGCCGGGTTCATTCCACGCTCACACGCTCTTCCAGGAAGTGCCACAGAAGCATCTTTCTGGTGTTTCACTAACTGGGCTGACTTGAAAGTGATTTTGGAGTTAATGTGGGCATAATTTTGAGGTTCTGGTAGACCTGAGAGCTGACTATTTCTAGAAAAAGAAATCCCTGTCTTTGGTTCACCCAGAAGCAGCTGGAAGCTGCCGGAAGTCTCTTGAATCCCTGGCCTGGCTGGCACAGAACGCTGATCCCTTCTCTGTGGGAAACAAAGCAGTGTCTCAGCGAAGATTGCTCAACAGCAAACTCATTAGCTCTTAGCTCCTGGGCTGTTTATCTACAGATCTCAACGTGCCTCAAAACATTCATTAATGCTTCTAACAACACCCTGTCGACTAAGAAGCACCGGTCCCCATTCTGCAGATGGGAAAATTGATAGAAAGGGCTATTAGTGGCTGCACTCTTCAGGGAAGGTGTCACTAAGTGGCTGTGGAGCAAACTAGACCTGACGGCAAGAAAGAAAGTGATGAGTCTTGAAGATCCAGCCCTGCAGGGCCACCTCCCAAATCAGGTGTTTGCCTGGGCCGGACATTCCCAATACACAGAGTCTTCTACTGTTCCCAGGACAAGGCAGTGGGAAGGGACAGCATCTCTGGAGAACATTCTGGAGTCCACCATGCAGTGAGCCTTTCAAACATTTTATGTTTGAAGGAATTATATGGCTTTTGGAAAGAGTTTTCCTAAAGGTGTGCAATATTACCATCCCATTCAGTCACCTCCCCTTCACCAAACACAAAGCACCAGCCCCTTCACCAGGCTCTTAACCCTCCTTGACAACATGCCCAAAGCATGTCAAAAAAAGTCTGAGCAGTCAACTCTTCTAAGGAGAACTCTGGCTCTCCTTCTTCTAACACATATTTGTTTGTTCTTCTGGTGGCCCACAGTATAGTTGAAATATTCACGCCTGGTAACGTAGAAGGCTGGTGAAAGAGAGAAACAGCCTTAACAAGAGGAATTGACACTCAGGTTGCAACACAGCCCAGTGTGAGGATGGCACAGGACTGGACAGTGTTTCATTCATTTGTACAAAGGGTCCCTGTGAATCAGAAATGACCCAATGGCACCAACAAACCATTACCACCAGCGGTTCCTCCCCAGAGAAGCAAAGAGAAGGCCAGCAGTAGCCAGGGAATAGGCCAGTCTGGACTCAAATAGACAAGAGAAGAGTAGAAAGGAGACCAAGAGTGTGACAGGCATCAGATTTAGGTGGGAAGATGCAAGAGACACAAAGCAGAAAATAGCCTGAGGACTCCAGACCAGAGACCTGGCAACATCCAAATCTTAGGAGTGGAAAGATGCGCAAAGAATCTTTCAAATCCTCCTAATTTTTAACCAACAGACTATATTTCAGGAACTTATTCAAAGCAAAACAAAAATTTCTAACATGTATAAATGATATACTAAGTTATAAAGTATTGTGTGTTAACAAAAAATTATAAGTAATCTAAATCTTCAAATTGGAAACTGATTTAAAGATGTCATGGTATATTTTGTTGTGTGCTGTCAAGTTGGGCATGACTCATAGCTGACCATCCAGGGAGTTGTCAGAGCCTGGAAATAGCACAGGAGGAGACTAACCATCTTTTCACACAGAGTAACTGGTAGATTCAGACAGTTTGCCTTTGGGTGGGTAATGCAGTTTCTTACCACTGGGCCACCAGAGCTCCCTCACTGTACATCCGTTAAAAATGCATTGAAGAATAGTTACATGACAAAAATCATCTTCATCATAAACCAATAAAAATTGTGAATACAAAATTATAAACAGAAGCATAAAGACAGAAAAAGAAACAAGATCTTATCCTTAAGAAATGAACAGAGAAGTTGATTAATAATTTGCATAGTAAAATTTATAGAAAACAAGTCTTCCTCTCTTGTGCTGTCTCTCCACCTTTTCAAACATGACGTCCTTCTCCAAAGTCTGATCTCTCCTGGCAACATGCCCAAGTGTGCGAGACAGAGCTTCAAAACCTTTGTTTTCAAGGAGCAGCCTGGTTTCACCCTTTCCAGGTCACACTTGTGTGTTATCCTAGCAGTCCATGGTATGTTCAATACTCTTCTCCAACCCACAGCTCAAGAGTATCAATTCTTCCCATGTAGTGACACTGATCAAGATATTTCTCCGCTCTGGCCTGTTTCCCTAGTATTTTTAATTAATAAAAATAACTATAAAAATAATAATATTTACATAAAATATAAAAACATGGCATTTTTTATAACTTTATGGCAACATAATTTGGGGAAAGGTGTTCATTCAAGTGAGAGTCATGTCAATGTAGACATCATAAATAGCATTCTAGATCTTAACCCAAAGAAGGACTTCAAGGCCCACTCTTGCCCATCATAGACTTTGACCCTGAGAACGATGTCAGGACGCACTGTTGGTAGGTCTGCCCATCCATGTGTACACGGTCTTCCTCTACAAACCACCCATGCAGGAATGACGGTCACAGCTGTGACCTTGGTGGCAGGTTCAGCTCCTGTAGGAAGGAGCTTCTAAATCTCAGCTTCTGATTCACCCAACAAAGACTTGCTGATGTTCATAAGCAGATTATTGGAAATTTGTAAAGCTCCCTGTTGGCCATGACAACGCTCAGTGAGTTAAGAAGTTATAATTAGCTGGCACATCCAATTCCCCAGGCTCAGTAGCATTTATAGGGCAGAGCTATTCATAGCAGTTAGTGGAGCTTATTATTTACTTTGACAAGGAATATTTCACTATTTCAACTGTTGAGTTATGCAATAATGAGGCAATGATTCTGAAGCTCCATCTGACATATTTTGGACATAGTGCAAGGCGGGACTGGTCCTTGGAGAGGAACGTCGTGTTAGAGAGAGTGGAAGGACAGCACAGGAGAGGAAGACCCTCGATGTGATGGATTGATTCAGTGACTGGGGAAGTGGGGGTGGATGTGTCAGAGACAATAAGATCGGCACAGGGTAGAGCAGGGTTTAGGGCTCTTGTACATAGGGTCACTATGAATTGCAGGTGACTCAATGGCACATAACAACAACTTTCTTGTGAGCTCTTCAACAGAGGAATTCTACTTTCCTAAGACTTTGGCATAGTTTCTTTTTATAAAGTGACTCCTGGGTTTTTCGCTTCGTGTGACACTAATGTATCAGTGTTCCCTGATAGTCTTCATGCCCTATGTCTAGACTAGCATTTCCTAAAGAGAAAGCAGAGGCTAACCAACTGCCTGGGGCAATATTTACCAAAAAAAAAGGGAAAGTTTGTCCTTAAATATCTTGGCTGTCACCAGGACAACTACGGATATTTTTCTTATGGCCCATCACATGGACCAGTTGTCCAAAGAATCATTTTGTTCAAGCCCACTCTGAGATTTGGTGATTTATTTCATTATATTTCTCTTTCTTTCTTTTTCCTTTCTTCCTATCTTCCTTTATTTCTTTAATGGAAATTGACAATATCAATTCCTTTCATTCACACATTCATGCACATTTTGTTTCATAACATTAATTATAATTCCCAGGGAACATTGGTGGCTTAGTGGTGTAAGGAATTGTGCTGTCAACCCAAAGGTAAGTGGTTCAAATCCACCAGCTACTCCCTGGGGAAAGATGGGTAATTTCCTCCCATGTGATTTACTGCTTCTGAAAATCCGCTGAAGGATCAGCTACGAGTTGGTTCGGACTCGACAGTACATGACAACAACAACGTAATGCAATTGCATTTTCCCCCTTGTGTCCCGCAATTCTCATTTCTCTTAATCCTTGCACCCTATCCTTTCCTTTCTTCTTAGCTTTATCATTGTGCCAATACTGCTCTTCTTTTCTTGCCTGGTTGTCTATTCTAAGGAGTAAGTGCCTCCGTGGTGTCACCGTAGCGGCTTGTGCATTGTTTGGCTGAAAGTTGAGTCAGGAGTCTCTGTGGTTCCTAATGGCCCTCAAGCTAACTAGTGTCTACAGAAAGCCCCAGTGTTGCACTTAACCATCTGATAAATATGTGTCCAGGAAATGCCATTGCAAAACAATCTGATTCAACATCAGCATGGACAGGCCCTGGCAAACATCCAAGGATTCCATACCCATCTTTGTTCACGGAAGCTCATGCTTCTCAAGAATCTCTAGAAAGTAATTCACAGAAGACCATTCCCATCCACATTGTCACCACACATTCTTGTTGATGGAGACATGATTTAGACTGATGTGTTTGTACTCTGTGAAACTGTCAAACTCCCAGAAGTAAAAATGTTAGTAGTATAAGCTCACCAATAGCATCAAACTATGATTGAGCACTGCGAAACATAGAGCCCCAGCCATGGGGAAATGGCTCACCTACTCTGGCCTCAGTTCTCTACTTGTAATAGTGGGAGAGGTGAGACTCCCTCAACTCTCCTTCTCTTCAAACAATAATTCTAGATAATTGCACTGAGCAGAATGAAATAAACATTCACGGCTGAGAATAAAGGAGATAGGACATCCATGTGCTAGAAACCACAATTGATGCCTCATATCCATGCTGGTGGATGATATACTTAAACATTGTCATGATTTTATTCCTATTTTAAAGGTGGAAAATGAGGCTAAAATTAATAATTTCCCCAAAGCCATAATCATCTCAAGAGCAGGTTTGAGGCATGAACAAACACTAAGGACCAAGACCAGATGAATTGTGGGATGATTTCAAAGATATCGTCCATGAAGAGAGCAAAAGATCAATACAAACACAGAGGAGAAACAAAAGACCAAAAGAGATGTCAGAAAAGACCACAAGAATTGTACCAAAGTGTGGAGAAGACAAAACAAAAGGATGAATTGCCAAAGTAAAAGAGCTGAACAGAAGATTTCAAAAGGTAGCTCGAGAAGACAAAGCAAAGTATTATAATGGATTTAGCCAAGAGCTGAAGTTGGAGATTTAGGAAGAACTCACTCAGCATTTCTCAATCTGAAAGAACAAGAAAAACAAATTCAAGCCTCAAGTTGAAATACTGAGAGATGTTATGAGAAAAATTTTTAATGATTTAAGAAGCATCAAAAGAAGATGAAGATAATATATGGAGTCACTCACTGTTCAAGATAGAATTGGTCAACATGGAAAACTTTCAAGAAATAGCATAAGATAAAGAGCCAATGAGGGAAGAAGTTCAAGCTGCATTGAAGGCAATGACAAAAAATAAGGCTTCAGGAATTGATGAGATCCCAATTGACATGGTCCAAATAGTAGATACAGCCCGGGATCAGTCTATGCCAGGAAATTTGGAAGAAAGCTATCCGATCAACTGACTGAAAGAAATCCATACTTGTCTCCATTCCCAAGAAAGGTAATCCAACAGAATGTAGAAATTAGTGAGCAATACAATTAATATCACATGCAAGTAAAATATTGCTGAAGATCATCCAGAAATTACTACAATAGTACATTGACAGAGAACTGCCAGAAGTTCATGGGTTTGAAAAAGGCCATGTGACAAGAGATATCATTGCATTTGACTGTGTGGATCATAACAAACTATGGACAACACTGAGAACAACGGAAATTCCAGAGCATTTAGTTACGCTTATGCAAAATCTATACCTAGAGCAAGAAGCTGTTGTCCAAACAAAGAAAGGGAACACTGCGTGGTTTAAAATCAAGAAATGTGTGTATACAGGCTGTATCTTTTCTCCATACCTATTCAATCTGTACGCTGAGTAAATCATTAGAAAAGCTCTACTTTATGAAGAAGAGTGTGGAATTGATAGAAGACTCATCAATAACCTGTGTTAGGCAGATGACATAACTTTGCTTGTTAAAAGAGAGGAGATCAAAGGCTGCAGAGATCAAAGACTTTAGCTTTCACAGTGGATTACATCTCAAAGTCAACAAAGCAAAACTCCCCACTACTAGGCCAGTAGGCAACATCATGATAGATGGATACATTATTGAAATTGTCAACGATTTATTTTTGCTTGGATCCACTCTCAACATCCTTGGTATTAGCAGACAGTTAAGTCTGCTGTCAGGGATCTTTCCAAAGTCCTGAAGAGCACTGATGTCAGTTTAAAGGTAAAGGTGTGCCTGATTCAACCCAGTCTTTTCAATCACTTGTCATGCATCTGAGAGCTGGACAATGAATAGGAATGACAGGAGAAGAATGGATGTCTTTGAGTCATTGTATTTGAGAAGAATGCTGAATATCCTATGGACTGCCAAGCGAACAAAGAGCTATGTCTTGCAGAAAGTGCAACAGGAGTGCTCCTTAGAGACAAGAATGGCGAAACTTCATCTCACATATTTTGGGCATGTTGTTTGGAAAGGCTGTTCCTTGGAAAGGAACATCATGCTTGGAAAGCTGAGGGGTCAGCAAAGTAGAGGAAGGCTTTCAATGAGACAGACTGATGCAATGTCTGTAGCAAGGGGCTCAGCTGTGCTGGGGACAGTAGGAAAGTGCAGGACAGGACAGAGTTCAGATCTGTTGTTCACAGGGTTACCATGTGTTGTACTCGGCTCAATGGTACTTAACAACAATAAAGCTAGAAAGTGACATAACAGAGATAAGAACTCAAGTCTGATTACTATGTCGTCACTACATTACTACTCTGCTCATCTCATTTACTGATCCCACTGAAGACCTGGCATTGGGGATATGACTTCTGTCTCCCCCCTTGAATGTAGAGCTTAATGTTCCCCACACTGCTCCCCGCTCTTAATAGAGACAGAAATGTATGAAGAGAATGCATAAGAACGACTGGGCATGTTCCAGCAAGGATGCATGGGATAAGGTGGGGTGAACGATGGACAGGACTGATGTCATGACCCTTTCTTCGGACAAAAGTTGGGCCCATAAAAAACCCAACCAGAACTTTTTTTGTTTCACTTGGAAAAGAAAGAGACAACTTTCCCCCCAATCTATTGATGCAAATGGACAAATCAAAAGGAGAAAGAGGCATTCCTCTACAGAAGAGTCTTACACCAGGGGTGTTCATTGACTTTTTGGTGGGAGGTTTGAAGCCATCATAAAGAAACAGTATATAAACTAGATGAGTTCTGGTGGCCTAGTGGTAAGAAGATGCACTGCAATCCCAAAGGTATATAGTTCAAACCCACCAACTGTTCCTTGGAATGAAAATGAGCAATTTCCTCCCGTGTGATTTACTGCCTCTGAAAACCCATTAGAAGGTTAGCTAGCAGTCAGTTTTAACTCAACACCACACAACAACCTAAGAATAATGGTCCTTATCTTTCATCTCCTCTGAGATATAAAAAGGAAAAACCTTTTGTGACTGAGATATTTCACTCAGCATAATGTCCTTCAGGGTCACCCATTTTGAATAATATTTCATGAGTATAGTGCCACTGTTGTAAAATGGGACTAATATCAGGGTTGAGGAGAGACGAGAAAGATGGGCTAAATAATGTATATTGCATTGAAACAGATGAGAGAGAACTGTTTAAAGGGGATATGTGATTAGGTATTATTGTCGTGCATTCCTCTAGGTCATACAAGCCCTGGTGTACAAGTTGCCATACTGTGGTCACTTGTGGTTGCTGTGAGGCTGAACACTGTGACACTGATGTGTCAAATGTGTTAATGATCGGTTACCCAATGCTGACAGAGAGTGGGGTGCAGCTCCCTGATTAAAACAAGCTTGGAAGGAGGAGTGGCATCCACTTCCACAATAGCTTGCCTCCAGAAACTCTATGAACCTGGAGAGAGGATGAGAGACACCCAAGCATTGAGGACTCTCCTTCACAGGGTCGCTATGAGTCACCTGCGACTCGACGGCACTTAACAGCAACAACATTATCGTCATGACAGGAGTCCAGAACGAAGCCTGCATAGTGGAGTGGTCTTGAGGGTGGAATTGTATAACAATGAAAGATTTTTTTTCTTTTACTTTTCAAAGAGAAGAACAAACTGGAAGGGAGGAGTGGGCAGGGAGAAAAGTGCATCAATGAATGAACAGAAATCCAAAATATCTGTAAATTTTCATTAAAATTAGTAAAAATAATAATAAAATAGGCTATTGATGGCTTTTAAAAAAAAAAGGAAAAACCATACAAAGGCTTTGTTGTGAGTCCTAGTCTCTATGCATTTGATCTTTGCCCAAGGACCTTCATTAAAACAGGAAATCTCATGCTTGGGTGGGTGGAGGGACAGTGCAGGAGGGGAAGGCCCCCTATGAGGTGGATTGATTCAGTGACTTGGGTGATCGGGATGGGAGTGTCAGAGGCAGTGCGATTGGCACAGGACAGAACAGAATTTAGGGCTGTTGTACATAGGGTCGCTATGAGTCGCAAGCGATTTGATGGCACATAACAATAACAACAACAACAATGCCTTTCTCTTAGCCAAGAAAGAATCCGAAGATTAAAAAGGCTTGAGGGCTTCAAGCAGTTGTGCTGATTTTATACTGGTCCCACTCAGTGGTGATATTTGGGTCCCAAATTTACTGAGCAGTTTTAGTAGGACAGCAGTAGATCACGGGCTTAGAAGCTTGTCTTCCTGTCGTTTTGCTAACTGGTGATTATTTGAGAGATTGTCTCATTGTGTGGTGGGCTGGGCTATTTATGCTCTCGAATTGCTCACTCAACCTCTGAGCTCACTGTTTAAGCCTGTGCGTCCCCTTAGTCAGGCTCTGGCCCCAGTGTGGGAGCCCAGGGATGGGGCACGCCCAAACTAGCTGGGAACAAGTTCTTTGGCTTGACTTCTCATCACCACTGTAACAGCACACATCCTTCTCAACAGGGATGCCCAACACAAAAACAATGAAAGAAGAAACCTTCTGAATTCTGAGAAAATGGCACGGAGCCCTAATTTTACTGTCGTTGTGTCCTCTCAAGTCGGAACTGACTCATAGCGGGTTTTCAGAGACAGTAAATCACATAGGAGGAGATTGTTTGCCTTTCTCCTATGGAGCAGCTGGTAAAATAGAACCACATGCCTTTGGGTTGAAAGCACAACTCCTTATCACTTAGTCACCAGAGCTCCTCATAATAACAATTATTATTATTATTATTATTATTATTATTATTATTATTATTATTATTAAAATTAAGTAATCAGGGGCTCAGATGACCTAGTGGTAGGAAGTTGGACTGCTAATCCAAAGGCAGGCAGTTTGAACCCACAGCCTCCACCACTGTCAGGACAGGGAGGCAGATAGAAAGAGTCACATAACTCCAGAGACATCTATGAAATGCAGAGGTCCCTCATAAGAAAGGCCTGGCAATCTGCTTTCTAAAAAAATCATCCCTTGAAAACACTTCGGAGTGTGGTTCTGCTCTGCCACGTAGGTGGAGTTGATTCAATGACAACCTGTAACTACCTCTGCCACACCTGGGCCCACGTCTGCATGTGACTCCATGGCTGGTTGTTCTAACCTCAATGCTTGGACACATCCCTCTATATCCTTCACGGCAGCAGAAGCGGCATTATGGAACATACCACACACACTGACGTCCCTGGCCAGCATCCATCAACATTAACCACTAGTCATGAATGCAGGTTCAATAACTATACGATGTTCCCAAATATTGCTCAAGTCCCTTTCATGTCCTTGAAGAATAAACATCAAATCCTCTGTCCAATGAAGACTAAGAATTCTCTGTTCTGAACAGCATGCTCGACTACGTGCAATTAATGAATTTCTGAAGTTATTGCTGCTGTTCCTCCCACCCTTGGCGCCCTAATTTGCCTGTGGCAACAACATGTGTGTAGATTAATGAGGCTCTCGGCAGCGAGCGGAAAAGTGTTCATTAGCTTAATGATCCACACCTCCTCATGGAGGGCAGCTCGGGCCATCAGGACACAGCAGTGCCTCTGTGAGAGAGTGGAGGGTGTCCCCTCAGTGCTTCTCAACCAGCTACATCTTCCCTGGGGAGGAACTGGAAGAATAAAGCTGAAATAACAAGGCAAGAATTACTGTGGGTTACCCAATTGTATGCTGAATGCACATGCATTTATTAAGTATCTTGGAAGCAGGAATGGCGTCCACTTCCAAAATAGCTTGCCTCCAGAAACTCTATGAATTTGAGAAATGATGAAAATTATGCAAATGTTCAGATCTTTCACTCATAGGGTCACTATGAGTCGTCTATGACTCGATGACACTTAAAAACAATAAGTATAAAGGACCTAAAAGTGTTAAAAAGCAAGGATGTCAGTTTAAAGACTAAGGGGCACCTGATCCAAGCCATAGTTTTTCCAAATGTTTCCTATGCATCTGAAAGTTGGACAATTCATAAGGACAACTGAAGAAGGATCGATGCCTTTGAGTTTAATGTTGGAGAAGAGCACTGAATAGCCCATGGGCTGTGAAAGAACACACAGATCTGGCTCGAAGGGAGTGCAGCCTCGGGATAGTGAGATTTTGTCTCGTATACATTGGGCATGATGTCAGGAGGGGGCAGTCCTTGGGAAAAGACATCACGCTGTAAAAAGTGGAGGGTCCATGAAGGAGAGGAAGACCATTAACAAGACGAATCCACACAGTGACTGTTACAGTGGCCTTGAGAATATCAGACATCACAGGATGGTGCAGAACTGCGCAAGGTTCTGATTTCTTGCTACCAGGATCCCTATGAATCGTAGTCAGTTCAATGTCATATAGTTATAACAACATTATATCCCTGGGTGGTGCATATGATTAGTGCGTTCAGCTGCTAACTGGCAGATTGGAGGTTCAAGTCCACCCAGAAGCACCTAGGAAGAAAGTAATATATAGTTCCTTAAATATAGTTTCTAGAATATAGAAAGTAATATAGTTCCTTAAGTCAAAATAACAAGGCAAGAACTAATGTGGGTTAACCAATTGTATGCTGTATGTATGTGCATTTATAAATATAGTTCCTGGTAATATAGTTCCTTAAAAAAATTAGCCACTGAAAATCCTATGGATGCTGGAAAATCAGGATGCACACCTCAGTCATTTAAAAAACCCTTCAAAATGGGCCAAGGCTAGAGACATAAATCACTAAAACTATAAATTTTTTACAAGACAGTGTCGAGATGAGGCAGGATCTGATGGCTGTGGTAAGGGAAACAGAAATAGCAAAAGTCTAACTAGATAAAAGGAGTAAAATAGATAAAGACTAAAATATATAAAGGGAACCTCCTAAAAAGGAAACATTTTTGTTTATCAAAAGGACTAACTGCATTGAAACAGATGAGGGAGAGAACAGTTTAAAAGCGATATGTGATTGGGTATTATGGTTATGACAAGAGTCCAGAACGAAGGTTGTGTAGTGGAGTGTACGGGGGGGGAGGGGGATTGTATAACAATGAAAGAGTGAATTAGTGAGGAGGCGCGAGCAGGGAGAAAAATACAACAATGAATTAATAGACATCCAAAATCTCTGTAAATGTTCATTAAAATTAAAAAATAATTTTTTAAAAAAGGACTTGAAAAAAGTGAAAAGATAAACTGCAAATTGGGGAAAGTCTTTGGAATCTGCATTATAAAGATCTAATAGAGAATATATATATTCTACAGCTTAGCAGAATAGATAACAAATGGACTAAGGACTGAAACAGACATCTCATAGAGGAAGACACGCCTGTGAAAAGATGCTCAGCATTATTGCTCATTAATACCTCATTGTCGGCTAGTTAATTCAAAGCCATAGCAACCCTTTAGGACATGAAACTGTCCCATAGAATTCCTAAGGCTGCGAATCTTTGAAAAAGCATCACATCTTTCTCCCACGGAGTGGCGGTGGGCTCAACACACTAACCTTTTAACTAGCAATGAAGCACTTAATCATTGCGCTACCAGGGTTCCTAATGAACCACTACAAAAAGGAAACAAAGCAAACAAAATAATAGAAAACCCCACACTGTCATGGAGTCACTTGTGCCTCATAGGAACCCTCTAGGTTTTCCAAAGCTGTAAATCTTTGCAGGAGGACACTGTCCACCTCTCTCCTGAAGAGCTGCTCATAGCATCGAGCTGCAGACCTTTCTCGTTGCTGTGCCCTAGGAAGCTGTGCTCTATCTAAAGAACACAGGGGCCTTGATAGCCAGACACAAGGCTGCTAACCAAAAGGTCAGGCGTTCTAAACCACCTAGAAATGTTGCATGACAAAATCTGACAACCTGCTCCTTCAAAGATTACCTCTGAGTAGACATACCAATCACTAAGAATTGGAACCAATGTAACGGCACCTAACAACATAATAGTTACTCTGTTTTATGGAACCAATCCCATCCCATACCATCCCAATCCTTTTGCTCTTTATCCCAAACCTGAGATCCCATCCACCATGCTCCCCATCCACCATCTTCACTAGCCTCGTGTCTGCAGGGTTCGTGAAAGTTAGGAGCTAAGACTCAAATGCAGATAATGGTTGTTAATGGAAAAGAAACTTGGCAAGTTCTAAATCAATGCTCAAATTTGCTTGGTCCTCATGATCATTTGGTACCTCATAAAAACAAAGTTTCCAGGGTCTCATTCATGGGGATTGACATTCAGAAGATCTGAACCTGGCCTCAAATCGTGGACAAGATCAGAAAGCCACTTTGTGAGAGCAAGCATACCCTTGACTAAACTTCTACAAGTCAGTCACCAGCATGAAGAACTGTACAGATACTTACACACTAAACTACCACCACAAACATTACAAACACCTAAACATTGTGATCCTACTAATCAGAAAACTTATCTAAGTCCATATACATTGACTCATTGATCAAAATTATTGATTTACTAAGTGAGAGAACCAGGATCCAAATCTTCCTATCTCTGGCCCCAAATAGATTCTAACCACAATAACCTGTTATTAAAGGATAAATGCTAAATAAAAGGTGTAACTGAGGGGGGAAATGCTAGGTGGGTTTGAACGAGCAGCCTTTTGGTGAACAGCCATGAGCTTAACCAGGGTACCATCGTGCACTTTTATTATTATTAATAATAATAATCATAATTTCCATGAACATCTACAGAGATTTTGGA
>NW_006399753.1:15638882-15667377 GCF_000299155.1 Elephantulus edwardii
CATTGTTGCACTTTTCTCCCCACCCACTCACCCCCCCCCCCACCCCCAGTTCGCTCCTCTCCTTGAAAAGCAAAAGAAAAACTCCTTCATTGGTACACAACCCCCCCGCACCCCACACATCACCACTCCCACCCCAAGTATACTCCACTCATCGTGCGCTTTTGACCAATTGTGTGGTTGATGGAAGTAGACTGCCATTTTTCTCCGTCCCGTAAAAGCAAGAGGACATCAAGTACCAAGCCAGCGACTATGCACAGCTTGTACCTCAGGCTTGCTTCATTAATATTGGCTTCAGCTCGCTGTTTCTTCACAGAAACCATTTAAATCACTTGTTCATTTTGTGAGGATTAGTTAAATTGAAATGCGAGATCATGAGCTGTAAATCCACTTAGCCAGGTACATAGACAAGTAATACATCCCACATAGGCAGCATGTGTAAAGCAGGGAGGGAAATACCCATTTCCGTAATATTCTCCTCACACCAAAAACTCCCTCTGAATAAGGCGTGTTCCTTGGACTTTATCATAGACATCTTGAATATCAGTTTACAAGAATTTTCTAGAATTCATCTGATCCAGGCTCTTTATCTGATAGGCCAGGCATTTCAAACCCCTATGGCCTAGTGGCATCCACTTCCTAAATAACATGCTTCCGGAAACTCTATGAACTTTGATAAATGTTGATGGTTGTAGAGGGGCGTCAGGCCTTTTGTTCATAGGGTTGTTATGAGTCGTGCTCGACTCGAAGGCAATCAACAAAAACATGGCCTAGTGGAGGGAGTGCTGGTGGCCTAGTGGTAGAAAACTGCACTGCAATCCCAAGACACATGGTTCAAATCCACCAGTTGTTCCACAGGATCAATCTCCTCCTGTGAGATTAACTGTCTCCGAACACCTCCCAGACTATCAGCTACCAGTCAGTTTTGGAGAAAGATGGGCAATCTCCTCTTGTGTGATGTATTGACTCTGAAAACGGGCTGGAAGGTCAGCTATGGGTCAGTTCTGACTCACCAGTACACAATAACAACAACAAGTAGCCCTGTAATGGACCTCTGGTGGTCTAATGGGTAAGGAATGGTGCTGTTAAGTCAAAGGCAGGTTATATCCATCAGTTGAGCCTTTCTATGAAGATGGTGCCAAAAGCCAAGAAGGAAGCCCCCAACCCTCCCAAAACTGAAGCCAAAGCAAAGGCATTAAAGGCAAAGAAGGCGTCCTGAAGGGCATCCACAGCCACAAAAAAGGAAGATCTGCACGTCACCCACCTTCCTGTGGCTTAAGATGCTGAGACTCTGAAGGCAGCCCAAATACCCCCTGGAAAAGCGCCCCCAGGAGAAATAAGCTCGACCAATATGCCATCATCAAATTTCCCCTGACCACTGAGTCAGCCATGAAGAAAATAGAAGATAACAACACACTTGTGTTCACTGTGGATGTCAAGGCCAACAAGCACCAAATTAAACAAGCTGTAAAGCTCTGTGACATTGATGTGGTCAAGGTCAACACCTTGATTAGGCCTGATGGAGAGAAGAAGGCCTGGTTCGACTCTCTCCTGACTATGATGCTTTGGGTGTTGCCAACAAAATTAGGATCATCTAAATTGAGCCCGGCCGGCTAATTCTAAATACAAATTTTTCTCAGAAAAAAAATCCATCAGTTGCTCTAAAGGTGAAAGATGGGCCGTCTTTTCCTGTGCAATTTACAGCTTCTGAAAACTCACTAGCGGTTCAGCTCTGAGTTAATTCTGATTTGATAGCATGTAATGACAACACTGTGTGACATGAAGCTGTATAGTGTATCGGATGAGACCATATACGCTGATGAATAAGCATTTGGGTTGTGGCAACAGAGGACATAGTTTCAAACCCCATCCTCTGCCAACCTCTCTGTGCTGTCGGTGCTGCTGAGTTAACACCAGATCCTCACTATCACACACAATGAGATGGGAGAGCGGTGAGCCACACGATTTCCATTAGCGGATTTCCAGTCCTTTCTTCCTCACTGCTCTTGGTCTGAAAGTGCCACTAAAAGCCGTTCAGCACCTCAGCAAAACACAAGCCCCCAGGGACCGACAGGTGGTGGCTGGACTTGAGGTGCAGAGCTCGGGAATGGGAAAAGGATTTCCCACCTGGAAGGCAAGATTTCTACCACTGAATCCCGCTGCCTCCCTTTGCTGCATAAACTCGAGTCAGTGATTTTACCCAAGTCCCTGCCATTAGGGGCAAATCCACTGGGAAGCACACTGTTAACCCAAAGATGCTGCCTCTCTACTGGTTCAAATCCACCAGCGCTCCACGGGTGAGAGATTAGAAGCTCAGCAAACCTGCTGGAGGGTCAGTTACGAGTCAGTTCCAGCTCAGTTGTGGTGAGTTTTTTAGTGGGTCCCTGCTCTCTCAGCCACACACCTAAACGGGATAAATGCTAGTGATCAGAACAAATAAGAAGCTTCGTCTTTTCTTTTGTTTCCTAATGTGTCTTTTTTACTTTAACAAACTTGTTAAGAAAGAACTGAAGTAGTTGTTGTTATTGATGATGATGTTGATGTTGTTGTTGTTAGGTGCCATCGAGTCGAGTGCAGCCCATAGAGAACCTACAACCAACAGATGTGAACCCTGTCCTACCCTGTGCCAGCTTCACAAAGAAAAAGAGAGAAATAAGGGAAAAGGAAGGGATTGAGGGAAGGGACTTGAAGGAGACCGGCAGAAGGACAAATGATGGGTTTGAACTGCCAGCCTTTTGATCAGCAGGCAATGTTTAATCACTGCACAACCTAGGCTCTCTACATTGTCTGTTGTTGTTGATTGCATTCTAGTCAAACACGACTCATAGCAACCCCATGATCAAAAGGCCTAAGGCCCCTCTACAACCATCGACATTTATCAAAGCGCATAGAGTTTCCAGAGGCATGACCAATGATTTTTAAATTTCAGCTACACAGAGCCCTCCATGTCCACTGACCTAACATGTATGGTTATTATTCTTATGGACATCATGCTTGGTAGGATAGAGGGACAGCGCAGGAGGGGAAGAACCTCTATGAGATGGATTGATTCAGTGACTGGTGTAATAGGGATGGGAGTGTCAGAGACAGTGAGATTGGCACAGGATAGAGCAGGGTTTAGGGCTGTTGTACATAGGGTTGTTATGAGTTTCAAACAACTCGACGGCACATAACAACAACAACAACAACATCAAATTGGAACCAACCCATAGTTGACCCTCCAGAGAGTTTTCAGAGGCAATAAAACCCACGACAAGAGATTCTGCATCTTTCTTCTGAGAAGCAGCTGGTGGATTTGAACTGTGAGCCTTTGGATTGGTAGTGCAATTCTTTACTGCTGAGCCACTACCGCTGTCTACAGTAATTTTCAACACAAAGAGTAGCCATTTGTGTCTGGAGGTACTTTTACAACTTCTTGTGATTAAAATATTCTGCAGCTAAATTTAACAGTGTTAATTTAAACTTCCTTATTTCAGTCAACTTAAATGAGAAGCGTGAAGGTAGAAAAGCACCAGCTTGTCTAATTCTCTCAACAAGAAATGAGCCACAGCTGTCTGAGAGTTACTGCTTTCTACACGAGGTCCTTCCTCAAACACCAGGGAGATGCTGGTATTTTTGGAAAATAAAGAAGAAACATAAGCAACATCACTGTTACAGTCAAAGACAAGATACAGGTGCCTCTGCTCAGCACTGGCATCCAGCCTTCCACTAGAGGCCTCAGATGCTGTGATAGATAGCAAAGATAAAGATGGAAAAGGAAGACAGAAGGGAAAGGGGAGAGAAATTCCTCATGCTCCACAGATCAGAGCTGGGTGCTCCGGGAACATCGGCTGTAAAGCTTGGGCATCTGTCCTCCACAGACTGGCCGGTTCGTTCAGCCCCACCTGAGTGCCCCAGCACTCTTCTATCCATATGCCCTGCAGCAGACGTCTGAACTGCTCTGAGCTTCTATGTCATTGGAGGCCCCAGAGACCATGACTACCTCGCAGAGTAGTGAGCTCAGAGATACAAGACTGGATTTCGGAGCTAAACTGTCTGACATGCACCTCAACAGTATACTAGCTGCAGACCTTGGGTGCTTTGCTGTTCTGTGCCTCAGTTTTCTTGTCTATAAAATGGGGACAATGCTACCTACCTCATAAGAAAATAAGGACTGTTGTGAGGTTTAGAGTAAGTTAAGGTTTTGCGTTTGTGGGTTATTTGTTTATTTGTTTTAAAAGAATGGCTCATTGCTGGCAAATCAGAACTGACCAATAGCTGATGTTCAGCAGGGTCTCCAAGGCTGTAAATTTCAAAGGGGGAGACTGAGACTGTCCATCTTTTTCTCAAGATGCTGTTAGTGGATTCGAACGATCAGAGAGGTGCAGATTTAGGGTTAGCAGCATCACCCCCTATCTACTAGGCCTCCAGAGCTCTTTAAACTTTGTAAAGTATTTGGAACAGTACCTAGCAGAAAATGCAGAGCTGTGTTACACTGGCTAAAAAACTAAAAAATAAAACCAAAAACCATCTATCTACCATCTGCCATCGAAGCAGCTCTGACTCACGGCAGCCCCAGGTGTGTCAGAGTGGAACTTGGCCCACAGAGTTCCCAACGACTGAATTTTTGGGAGTGGATCACCAGGCCTTTCTTCTGTGGCACCTCTATGGTCCTGTGATCTTTCCATTGGTAGCCCTTGTTTATCTGTGTGTGCTATCTCGAGCATTCTTTTTTAATTTCTTTTTCTTTTATTATTTTGTGTGTGAGTGTACTGTCAAATCGGATCCGACCGGTACAGGAGGAGATTGTCCCTCCTTCTCCAGCAGAACATCTGGTGGATTCAAACTGCATACCTCAGGGTTTGCAGTGCAGCTTCTTACCACTAGGCCACCAGAGCTCCAGACCATTCTTAATACTATATATTGGGTTTTGTAGTTCCTGCTGCTGCTTTTGTTGCTGTGGTTGTTCCATGCCCTCCAGTTGACCACAACTCAGCAACCCTACAAAACAAGGGCTTTGCATCTTGCCCTACGCTGAGCAAACGTCACCATCTCTGACACACTGCCACAGTCACTCAGTCCGTCCTTCTCATCCTGAGTCTTCCTCTCCTGCACTGACCCTTCCAACCATGATGCCCTTCTCCAAGGACTTGTCCCTCTTGACAATATGCCCAAAGTGTGTGAGACAGAATTTCAAAATCCTTGCCTCCAAGGAGCAGTCTGCTTTCACCCTCTCCAGGACAGATCTATTTGTTCTCTTGGCACTCCATGGTGTGTTCAACACTCTTCTCTAGAACCACAACCCAAATTAAAGGTTACTATTCAAATGAGCCCTGGTAGTAGAGCGTGTAGTGTGTTGCACAGCTAAACAGAAAGTCTAAAGTACGAACCCACCCACTGCTCCGCCGGAGAAAGATGGGCAGTCTCTTCCCATTAAGATTTCTCTCTCATCACCTCTGAGTTGGGAACAACTTGCAGCTGACCTCCAGCAGGTTTTCAGAGGCTACAAATGTCACAGAAGGAGACTGTCTAAGTTTTGCCCAAAGAGCAGCCGGTAGACTCGAATCACACACTTTTGGCAGCACAACTCCTTACCCATGAGGCCACCAGAGCTCCTCAGAAGCCAAATCAGATCTGACTGGTACAGGAGGAGATTGCCTCTCCTTCTCCAGCAGAGCATCTGGTGGATTCGAACAACATACCTCTGGGATTGCAGTGCAGCTTCTTACCACTAGGACACCAGATTCGGCTCCGCAGACACCTGATAAAGGGTCTGTGATTCAGAAGCAACTCAGTACAGTGGGTTTGAATGGAAGATGAGGACTGCTTACTTTGGGGTTTGGGTTTTAGTTCTTTATTTAGTGCAAGCTTGGTTTTTACTGCCTCATAGTGAAGGGTTAATTCAGAGTTTGGTGGGGGAAGCAAAAGAGGCAGAGTTTGCATTGCACTACAAAGTCTGCTTTGACCAGAGGCCAGTTTGCTTTTGTACAAGTTTGTCTTCTCTGAAGCACCTGGAAGCCTGGTGCAGTGCAGGTGGGGAGAAGCCCTGGTCAGAAGAGGGTGAGAAGCTCTAATAGCTCTCGTGATTGGTAAACAGTAAGCAGGGGCTCTGGTGGCCTAATGGGTAAGGAGCTGTGCTGCCAACCTGAAGACACACAGTTCGAGTGCACCAGCTGCTCTGTGAGAGAAAGATGAGCAATCTCCTCCCATGTGATTGGCAGCCTCTGAAAACCCACTGGAGGGTCAACTGAGTCTGTTCCAACTAGACAGCACACAAAAACAAGAGCATTTTCTTCCGGGCCAGTAACTCTCTTCCCATTCCCGGTGCCTCTGGGAAGGCAGCTGAGTAAGCCATCTGAGGACTAGAATTGTTCCACGCCGTGACCAGCCCCCCTGGACCATGGCCACATGACTCACCTACTCCAGGCTGATTCCTGTAACTCCTGCCTGCGAGCCTCTAACTCACATCAACTGGCCTGGGGGTTCTCTCAGTGCTTTTGCAAAAAAGAACAAAGAAATAAACACTCAGCATGAAATGTGCATGTCAGGCTCTTTGCTGCTAGTCACTGGGGACGTGGGATGAACTCACAGAGGCAGAGTAAGAGGTTAGCAAATAGGACAGCACAAGGTGGGCACTGCAGACAGACAACACATCTCAACGAGGGCTGTGAGGACAGATGCACTGCAGAGCCTTCACTATGTGCATAACCTCTCCACTTATGTGTTCAAATCTTCTAGCCCTTCCATGAGATAAAAGGTGTACTCCTCCCAATATACAGATGAGAAAACTGAAGAACAGAAAGATCAAATAATTTGCCTCAAGTCTCAAGAGGGTCGGAGGTAGGAGCAACGACAGCCAGCCAGGGGACTCCAGACCCACACTCTCTGCTCCTATAGCCTTCAGACATGGCTCCTGACTGAGTCACTTGCCTGTATTGATCAATGACATCTCACCATTGTTACTATTGTTAGGTGCCGTCGAGTTGAGTACAACTGATAGTGACCCTACGAACAACAGATCTGAACCCTGTCCTATCCTGTGCTGTTGTCACAATCTCTGACACACTTGAGCCCATTGCTGCAGTCACCATGTCAATCCATCTCATTGAGGGTCTTCCTCTCTTTCACTGACCCTACTCCACCTTTCCAAGAATGAGGTTATAAATTTCCTCAAGTTCAGAAAAGAGTGCTGTCTGTCCAGAATGCCAACGCTGTACCCCAGTTAGGAGTGAGGAACGAACTTACCCTCTCTGGGCCTTGGGCAGCAAGGCTTGCTGCCCAAGGCTCTTTCTATGTGGGAGACTTGCTTCAGTTGTCTAGCAGTGTGTCACCACTAGTGGGATCAATCCGTTCTGTCCCCTCCAGTGTATCTCGGGCCTTTCTCCTGATAGCACCACATGCCACAGTCCCCTCTACTCTGGAAATAGGCCTATTGTTATTGCTGTTGTTGTGTACTGTCAAGTTGGAATCAACCCCTAGTTAACTGTCCAGCGGGTTTTCAAAGGCAATCACAAACAGGGAGATGCCTATCTTTTCTTCAACAGCTGGTGGATTCGAACCATGTGCCTTTGGATTGGCTGTGAAATACCTTACCACTAAGCCACCAGAACTCTCTGGATTTAGGCCTACGTGCTCCTATTTCTTAGATAAAGAAAACAGAGAGCTGAGGCTTAAAACACCCTGCTTCCAGCACACAACAAAGAAGACAAGCTCCGTCTCTTGCTGACCCACGGAATCAGGAAAGGGGAAAAATACTACAAACCAGCTATCCATCTGCTATTACCTGTTGTGTTTCTGGGTATCATCAAATTGGAACAGACCCCTAGCTGACCCTCTCGGAGGTTTTTAGAGGTAGTTAATCTCAGGGGAGGGGATTGCCCATCCTTCTCCCACAGAGCAGGTGATGGACTCGAACCATGTGCCTATGGGATTGCAGTGCAGCTTCTTGCCACAAGGCCAAAAGAACTTACAAAAAGGGCCAGAATAATCAAGGGGATGGGATAAATAGGAATAATGATGGGATTATTGTTCTCAATTATTGTATGAATAACAACAATCAAAATGGCAGCTAATGTTTGCCGAGTGCTCAGGACATTGCAAACACCCTGCTAAACATGTGATCTCGTTTAATCCTTTTCATATCACTGTGACCTTGGTTCTTCTCATCCTTATGTTACATAGAAGGAAAATGAAGGTGGGACGATGACTCATTTGCTCCATTTTTACATGAAACAGCAGTCATTCAAACCCAGACGAGTCTGAATGCAGAGTCGGAATCTGCTTTGCAGTGTGGGGCATGGGCGTCCTGATCACATCAGCTTCCTCACAGCTGAGCGTTCCAGAACAAAGCATTAGTTAGCCTCTCTGAGATACTGCTTCCCCAGTTACAAATGTGGGACCAATAACCCCACTTCCCTGAGTAGAATGAGGATGGTTCCAATCAGGATCTGCTTAGAGACTGGGACTGGGCCAAACATCCCCAGCTGATTTGAAGTAGCTGTCCAGGTTGGGTTCCATCTACCAGACATGTGTAGGTCCTTGCTAGAAGCAGCCCTCACGGTGCAATGACTACAAGATCTGCTGCCACCAATAGTCTAGTGGTTCAAGCCCACTGATTGCTCCATAGCAGAGAGATGAGGCAGTCAAGAGAAGGGGAGCGCTGGGCGTGCAGTCTGTAGCAAGTTGCATCGTTCATTATCCTAAAGGCTTCATGTCTCCAGTGGGTGGAAACCACCAGAGAATCATGGGCCAAGGGCAGGCAAGTTCCTCCTGTTTGAATGTTCTTATTGTTAAGTGCAGTCGAGTCGTATGTGATGCATAATGACACTATAAACAAAAGACCTGAACACTTGTATACCTCTCATCGTTCCTCCAGGTTCACAGGGTTTCCAGAGGCAAGCTATTTCAGAAGTGAATGCCACTCCTGCTTCCAAGCTTGTTTTTTTTAATCAGGGAGATCCACCAAACACTGTCCATCATGGGTGACCATTCTCACTTTTGATACATCAGTGTCACAGTGTTTGGCTTCACAGTGACCATGAGTTACCTCTGAATAGCAAGTGGGCAGACTTGGGCTATACAACCTAGAAGAATGTTTGACCAAAACCAATTAAAAACAGGCCTGAGGGCTGCGGATTAAAGTCACCCACCTTTGGCTTGGGAGCATCACTTTCTGTCCACTAGGCCAACTGATCTCACTTTGTTATTGTTGTTGTTGCTGTTGTTGTTGTTGTTGTTAAGTGCCATGTTAAGCCTCAGAAACACAGTGGAAGGTCTCTCTCCTTCTGAGCCACAGAAGTGTTCCAGCCACCAGAGTGGTGTCACCTTTAGGTTGGCAGCACCACTTCCTGGGGACTATGCTGCCAGGGTTCCCATGAGTGTTCAGGGTCCTGCATAGCACAAAAGGGGGAGCCGTGGCAACACAGTCCTTAGTGAATCATGCTATCCCAAAGGTTTCGCATCGTTAGCAGTTCAAATCCACTAACTTCACCAAGGAAGAACAAGGGTCACCTCTTTTTCCACTTTACAAAGTCAGAAATGCAACGGAGGGTCCCTGTGAGCCAGAACTGACTTGGCAGCAGTTTGACCTTGCACTTGATTGGCGCCGATGGCTTGCGCTGGACTTCTACAGAAAGGTTGGTAGTTCAAACCCACCCTGAGGGTGCCTCAGAAAAAAGGCCTGGGATCTATTTCTGGAAGGTCACAACAGTTGACAGTCCCACAGATTGTACTTTTGCTGTGACACACGTGGGTCTCCACCAGTCAAAACAGACTAAATAGTTGTCACACATTTGATTTTTAGATCTTTTCCCCTTTTCTCACTGAAACGCGCCTCCTAATTACTGAAATATTTTCTAATGCCGCTTCCAGTAGTGTAGGTTTGAGGGCGGGGTTGAAATTCTGCATTTATCACGAGCTCCCTCCCTCACCGGAGGCCCCTGCCCTTGTTCTGGGGGCCACTCCTCAAGCAGAGAGGACTTAGGTCAGGGGACTGATTTGGATTTTATCTTAAATGTCATAAGAAGGCACAAGAAAGTTCTAAACAGGGGAAGGCTGGGACCTCTTGTATCATGTAGAGGGATCTCCTGGATGCTTTGTGAAGTATAAACCTTTGTTGGAGGGGAGGCCTAGCACAGAAAGGGGGCACACCATTCTGTCCTGGCCAAGAGACAATACTAAAAATCCTTGATAAGGATAAATATTGAATAAAACCATTATTATAGAATGATTATAAGGATCTAAGAAGGGTGGGAGAGGTTGGAAGCAGAGGGATGAGAATGTACAGGGGGAGGGGGATTAATTATCAGGTTGTACAATTTTATGGGGGGTGAGGGAAATTGAAAGAATTTGTTTTTGAAAACAATATATTTGAATTTTGTAAATAAACTAGTAGAAAATAAAAAAAAAACCCTTGGTATTAGGAAAATGCAAAGCAATTTTCAAAATTGTAAAATGGGCCAGATTTCTGGGTCTTACAGACACTGGCAGGACAACCAAGATTGTAGCCTCTCAGACACCATCAAGCCTGGAACAGAGCCCAGCCCTGCAGCTCACCTTGAAGTCACAGAGTAGACAAGCCCCTACAGTGACCGACAGCAAAGGGAGGGGTGTGCACCTCAGAGCACTCAGCCATGGGGAACAAAAGGCCAGCACTTGCCCAGAGACAAAATTCTGAAGGCAGGAAAGAGGGACAAATTGATACAGGAGAATAAGGGAAGAAGCAGAGAGAGAGTTGTCACAGTGAGAGAATTGCGATTAACATCAGGAAGCAAAAAGTGTCTAAATTGCTGAGTGCAAAACTTACTTGCTCTGTCATCTAGAATTAAAACGCAAACATCTGTCCTTTGGCATCAGATAGAAGGATCACTTGGCTGCTCCAGTGAAGAATAAACCCTTGCCACGTGCTCAAAATCAAACACAGCTTTTCTTTGTCTTAGGAGTTTTTGTCTATTTACTTGTTATAGAGAAATTCTTTGATGCCCCCCCCCCAAAAAAAAAAAGTTTCCAAGGTTAGAGGCGAAAGCTTGTTCATGTTGCAGAAACCAGGTAAGAGGAAAAAGGGGGTCCTTGCATATGGAGCACTGTGGGGTTTCTGTGAACATTAGAGAATAAAGTATGTAGACATACTGGCGAGGGTTGTACAACTGGATAAAAGTAATTAATGACAACGAATTGTAGATATTCAAAGGTCAGAATGCCAAGTGTTTGATCAAAAGCATTTTTACCGCAATAAAAAAGGATTTACCAATAACGGTACTAATGGGCTGAGTGTATCAGAGATGGTAAAATTGGTGCAGGATAGGTAACCCTGTCTGCTATTCACAGGATGATTTTTTGAGTCATATTCAACTCAACAGCACCACGTAAGAACAACAAACTGTGAGAAAATAAATTTCTGCTTATTAAACAAAACAAAACAAAAAAAGGATTTACAGCTCTCCTCCAAACAAAAGTATATATGCAGCTGCCTAGTACATGGTTGGCCACACTTTATAGAGGAAGTTGTTATTAGAGTTATCGGATGGTATGAGCGGTTAACACATCACACACAAACTGAAAGGTTGGAGATTCCTAGAGGTGCCTCAGAAGAAAGGCCTGGAGAGCTGTAGCCACAGACAACCCCAGGCAGCTTGTTTTCTGCTTTGACTTAAGTGAGGCTGCCATAAGTTGGAATCCATTCTAGAACGACTGCTGTTACATGCTGTCGAGTCAGAATAGAGTCAAACCTGGCAGGTTTTCAGAAGATAAGAGACTGTCCATCTTTCTCCTGTGGAGCAACTGGTGGATTTGAACCTCCTACGTTTGGGTTGGCAGCACAATTCCCTTTCACTGAGCCACTGGTCATTGTTGTTATCAAGCCAAAAAGTAGGAGTGGGCGCTGAGGGGCTGAGTTGAAGGGCCCCCTTCCTGTTCCTTGCCTTGCTGCCGCTTGGGGAGGAAGGTGATCTTTTTATGTTTGCTTGGGGGAGATCTCTCTCTCTCTCTCTCTCTCTCTCTCTCTCTCTACACACACACACACACACACACACAGAGGGTTTCAAGGAGTGCCGGAGATGAACCTAACACCTGAGAAGACCTAGGTAAGAATGTGGAGGGCTGAGATTTCCCAGAGCTCTTCATTAGCCCCTCTGTGGAACCCTAACACACCCTCAGCTTCCTGCACCCCTTCTCTGGGGACCTCAGAAAAGAGCTCAGAGTTAAAGGTCTTTCTTTCCAAAGGAGGCGGTTGAGGGTTTGATAAAAGCCAGATGAGTCACGCTGATAGAAAATGACAAATGTGAATAAATAAGATCACAGGCATGCCAGGGTGACTCAGCTGACATCAAGACTCCCTGGGCTGAGAGGCCCTGCCCGGCGGGAGCAGCTCCTGGAAGGAAGAGGGCTGTGAGTCAGGCATCCGCTTGCTTCTCCCCGCCCTGCCACAGCCAGTTTTGCAGCAAAAGGTGCTGTTTTGTTTGGGCTTTTTTAATTCACATAAAGTTTAATCAGTTACATTAATGAAAATACCCAAACACTTGAGTTAGTGTATAGCAGCAGAAAGTTAATTTGTGTTGCAAAAAGCACACTATGTGTTGTCCCCGTTATTAACAAGGTATACTGCAAAAAGAGCAATTGCATTAAATCTTAATCCATCTGGGTCACATTCCATAAACTCCTTGCAAACGACTATGGCATCTTCTAACAAAGGCGTCATCATCGGTTTTCCCATGGTTAACCCAGTGCATAGAGATGCTCATCTACATGAACTAGAACAAGAAAATGAAGATCTACTTTTCCATCTCTACTTGGTGTTTGGGTTTGTTTTCTCCACCGGAGCTGCCTCGACCAGGCTGGTAGCATCATGCCAGGGCAGGGAGGCCATGCAAAGAGAGAAATGAAGTAGGAGTGCAAGCGTTCCTATGACCATGGCTGCAAGCACCTGTGCCTGCCCCTGATGGCCACCGCTCCACCCCTCCACCAGACTGCTCCACCTCGTTTCCTGCCCTAGGGCCTCCATCCCAATGGATTTGGGCACAGTTGTGCTTCTGTGTAGAAGAACAGAATGTCTGGAATTTCTTTTCAAAACTCAAATCTCCTCCCTGGTTCCGGGAATAAGAGAGAAAACGAGCCTAGCAAAATGCTGGTAGCTGCTAACACTGGGCAGTGGGTATGCGGGTTTTTTTTATACCATCACCTCCACTTCGTCTGCTGCTTAAAGGGTTCAAGTGCTACGAAAGGTTAGTGGTTTCAGTCCACACAGCAGCTCTGTGGGAAAAAGGCCTGGAATTCTGACCCTGTACAGATTACAGATGCAAAAACCCTATCAAGGAGCCTACTCTGTCACATGGAATTCCTGTGGGTCAAAATGGACTTAACAACACTCAACAAGTCACTCTGTCCACACACACGCGTGCACACACACACACACACACACATCTGTCTGTCTAGGGAACAGTGTGAGCATAGACATCATAAGGATGAAGCACTAGAATAGGACTTTCAGGTAAAGTGTGGGGAGAGGCATAATGGGAGGTTCAACTACGCAGAAGAATTTAGAGATCTTGAGGGATATGGAAGGGGCCGAGATAGGAACAGAAACAGTATTCTCAAGATCATTCTCAATATCACTGGCTCACTGGTGATCACCTGTAACAGTGTTCACCTGGTTTCACAACTCTCCCAGAATTCCCAGCCTCCTTTGCTGCCTGCCAGGCCATGTGACTCACTCTGCCTGTGGATTGGGAGGGAAAGTGTTATGAGCAGTTTAAGTGTAAGAAAAATATATTAATTTTGCTGTAACAAATATTATGAGATATCTTAAATTATAATTTGCTGTAAAATGCATTATGAAATGCTTGCTGTGGAAAATATTACAATGTATTTGATGGTTAAATATAGAAATAAGACTATTTATGAAAAAATATACTAGCAGTTTAACATGCTGAAATGGGCCTCTTTGAGGCATAGAGCCCCACTGATCACAGGAGGTGCAAACCCTTGATAATGGAATGTAACTGATAATAACTTGCCTATAAAGCTACTGTGTTAATCCTGATAAGGGAATGTAACTTGTTAACTGCCCATGTTGCTAAGAGAATTAACTTGTAAATTTTAAAGTAAGAAATATGTTAAGAACTTGTATATTGTATGTTAGAATTAAAGTAAGAAAAATGTTAAGAACTTGCTATGTTATGTGTGAGAATTAAAATATTATGTTAAGAACCTGTATATTATGTTAGAATCAAAATAAGAAATATGAACCACGAACCAGAAAGCCATGGAACGTGAGCCACCGTGCTCCACCAGTGAGCTACATCTCCAGACCCCAGAATAGCTAAAACTCTGGCTGTGCCCCGCAACTCTCTTTCTGCATTTCACAATGAGCTGAACACTGAAGACCCAAAGGTTCTTTTTAGAGCCAAAGACCTAAAGGCTCTTTTCAGAGCCAAGAACTATGGCCTGTACTGATGGACATGAGCTACTGATACAGTGCAGGATTCTGCCCACACCCATGGACCCTGGCTACATTGAATTGCTGAACTAGCTGAGAAACCCCTAGCTACATCAAAGTGCTGAACACACACACACACACACACACACACACACACACACACTGCGACAATGAGAGGAAAAGAAAAAGATGAGTTGGGATCCCAGGATGAGTGAGTGTTCTCCACTGTTGACGAATGAGCATGTGATGAATTTATGAATTGCAATGTAGAGAAATGGCAATTAGCTGACGCTTGCTATGAATTGATGAATCAATATGTTGTGGTGAATTTATGAATTGCAATGTAGATAAATTGCAATTGTTGCTACAAATTAACTAATCAATAAATTGTAATCGGCTTTTGTAATATATCTATGAGTAATTAATTAAGGCTCAAGGCTCATGAGAGAAAGCATCATGGGTCCTCTGCAGCCTGAGACAACTTGAATGAAGTCCTTCTCCCTCCACATCCCACTCTTCCTCAGTGTGATGGCCTCGAATGCTGTGTGTCATGGATACAATCTGCACCGGACTTTTTGGAGTGAGAGAGAAATTGTTACTGTGCAAGGCCACTGAAATATTTTCTTGTTACTGAATTTATTTTGCTACTGCCTAGCCTCACTTAATTAATATACAATTAATGGTGCTCAGGGCCATAAAATAATAAAACTCTCTTTCCCATATCCAAGATACTCAGTGGTTAAGTATTTGCTAATTAAAAAGATCAGCAATTCAAATTCACTAGCCACTCCATGGTAGAAGATTCAACATTTAGCTTCTGTAAAGAGTTACAGCCTTTGAAACCCAGTGGGGCAGATCTGCTCTGTGCTGTTGTTGTGTGCCCATAGAAACAGGACCAACCCATAGCTGACCCTCCTGTGGGCTTTCAGAGACAGTTAATTGCATGGGAGGAGATTGCCCATCCTTCTCCCGAGGAGCTGCTGGTGGCCTCAAACCAAGTGTCTTTGAGATTACAGTGCTTCTTCTTGCCAGTAGGCCACCAGAGTTCCCTCCGTTCTGTGCTAGAAGGCACTTATGAGTCAGGATCAACCTGATTGTAATGGGTTTGGTTAGGCTTGGTCTCCCTATACCAACACACTTTATTTCAACATCATTCAAGTTTTTCACCACACCAGCTACCTTCCTATAACACCTTACACTCTGTTTATGCTCTCCTCTAAATCAGTGCCCAGTGGTCCATAGTTTCCCAGATAAGCCTGACTGCCATAGAACAGGGACAATCTGCTTCCTTTATTTAAGGTTCCATATAGGTATACAATAGCGAGCACTGGTGGCCTAGTGGTAAGAAATTGCCCTGCAATCCCAAAGGCATGTAGTTCAAATCCACTAGCTGCTCCACAGGAGAAGGATGGACAATCTACTCTCCTGCAATTAAACTGCCTCTGAAAACCTTCTGGAGGGTCAGCTATGGGTTGGTTCCAGCTCAATGGTACACAACAATGCAACAAAATAGGAATACAGCCTAGAGTTACATCAAGTGTGCTTGCCAACAGGTGGTCAGATTATACTGTGGATATGTAATAAACTCACTTTCAACTGTAACCCCAAAGTACACCTCACAAGTGCTTCTGCTGAGCCCATTTTGTTGTAAAGTGTTTATATAATTGGTTCTTTATTGGGAACCAAGAGATTCTGTTCCTTTACCTCCAGGTCATCATACCAGCCATGGCATCTACCATCACAGGTATAAAGAACAAGACAAGTTGGAAGGAAAATACAGGAAGTGTTTCACAGTGCCCATACTTTAGTAGGTCTTGCTTTTCACCTTCTAAGGGTTTGTAGATTCTAAGAAAGAAGGGATCAATGTGGAAAAACTGGAAAGTCACTGCGGATGACAGAAGGAGAACTGATGGAGTACTGAATATACTATGGGCTGCTAGGAGAACAAACAGGTTCATCCTGGAGAGGATGAAATCAGGCTGCTCCTTGGAAGCAAGGATTTTGAAACTGTCTGACATACTTTGGGCATGTTTCAAGGAAAGACTAGTCCTTGGAGAGAGACATCATGTTTGACAGGATGGAGGGACAGTGCAAAAGAGGAAGACCATCGATGAGATGGATTGACTCAGTGACTAAGGTAATGGCAGTAGATGTGTCAGAGACAATAAGATTGGTTCAGGATAGAGCAGGGTTCAGAGCTGTTGTGCATAGGGTCTCTATGAGTCACAGGCGACTTGACAGCACATAACAACAGAAAGCTCCAGTTAGTGCAGTTCACTGACAAGGAGCTACCCTGGTTATGGGGATCAAGCATGCCCACATTCCAGTCCTGGCTTTCCCTTTTAATCTATGGCACAAACCTCGTCACTTCTCTGAGTATCAGTTTCCTCACCTGCAGAGCAGCATGTTGACACATACCCTGCAGAGCCCCAGTGAGGCTCAGATGATGGAGACACAAGGCTACGAAGCACTTCAGAGCTATTGCACCTGGCAGTGTTGTTTCTGCTCACTTCCTCTAGTTACTTCCCATCAGACGACAGTAGGAAGGACTGAGGGTGGAGATGCAAGATCCATTTTCTTTGAATGACTCTGCAGCCACGTTTAGATTTAAAGTATACTCGGAACATTGGTTTAAATTGCTTATCAGAATCAATAGAGAGCATTTAAAAATCTCATGGCCCAGGGCCACTAACAGGGGTTAGATCCAAGTGGTTCAGGATGAGACGCCAACAGCACTCTGTACATAGCCTAGAGAAGCACAGCTTGGGAGCCAGCTTGTCCTCAGGTGCTGTGGAGTCGGCTCTGACTCATGTCCACCCTCCGCACAATGGAAGAACACCCTGCCGGCTCTACGTCATCTGCGTCATCACTGCCATGCGTGAGGCCATTGTTGTAGCCACTGTGTGTTTTCCAACATAGAAAACCTCACCTACTCAAACTCTACCAGATGATATTCTGTTGAGCTCTTTATGATTCTCACTGACTGACCTTTGGAAGTAGCTTGCCAGGAAGCCTTTTCTCCTGGACTAGCTTAGTCAAGAAAATCCACTGAAATCTGTTCTCCATTGGTAACCCTGCTGGCATTTGAAATATTGATGGCATAGCTTCTTCTACCTGTCATAGTGGGATGCATGCATGTTACTGGAATGCTGGAAGTTATGCCAGATTCTCCCACACCTCACCCTTCTCCTATGCAGCAGTCAGGGATCTAAATAACAATTGATTCATCTCCCAGTTCACATGTATATCAGCAGAGAAGTCTCTGCCTCAAAGACCAAAAGTCATGGCCACCTGTCACGTAACATAGCACTCTTCACTCATGAAAAAATACGGACATGGCAGATTCCATCCTGGAAAACTCAGCACCCCAGGTCCAGGGCTCTTCTTCTCCCAAGAGGGAATATAAAGCTCACTCACAAAGAGAAAGGGGGAAGAGGAGCTTTGGAATCTTGATGAGTGACTCTAAATCATCAGACCTCTATTCATGCTTGCTCCTTGATAACAATTCTGTTATCTTGAACCAGTCTGTTCAAGACTGAAGTAAATAGAGCCCCCAAGAAGAAGAAACCACAACTGGATGTCATTATTATCTTTTCTACCAAGTAGAAGAGGGACGCTCTGGTGGCCTAGTGGTAAGGAGTTGTTCTACCAACTCAAAGGCACATGGTTCGGATCTACCAGCTGCTTTACATGAGAAAGACTACCAATCTCCTCTTGAGTTTGCAACCTCTGAAAACCTGCTGGAGGGTCTCAGTTATGAATAGATTCCGACTCAACAGCACACAACAGCATCAAGTATAAGAACCAACAGTTCACCTTGCCCTTGGACAAGCAAATCAGGTCAAGGCCACAGAAACTGACCTTGAAGGAACTTCCCTTTGTCTCTCCTACTAAGGATGCAGATGGGTGCCAGGTGGGAGAAAGAGAAAGAAGTGAGGGCTGGGGTGAACTCTTCCCTATTCAGAACTGTTTGCAATACTCCCTGAGATTAATCTCTCAGCAGAAAGCTGAGGAGACACTGCAGGTAACAACTAACTACATCTCAGCATTATTATCCTGAGCTGAAAATGAATAGGTCAAGTTGAAAACAGCATTTGATTGGTACATGTCTCTACAGATCTAAACTTTCATATCCTGCACTACTGGGGATTCTTTTAATTGAGAGGCTGTCAAAAAGGGAATTACCTTTATCTTTTGGAGTTAGCATGCCTCAAAAATACACATAGTTTAAAGCCTGAAAAGAAAATGGAAAATGTATAAAGAACCACATTGGAATCCTGGCAGGTTCAAAAGGGAGAACTGGGCCTGAAAGCCATTTCTTACCACAACTTTAGAGAAGGTTCAATGAAGGCCATTGCTCCTCAAGAAGCAAGAGGAGAGAGACAAGAAACTGGGTTCCATGGATGCTTTTAAAATGCTTTATGGTGACATGTCAATAGGAAAACAGAACCCACTGCCGACAGTAAAGATGTCCTCTCTCAGAAAGCTCTCTTGAAACATCAAACACCCCAAATCTCAGCCTGAACACATACACCCCCTTTTTAAATAATTTTAACATTGGTGAACATGTTCTTTTCCCTCTCCCCGCCACCCCACACCACAATGTACCTCTGTTCCAGATCATTGTCTTACATGGAAAGCCTAATCAAACATTCATTTCAGACAGTTCTTCCCCTCCTCTGTTCCAATGCAGTGTTCGTTATCTATCCACTCTCTTCATATTCTCTCCAAACACGCACCTTAATGCCCATTTTGTCCTGAGACCTTGAGTGAGTACCCCAACTTCTTTATGCCTCACTTTCCTCATTGATGAAGGTGATGGCAGTTGCTCTATCTGCTTCACAGAATTGCTGTTAAGAATCAAATATGCGCAGAAGCAATACAAGCCCAGATCAGGGCAGGTGTATGGATTGCTTCTGTACAAAATGGCCCAAAAGTGAGGATGTGGGAATCTCCTCTACACCCCACTCAAGTGGGGGTCAGGACAAGAAGGAAGCTGCTGGTGGGGGCAGAGACCAGGACCACAATGACCCTCGTGATCTCATGCTTAAGACTCAGTCCATGGGCTGAGCAGTGACTGAGATGAGAAGGGAAAGATTTATTAATAGACCTCTCAAAGGAGCACAGCCATGCTCAAGGCAGACTCCTAGACAGGGAGGTTCACACGTCTGATTCCTTCATTGCAAATCATTTTCAACACTTTCTTGTTTTCCTTGAGGGTGAATGTTGCATGGAAGTTGTCAGAGAAATGATCAGATTAGAATGGGTGGTGGCAGCTACCACTGATAACTGAGGCTTCACATAATAATATTTATATTCCACCTCTCCTCTCAGTGTTCCCAACTCTGCTCTGGGTCCCTGGGAAACACAAGGCATCTTCCCTCAGGGTCCTCCCTGAGAGGAGACGTGGCAGCAATCACTCTGGACCAGCAGAGGACAGGGGACGGCAGCTAATGTATATAGGGTGTCAGCTAGGTGCTTTGCTAATGCTCGCAATTAGCCTGTGTAATAAAAGCTATTGCCTGAATCACACAGATAAACAGCTGAAGGCCTCAGAGATAGAGTGACTTGTCCAGGATCACAGAGTTAATAAGCAGTACCTGGGAAAAGTAGGGAGGGGGTCAAGCTCAAAGCACGCTAAGTGCCGTGGGAAATTCAGAGGTGCCTCGTTTCCTCCCATGAAGGAGCTTCCGATGCAGTTAGATGAACGAATGCACGGCTGTAGATACAAGGTGGTTATCTTTAGCTGCCATGCTCTAACTCACAGGAGCCCGGCGAACAACAGAGCAGAAGGCTGGCCATCCTGCCCCGTCCCCATAATTGGAGGGAGATCAGACCACTGGGATACACAGGGCTTTCACGAGCAGATCACCTCCAGACTTTTCTTCCTGATAATCTTGGTCTGGAAACTCTAATGAAACTGGGTTGGTGTCATAACAACACTCACACTTCTGACAGAGGAGTGGGGGACTGCAAAGGATAAGATGCGTTTGTCAAAATCGGATCTGAGTCTCCCTCACGGAAAGTGAGTGTTTTATCAGGCAACCATCCCTGTCTCACTTACCATGTTGTTGTTGTAAGGTGTCATTGAGTCCATGATCATGATGACTTACAGTGAAGTGACCCTATGAACAACAGATCAAAGCCTTGCCCTCTCCCACCCCATCCTCGGGCTCTCCATCATGCCCACAGTCTCCGCCATGTTCAAGCCCATTGTCACAGTCTCCACGTCAGTCCATCCTGGTTAGTATCTTCCTCTTTCTCACTGATGTCCTACTGGTCAAGCACACTTACATACACTAGTGATAAACAAATAAAGTTGTGGTGGTGGTGGTTGTAATGGTGGTGGTGTACTGTCAAGTCAGAACTGAGTCCTGCCTTCTTCAGGTTTTCAGAGGTGGTAAATCACACAGGAAGAGATGGAGGAGATTGCCCATATTTCTCCTGCAGAACAGCTGGTAGATTCAAACCACCTTCTTTTGGGCTGGCAGTACAACTCCTTACCTCCAGGCCGATAGAGCTACTCTAGTGGCCTAGTTTGGATAGAGAGTTGTGCTGCCAACTCAAAGGTGTGTGGTTTGAATCCACCAGTTGCTCTGAGGGAGAAAGATGGGCAGCTTGCCACCAATGAAAACAAATAGAGGATGGTGGATAGAGTGAACAATTTGAAGAAATAAGAGATGAGATGAAAAAGGAAATCTGGAGGCAACAGTGAGGATAAGGCTTTGCATGCTGAGTTTTTATTCTGTGGGCAGTGGGTGGCTTGGAGGAGTGTGGAAGAGGGACGCACTAGGCCCTAGGTATCAGGTTGCAGCATGGAGGCCACAGCGAGAAAACAGGAGGCAGGAAGACTCTTCCTGAACTTTGTGATGACGTTGCATGTCCTACTCACTGAAAGAAACCTTCCTCCCACCCCAAAAAAATTACTACATTAAAACTAGAACCAGGAGCAGGGGGGCATTAGACTATGACTAACACAGCTAAGAGTCAACGTAGAGGCTTAGCTGTGGTGCCAGAAATGGCAGCTGTGGACAAGTCTGGGGAGGGGTGAGAAATTGCCCTGTGCATGTATGGACTCTTAAGAAATACTACATGAATAAATGGCAGCATTGGCAAGAGCTTCCCGGGGAAACCGCCTACTCCATGACTAAGGCGCTGAGAAACCTCTGCTGAGGCCCAAGCAGAACGCTCGCCAGCCTAGCCTGCAAACTCTGCAGGGACCAAGGCAGCCAGGGCTGTGGGAATCACAGGTCATAAAACTTTCGCTCAGCTGCTCCAGTGCCTGGCTGGGCAATTAGGAAGGATGCAGTCACATCAAAAGGTTCTGGAGGTGAGCTCAGGAAACGTTCTCCCTCCCAGCGAGGAAGGCAGGAGTCAGGTCTCATTATCCTCATTTTACAGATGAGAAAAGGAGGTTCCCCAGTGACTAAGTCCCTGCCTGAAGTCAAACAGCCAGCAAAGGGTGGGACCCATAGACAGCACAGCAGTCACTCATGTCCTGGAACACAATCACTCCAGAGCCTCCCACTCCCTGGAAGATGGACTGGACCTGGGAATTCTGAAGCCCGGTTCTGGCCACAAAGGGATCCACAAGGCCCACTCCAGACACTTCCACACAGAACCTTCCATGTACACACAGATGTGACAGCTGCCCTGAAGTGTTTAGTAGTCTCTAGAGCTGCTAGAAGCAGGAGTGGCATCCACTTCCTAAACAACTTGCCTCCAGAAACTCTGTGTATGAACTTTGGTGGATATCGATAGCTGTGGAGGGAGGTGCTTCAGGCTGTTTGTTCATAGGGTGGCTGAGTCGTGCTCAACTCAAAGGCAATCAACAACAACAACAACAGGGCTGCTGAACAGAACACCTCTATTGAGCACATTGAAAGAACTGAAAGTTATTGTCTCAGAATTCTAGACACTAGAAGTCTCAGTCAGGCTATTGGCCAGTTGGCTTGCATCTGGGTGCTCTGAGTCTGAAGTTGTCCCATGCGCCCAGCCAGTTTTTGGTGACTTGACCATCCTTGGCTAGAAGCAATAGTGTCACATGACATCTTTGCTATGTTACCATGTCTCTATGCTTCTTCCCTTTTGCAAAGACTCCAGTCATTTAGGATTAAGAGTCGCTCTAATCCAGGGGAACAAACCAATCTCTCCTGGAAGAGTTGCAACCAGGGTGCTCCGTAGAGGAATGGTAAAACTTCATCGCACACACTTGGGGCATGTTGTCAAGGAGCCACCAGGCGCCGGAAAAAGACATAGTGCTGGAAAAGGTGGAAGGTCAAGGTCAAAGAAAGAGAGGAAGACCTTCACGAAGTTGGATGGACATCAGAGACCATGAGGACGGCACAGGATAGGGCAAGGCTCAGATGTGTGGTTCGTAAGTTCTCTGAGGTGTAGCTGGTTCAACGGCACTTAACAATAACTCGTCCAATATGATCTCAAGTTCACTGACCTGAGAACCTCAACAAAGACCTTGTTTCCAAGGAAAAGAGCATTAACAGTGAAAGGGTAGGACTTCAGCTTCTGTTCTCACATACTCAGTGCGGTTGAGTCTGAATTGACTCATAGCTGACCCCCCGTTAGGTTTCTGAGGCTGTAAAATGGCACGGGATGAAATTTGCCCACCTTTCTTCCACAGAGCCACTAACAGATTTGAACCAACAGAGAGGCTTGACCTTTGGGCCAGCAGGGCAGCTCCCCATGGAATAAGTAACCATGTTATCTTTTAGGAAGACAATTCAGTCTGCAACAATGGCTTCCCTACAGCAACCTGTAAAACACAGGAACCCCATCTAAAGAGAGCAGCGTTATTAACTCCTCAGCCCACCGATGCTCACACCTCTTCAAAGGGTGTGTGATCTCAGCAATGACCTCATACGGTTTGCCCCTTTACTGGACAGGTTCCATTTGTGCTGAGTTTTGAACCCCAGGTCTGTTTCCCACTGATCCCAGGGCCTGGGCAATTTCCTTACACTCTGAGCCTCAGTTCCCACACAGGTGAATTGCAGATATTAAGAATGCCTCTCTAATTGGAGTGCTGTTCAGATTAAATGAGGTCAGGCATATAAAGAGCACAGAAGAGCGCCCAGCGTGTCAGTAATCACTCAATAAACGTCGGCAATTATTAGCAGTATTTATCATATAAGTGATCTGGGATCTTATGTTCTCTATCTGCCCATAGTGTCTGTCTGCTCATAGTTGGGCTGTTAAGAAATTAAGTCCAAGTCTCAATAGTTGCAAACTCCCTTCTTTCCAGGCTAAGGAAGTACATTGTTATTCTTGTTCCTCTCAACCACCTGCCATGCCTAAAAACAGGACATGATTTGTGACTCTTAACCCAGGGAAAGATATGTCAGGGCAGGACAACTCACAGATGGGACCAGCTGGCACCAGCTGGCGATGGCTTGAGAATTCTCCCCAGAGCCTGCCTTGACCATCCTCATCTTGCGTGACCTGCCATGGCTGCCTGGGTGTGAGTGCAAATGCAAGCAGCCCCTGAGTGATTAAGGCCAGAAGCTGAGGCCTGGTGAAGGTGACATGTACACCTCTCTGCTCCTGGCAGCATCTACAGTTGGAGCAGTTTATTTCTTTTTCCCTAGTAGGCAAGCAGATTTAATTGGCTGATTCTTATTTGTTTGTTTAACTTTATTTGGGGGAAAAGAGGAGATTACTGGAGCAGTGGGTGAGGGAAACGCCTATGAGACGGAGACCACTCTAAGAACATCGTGAGAAAGCATAATTTAAAATCAGGAGCACGGGGAGCTCTGGTGGCCTAGTGGCAAGGAGCTGCAACTACAATCCCAGAGGCGCACAGTTTGAATCCACCAGATAGATGCTCTGCTGGGGAAGGAGGAACAATCTCCTCCCGTACCAGTCAGATCTGATTTGATGGTACACGCACACAAAAATAATAAAATAAAATAAAAATTAAAAAAAATCATGAGCACGATTGTGGTTTGTTTTTATTTCTCCCCTCTCCCTCACTTCTCCCCGGTTAACTCACCAAGATTGAATCTATTTGTGCATAAATCTTTCCCTAACTTTTCGTATTAGTTGTCTTGGAGTTGTTCTCCCCAAACAGATGGCTTTAATCCACCAGTTGCTCCTCTCATGCAAATTTGCAGCCTCTTAAAACCTTCAGGTCTTTTGGTCAGCTATGAGCTGGTTCTAACTAGCAGACATAACAACAACAACAATCTGCCGTAATTGTCCTTTTCTGGCTGAGTTAGGCCACTCAGCATAATTTATTCTCATTTCATCCCTGTACGGTGTTTTACAGATTTTTAATACTTTTTTACTGATAGACAATACTATGTGAATGTACCTTGGTTTCTTACAGATTTTTAATATTTTTCTACCGACAATACTATGTGAGTGTACCTTGGTTTCCTACAGATTTTTAATACTATTTTACTGGTAATACCATGGGAATGTACCTTGGTTTCTTTCACCATTCCTTTGTTGATGGACACTTGGGTTATTCCCAACTCTTTGCTCTTATGAATAATACTGCAATAGACATGAGTATAAATATGTCAGTTTATATTACAGCTCTTGCTCCTTGTATCCTTCTCCATATCTATTCAATCTGGATGCTAAGCAAATAAGTCAAGCTGTTGGACATGAAAAAGAATGTGTGGCGTCAGGATTGGAGGAAGACTTATCAACAATCTGTGTGAAGCAGATGACACAATCTTGCTTGCCGAAAGTGAAGAATACTTGAAGCATGTACTGAGCAAAATCAAATACTGCAGCCATCAAAATGGGTTACCTCTCAACATCACATGTTCTGGGATACACATTCTTCTCAAAGTTAGCCATAATTTGTTATTATTTACAGTCAAATGCTTTTTCATAGTCAATAAAGCACAAATAACATTCTTTTGGTATCGTCTGCTCTCAGCCAGGATCCATCTTTCATCAGCAATGCTATCCCTGGTACTACTACCTCTTCTGAGTCCAGCTTTAATTTCTGGCAGTTCCCTTTCTATGTACTGTTCTAGGAGTCATTGAATAATCTTCAGCAGCATTTTGCTTGTATGTAATAGTAATGACATTGTTTGATAATTTCCACATTCTGTTGGATCACTTTTCTTTGGAATGGGAACAAACCTGGATCTCTTCAAGACAGTCAGTCAAGCAGCTGTCTTCCAAATTTCCCAGCATAGACTGGTGAGCACATTCAGGGCTGCATCTGTGATGTGAAACATGCCAACTGGTATCCCATCAATTCTTGGGGCCTCATTTTTGCCAATATCTACATTGTAGCTTGAACTTCTTCCTTCCGTACCATTGGCTCTTGATCATTTGTTATTTCCTGTGTTGGCCAGATCTTTTTGGTTCAGTCATTCCATGTATTCCCTCCTTCTTCTCCTTTTACCCATAGCATCTTTCTGTATTGAAACTTGAGGCTTGAATTTTTCCATTTTTTCAGCTTGAGAAGTACAGAGGGAGTCCTTCCCTTCTTATTCTCCAACTCTAGGTCTCTGCATGTTCTCTTATAATAGTTTGCTTTGTCTTCTTTAGCTGCCCTTTGAAATCTGTTCAGCTCTTTTACTTCAACATCTCTTCCTTTTGTTTTAGCTTCTCAACATTTTAGTGCAATTGTCAGGGTCTCTTTTGACATCAATTTTGGTTTCTTCTTTCTCCTCTGTCTTAGTAGTGAACTTTTTCTCTCTTCCTAGAAGTTATCCTTGATGCCATTCCACAGCTTGTCTGATCTTTGGTCATTAGTGTTCAAGGCTTCAAACCTATTCTAAGATGACTTTTAAATTCAGATAAAATAGACTCAATATCTTATCTTGTTCTTGTGGACTTGCTTTCATTTTCTTCGGCCTCAATTTGAACTTGCACATAAGTAAATGATGTTGCAGCTTTCAATACAGACTGCATCTCAATGTCAAGAAAACAAAAATTCTCAACACTGGGCTGATAGGCAACATCAGCAACTTCCTCTTATTTGGATCCACAATCAATATACTTAGTGCAAGCAGTCATGAGATCAGTAGAAGTATCAGTAGCAGTAGAAGTATCAGTAGAAGAACTGGGAAAGTCTAAAGTCAGGGACCTCTCCAAATTACTAAGGAGCAATAGTTTTAGTTTGAGGACTAAAGTGCACCTGATTTAGACCATGCCTTTTAAATAATTTGCTATGCATATGAGAGCCAGAAAATGAATAAGAATAATAGGAGAAAAATTGATGCCTTTGAGTTATGGTGTTAAAAAAGATTACCGAATATCTGAAGGACTGCCAAAAGAACAAACAGATAAATCTTGGAGAGGGTGAAGCCAGATTGCTCCTTGGAAAAAAGAATGGTGAAGCTTCCTCTCACATACTTGGGGCATGTTTCGAGAAGAGTCTATTCCTTGGAGAGGGACTTTATGCTTGGAAGGGTCGAGGGACAGTGGAGGAGAGGAAGACCCTCAACCAGCTTGATTAACACAGTAACTGTAGCAATGGGCTTGAGTGTGTCAAAGATTTTGAGCTTGGCACAGGATGGAACAGAATTCGGATCTATTATTTATAGAGTTGCTATGAATTATATTTGACTTCATGGCACTTAACAGCAACACCTCAACACCAAGTAAAGAAAAATCTTCACCATTGGGCCAATAGTCAACATCATGACAGAGAAAAGACTGAAGATGTTAGCAATTCCATATTACTAAAACTCACAATCAACACCCATTACAGAAGCAGTCAAGAAATCAAAAGTGGTGTTGCATTGGGCAAATCTGCTAAAGATAAATGCTTTAGCACCTGTTTATAGTGCTAATGAGCCAAGATGTCAATTTCAAAATGATAGTGCACCCAGCTCAAGATGTGGTCTTTCCAGCGGCTTCATATGCATAGAAAAGGTGGCCAGAGAATAAAGAAGACTGAAGAAGAATTGATGTCTTTCAGCTGTGGTGTTGGAGAAGAGTACTGAGTACCCCATGGACTGCTAAAAGTGCAGACAAGCACATCCTGAAGAAAGTGCAACCAGACTGCTCCTCAGAGGCTAGGATGGGAAAACTTCACCTCACACATCTTGGACATATTTTCAGCAGAAGCTACACAGTCCTTGGAAAAAGACATCATGTTTTTATTAGGAAATGTAGAGGATTAATGAAAGATGACAAGACCCTCAATAAAATGGGGTGACACAATTGCCACAACGAGGGGCTTGGGCTTCAGGGAAATCATGTCAATGGTGCAGGTTAGGACAAGGTTCTGCTATGCTATTCAAAGGGTCATTATGAGTTTTGGTTGACCTAACAATAAACTTTTGCTTGCTCATTCTGATAGTGGTAGCACCATGTTATAAGATACTCAGTGCAGAGGCCCTTGTGAGGAGAAACCAAGGAAGGTCTCCAGCCAAGAGTTTATGAGGAACTGAGGCCTTCAGTGAGAACTGAGTGCTGTTTCCAACATCCCATGAGTGAGACAGAGAGTAGAACATCCTCAGTGGAGTTGTGAGTTCACATGGACGTGACAGGGAGCTCAGGGACTCCCAGAAGCACCTGACGTAGGAGTTTTGGTATAACATCACAGACGGGGTAAGAAACTGACACGTGGTAAAGAAGAAGAAAAGGGTGTTTTTTAAAAAAAATGGCAAAGAAAGTAAAAAGAAATATTTACTGATAATTGACAAAGTGAGATGGATTCCCCAAAGGTTGGGGTGTCCATGGACTTAGTAGTTGAACCCATCAGTCACTCTGAGAGAGAAGACGATGGCAGTTGACTTCTGAAAGGACCGACAGCCTTGGAAATTCTCTGGGGCAGTTCTGCTCTATCTTAGAGAGTCACTTAGAGGAAAAAGAACAGGAAGTAACTCAATGACAATGGTGTGACAGCATTGTTGAAGCACTCTCCTGTGATGTAAAAAGTTGGCAATTTACATCTACCCAGAAGCACCTCCAGAGGAAGGGCTGCGAATCTTCTTTACGAAAAATCAACCACTGAAAACCTTACAGAGCACAGTTCTGCTCTGATACAGGTGCTCTCTGGGAGTTGTAGTTGACTCAACAGCAACAAATTGTTTTTATTGCTTTTGACCATTTGGGGAATAAGGTTCCCCTGATTCGGATCATGGTCTTTCCAATCGC
>NW_006399753.1:15669447-15669990 GCF_000299155.1 Elephantulus edwardii
ATTGTATGCTTCAAAATTGGGAAGGGTGTATGCCAGGGATGTGTCCTATCTCCATGCCTTTTCAATCTATAAGCAGAACAGAATATTGGGAGGCTAGGCTCTATGAGGAGAAATGTGGCATCAGGGTTAGAGGAAGACTCACCAACAATGTGAGTTATGCAGATGACATAATTCTGGTTTCTGAAGCTGAGGAGGACCTGAAGCACTTGCTGTGGAAGGTCAGGGACTACAGTCTTCAACATCAAGAAAACAAAGATTCTCACCACTGGGCTGATTCACAGCATCACGATGGATGGTGAAGAGATTGAGATTGTAAACAGCTTCAGTTTGCTAGGCTCCACAGTCAACACTCTTCGCACCAGTAGCCATGAAATGAAAAGACATATTTCATTCGGAAAGTCAGCTGTCAGAGAGCTCTCCAAAGTACTGAAGGACAGTGATGTAAATCTGGAACCTAAGGTGCGTCTGATACAGGCCATGGTCTTGGCAATCACTTGCTATGCATCAGAGAGCTGGGCAATGACTAGGGATGATAGAAGGAGA
>NW_006399753.1:15670275-15679063 GCF_000299155.1 Elephantulus edwardii
GATGGGTGTGTCAGAGACAGTGAGATTGGCACAGGATAGAGCAGGGTTTAGGGCTGTTGTACATAGGGTTGCTATGAGTCACAGGTGGCTTGACGGCACATAACAACAACAGAACATGACTCCACTGTGCCTTCTTTTATGCTGTAATACACTAAAAGCTCAGAGAGGAACGTGTGCACAGGGAGAGGCACAGCTGTCGTTAGGTGCCATCAGTTTATCCAACTCACCATGAATCTATGTATGACAAATTGAAACCCCCTGGATCCTGCACCATTCTCAGTCTCTGCTGTGCTGAAGGTCACTGTCACAGTCACTGTATCCACCCATCGCATTGAGGAACATCCTCTCCTTTGCTGATCCTCTACCTTTCCAGGATCATCTCTTCTTCCTGGACTGGCACCCCTGACAATAGGCTCAAGGTATGTGAGATGACGTCTTACCAACCTTGCCTCTAATGAGCTTCCTGGCTACACTTATTCTGTTGTTGTTGTTGTTGTTGTTGTTGATTGCCTTCGAGTCGAGCACAACTCATGGCGACCCTATGAACAAAAGACCTGAAGCCCCTCTACAACTATTGACATTTATCAAAGTTCATAGAATCTCTGGAGGCATGTTGTAAGACAGACTTATTTGTTCTTTTAGCAGTTCATGGTCTATTTTACTCTTTTAGGCAACACCACCGTTTACAGGCAACAATTCTTCAATGTTTCCTTCTTTATTGTCCAACTTTCAGATACAAATGAAGCAATGGAAAACACCATGGCTTGGGTCAGGTGCACCATGGTCTTTAAACTGGCATTTTTGCTCTGTAGCACTTTAAAGAGGTCCTTGACAGCAACGCAGGCTTCATCTTCTTGGTTTTGCCCTTGGCTTAGGCTACTCTTTTTCAGGAGGTTGTTAAGGAGCCATAGAAGCATAGTGTATACAGCTCATCATTAATAGATCAGTGGTTCAAACCCACTAGTCACTCTTTGAGAGAAATACAATATTTTCCCTTGAAGTATTTATAGCCTTGGAAATCAGAAATGGGGTTTCTATAAGTCAGAATCAACTCAACAGCAGTGAGGTTGGCTTTTGGTGGTTTGGACATAGAAGCAGAGTCTGAGTGCTCCACACTCACCCCAATAGCACACCTCCTCCCACGGCCAGGCCCCATCTTCGAGAACGGTGCCCAGCACAATCCTGAAGCCCTCCCAGGCTGAAGCCACTCCCCAAGCCCTGCGTGAGCTAATCAGCCTAGGACACGTGAGACAGAAAAAGCACCAAGACTTCCGGTGGTCATGTCCAAAATAATGGTGGGCAAGACAACCAGAAGAGGAATCAAAGGTTGGGGTTCTGGTTTCAATGCTATCAGGCCCCACCAGCTGTGCGAGCCAAGTGAAATCATTTCCTCTTCTGTAAAGTGGAATTAAATCTAAGTGCCTCCCTTACGTCACACTGTTATTATGAGACTCAAATTACAGAACATGAGTGAGAGCTTTGTAATATGTGAAGTTATCCACCCAGTAAGGGGCTATAATCATCCTCATTACCGTCATCGGCTTTATTACTGGCTCTTATAAGGTAAAACCCATAAAAGTGTAGATGTATCAAAGTCCAACCTAGTAAACCGAAACCACTCCAGGTATTTTAATCAAAAAAGGTTAGTACGGGGAGTGGGCTACACATATGATTCAAAACTAAAGCTTTTGCCGTTGATTGTAATTCATAGTAACCCTACATGTTACAGATGAGAATGACAGAACAGCTCCTAAGTTTTTCTTGGCTGCAGTCTTATGGAAAGTAAGTGTTCTGAACTGTCAGTCTTCAGTTTGATAATCAAGGCACAGAATGAAAATAACAAAAAAATACTGCAGATAGTCAAGGAGGGATCTGCAAACAAGGGTAAATAAAACAACAAATTGGAGGTGTCAATAAGAGGAGAAAGAAATAAGGGAGGAGAAAAGGATGAGGGAGGAGAGAAGGATGGAGGACAAGCGTGATGGGAAGACTGCAGATGGAGGAGGAGAAAGAGGACATAGAAAGATAGAATAATGGTGGAGAAGAGCCAGTGCTAAAAGCAAGAGATGGTTGGAGGAAAGAGTGGTGGTTGGAGGGTGGAGGGTGGTGGATGAGAAGCATTTAGTGAAAGAGAAAGGTTAGTGTGGAGGAGAGGATGACAGAGGAGAGTACAAAGGGTTTGTGCCACCCCACGACCCCATATGTGTGATGGAAGGACTGGAAAACCAACCAGAATGAACTCACACACACACACACACACACACACACACACACACACACACACACACACATGCGCACGCGCACGCTAGATATTAACAATAGTACGATGCTACCACTCGCCTTGGGCTTAAGGAACAAGGAAAGGGCTGGGGTCAATGAGACTCAGGGCTGGGGTCACTGAAGCTGGAAGCATTGTAAGAACTGTGGCCATCAAAGAAATGAAGCTGCTGCTGAGATTCCACCAAACGAAGCAGGGAGAAGGCAGACACTGCATTCTCCTTCTCAGTCACACCTCGATGTCCTGTTGCATCTTCAACTAGAAACCAGCTAACATTGGGCAATAAGTGGATCTGGAATGAGCAAGCCTCATACCCAAGAAGCGCTCTCTCTATCAAGAAGTACAATAATCATTGAGAAGTAAAAGTAAACTAACACAAAGACCCAGAGTCCCAAATGCTCCCACACTCTCCAAACTCCAAGAAGCTTAGCATTCAGTTGGTCCAATTCCTCATATTCTAGATTTCTCAAAAGGAAAGATATAAAGTGACTTATCCAAGACATGGCATAACTACCTAGGGGCAGTCTTGAACTCAAGTGTGTCAGTTCCCAGCTCAAGTTCTTCATCTTACCAAAGATATGTGTCTTGGCAGTTAATGCCTAAGACAATAGCTTGAGCATTCGAACCTATTGCCCATAGAAAAAGGTTGTCTGGGATGACGTTGCTCACAGAATGCCAAATGCCTATTTAGCTTGTTCCATGAGAGAGAAAAGGAGTCCTAGTGGTTTAGTAGTTCAGGGCTTGGCAACTAATCAAGAAGTCTGTAGTTCAAACAAGCTCCTCCATGGAAGAAAGGGATAGCAGTCTGCTTCACTAAAGATTTATCACCTTGGAAACCCTATGGGGTAGTTCTACTCTATCTTGTCAGGTCATTAATAATCAGAATTGACTGTTGAGTCATGTTAAGCAATGAAGTTGACTGTTGAGCAGTAAAGTTGTTTTTGTTTGTTGGATGAATGGTTGGTTGGTTGGTTGGTTGGTTGGTTGGTTGGTTGGTTGGTTGGTTGATTTGTTTGTAAGTTGGTCGGCTGGTTGGTAGGTAGGTTAGTTGGTAGGTTGGTGTCTGGGAAAGAAAGGATCACTACTACTCTGAGTTACACATGAGGATGAAGAGCTCAGAAGAATCTTTCTCTTAGGGACAGCAGAATATAGACTCTCTCTCATCTTCCCTTTGTCATGCTGACTATGGTTGCTTATGGCTCTACCATTATAAAGGATGGAGACTTTACCTTTCCATTTGTATCTATTGTTAGCTGTAGTTGAGTTGACCTCAACTCATGTTGATCCCATGCCTGACGACTTTATATCAACACTCAGCAAATGGGTGGTAACTGTACATGAGTTGTATTGGGCGGGAATTAAGCCAGGAGGACCAGGTTGAATTGTGTCCCCAGAAAATACATGTCTACTTGGTTAGACTATGGTTTCCAGTATTTTGTAGTTGTGGGGTATATCTTGACTCATAGTCTTCCAAGAGGGTCTGGCTCCAGTCCCACCTTTGCTCCACGTCCTTGCTTGGGTCATACCTTTTATCTTATAGCTATACAAAGACTGAGAACAAAGCAAAGAAGGACCACACCACCACCAAGAAGGAAGAGCTAGGCGCAGAGCACAGCCTTTGGACTTGGGTCTCCTGCCCTGCTAACCTCCTAGTCCCATGTAAAGTTGAGTGCCAGGACACATGGCAATCTTCAAAGGATACCAGACTCATAGATGCTGAAGTAAAACAAGGACCTTCTACACAAAGACCTTCTCTGAATGTCAAAAGAAAAAGAAAGCCTTCTCTTAGAGCTGAAGACCCAAATCCAGACTCTCAGCCCCTTGAACTGTAAGATAACACATTTCTGTTTGTTAAAGCTACTCACTTGTGGTATTTTTGTAATAAAAATCCTCTGCCATTGAGTCAATTCTAACTCATAGCAACCCTCCATCAGGTTTCCGAGACTGTAATTTTTTAAAGGAAGAGATTGCCCATCTATCTTCCAAGAAGCAGGTGGTAAATTTGAACCACCAATCTTTCAGTTATCAGTCTACTTCATAACACACTACACCACTAGGGCTCCATTAGCATAATATTTTAAAAACCTCACTGCTGTGAGTTGGTTCTGACTCATAGTGACCTTCCATTGGATCTGAAGCTGTGGATCTTTATGGGAGGAGACAACTGTAAAGATGCTCCCAAGAATCAGTTGGTGGATTCAAACTCTCAACCTTTGTTTAGCAGCCTTATACATTACACGGTACTTCACCAGAGCTCCTTCCATAAGTAAAATCTGTGTGCTCATTTCCACAAGCATTACGCACTGTGTTGATAGCTGGAGAAGACATCGAGGGAGAAGATGGGACTTGGCAGTGTCTGTGTTTTGCTTGCACGGGACATTTGTGACAGGGCTGGACAGTCCTCTGGGGTTGCCGTAGATATTCTCTTGAGTTTTGGCAGAGAATTCTTCACATTGCTGAGCAGCTGTCCCACACACCATCTTCCTCTTTCAGACATGCCACCTGCAGTCTGTGAACTAGTTCAGGAACGAGCCACCTCAGCAAAGAAAGCAAACAATTTGTCGACCCAAAAATGAGAACAAAAGCAGGATTCCTAGAGATGCAAAACAAATGCAAACTGGTATCTGATGCAAAAATGGAAACTGGAAAAATTTAAAAAAAAAAAGAAAGAAAGAAATGGAAACTGAAACCTAGGTCCAGCTTTGCTGGTCAAAATGTAGGAGACAAATTACCTCAAACTTTGAAAACTGCCATCTGATGAAAGAGAAGAGGAAATCAGATAGTTCTGGGGCTTAGAGTCTTGGGCTCCTATGCTCCTGGTGTGAAAGCCTCCCTACCCAGTAGAGCAGAGACAATTGTTTCCTTCTCCCCATCCTAACTGAGGGACCTCTGGTTGACTAGTGGTTAGGAACAGCACTACCCTCCCAAAGGCATGTGGTTAAAAAATACCAGTTGCTCCATGGGAGAAGGGTGGGAGATTTCTTCCCATGTGATTAACTGCTTCTGAAAACTCACTGGAGGGTCAACTATGAATCAGTTCCAGTTCAACAGAACATAACGACGACAGCCTCTCCCTTCTCTTGCCCACGTATCCTACCATTAGGTTCAGGCCAACGTGTATGGCCGCACCATTTCCATAAGCCGCAGCATGAAAAGTGCCCCCTGGAATTGTGCATAGATGTTGTCAGAATGTGTCTTGCCAACGCATCAGTTCTGATGCCTACAGGTTGGGATATCCTGTGTTGCACTCATCTTTGCACCCCTGCACCTAGCACTCTGCCTGACACCTAGAAACACCCCAACACATGTCCAGTGGCTCACCCAGAAGCCATGGGTTGAGGGGACAGTGCAAACACTCCTTGTGGATGGGAAGTAAAGAGTTCTTTGAAATAGGAGCAGAATCCAATTTATGGTAGGGAACCTTCGTAAGTCAACCTGAGGTGCTTTAAACCTTAATCCTAACACATTGCTTTTGTTAGATGCTGTCCCATTGCCTCTGACTCAAAAGCTTGCCCAATCCAGCACCAACCTCACAGTCTCCATGATAATAAGTCTATCATCATAGTCACTGATCTCTTAACAGAGTGATTGATTAAGTTCTCTAGGTGAGAAATATCTGGTTCTGAAGACCAGCTCCTTGCTGAACCTTCCTGGGCGTGTTCTCAAACCTCCCTAAGTCCCAGTCCCTTATCTCTTTATACGAACTGAGATGATGCCCTAACATGGTGCCTAGAACATGCTCACCAGCACAGAGTTGAGTACAGTTCTTAGCAGCCCTTTAAGACAGAGTAGAAATTTCCCACAGGATTTCCAAGGCTGTAATCTTTACAGGAGCAGACTGCCGCATTGTTCTGCTATTAACCTAAGACATGGAAAGGCTCAAAATATCTGACTTGAAGGGGAGCTCTGGTGGCCTGGTGGCAAGAAGCTGCACTGCAATCCCAGAGACGCATGGTTCGAATGCACCAGATGCTCTGCCGGGAAAGGAGGGACAATCTCCTTCGGTACACAGACACACAAAAATAATAATAATAATTTAAAAAATTTTTAAAAATCTGACTTGAAATTACAAAATGTATCATGAATGTCCTGATGCCACAAGGATGGCATCAGGATTGGTGGAAGATCTATTAACAACCTGCGTTATGAAGATGACACAACCCTGCTTGCTGAAACTGAGGAGGACCTCATGCACTTGCTGCAAAGGGTCAAGGACTGCGGCCTTCAGTATGGACTGAGGCTCAATGTCAAGAAGACAAAGATTCTCACCACTGGACCAATTGGCAGCGTCAGGATGGATGACGAAGAGATTGAGATTGTTCACAGCTTCAGTTTGCCCGGCTCCACAGTCAACACTCTTGGCACCAGCAGTCAGGAAATCAAAAAGCATATCGCGATGGGAAAGTCTGCTGTTAGGGACCTCTCTAAAGTACTCAGGAGCAACAGTGTCTCTCTGGAGACTAAGGTGCACCTGATACAGGCCATGGTATTTGCAATCGCTTGTTATGCATCAGAGAGTTGGACAATGACTAGGGAGGACAGAAGGAGAGTGGATGCTTTTGAGCTGTGGTGCTGGAGAAGGGTACTGAATGTACCATGGACTGCCAGGAAAACAAACAGATTCATCTTGGAGAGGATTAAACCAGGCTACTCCTTGGAGGCAAGGATTCTGGGGCTTCGTCTGACATACTTTGGACATGTTGCCAGGAGGGACGGGTCCTTGGAGAGAGACATCATGCTTGGGAGGGTGGAGGGATGGCGCAGAAGGGGAAGACCCTCTATGAGATGGATTGATTCGGTGACTGGGGTAATCGGGATGGGTGTGTCAGAGGCAGTGCTGTTGGCACAGGATATAGCAGGGTTTAGGGCTGTTGTACATAGGGTCGCTATGAATCACAAACGACTCAACGGCACATAACAACAACAACAACATCATGAATGTCAATTAATTAATGCAATGAAAAATGGTGTTGGGGGTGGGTGACCAATGCAAAGGTATGTGGCATGTATCTACCAGATGCTCCAAGGGAGAAGGATGGGCATTCTCCTCCCATGTGATTTATAGCCTATTAAAAACCACTGAGGGTCAGCTATGTTTCCGTTCTCACTCAGAGATAGATGATAGATAGATAGATAGATAGATAGATAGATAGATAGATAGATAGATAGATAGATATTCACAGAGAGAAAGGCATTTTGAGTGTGTGTGTGTGTGTGTGTGTGTGTGTGTTACATATACGTGCTATTGTTAGGTGGCATCAAGTCGAAAGTCGACAATGACTCATAGCAACTCTATGAACAATAGATCTGAACCTTGACCTGTCCTGTGCCATCCTCGTGATCTCTGTCCTGCTCAAGTCCATTTTGATAGTCACGATGTCAACACATCTCATGGAAGGTCTGCCTCTCTTTTTCTGACCTTCTCCTTGATGTGTTTCTCTAAGTACAGGATCTTCCTGATAATATACCCAAAGTGAGACAAACTTTCACCATCTTTGCCTCTTATGAGCACTCTGCTTACACTTCCTTCAAGGTAGATTTGTTCATTCTTTTGACAGTCCACAAAATATTCAATATCCCTTATTAATATCACAGTTCAAAGTCATCAATCTTTCTGTCTTCCTTATTCATTGTCCGTTTTTCAGATGCATAGGAAGCAACTGAAAGACACAAAGCTTGGATCAGGCACACCTTAGTCTTTGATGTGACATCCTTGATCTTCAGAACTTTGGAGTGGTCGTCGCCAGCATGTTTGTCCAATGTCACATGTCTTTTTGATTTCTTAGCTCCTGCCATCAGAGCGTTGACTGTGGATCCAAATAAAACGATCACTTCAATCTTTTCTCCATCTATTGTGATTTTGCCTATGGGTCAAGTAGTGAGGATTTTGGCTTTCTTGATGTTAAAATGTAACCCACATTGAAGGCTGTAGTCTTTGCTCCTGCACAGTAAATGTTTCAAGTTTTCTTCACTTTCTGCAAGCGAGGTTGTCTCATTTGCTTCATGCAGGTTGTTGATGAGTCTTCCTCTAATCCTAATGTCATATTCCTCTTCATATAAGTCTATTTCTCCAATTATTTGATCAGCATATAGTTTGAAAAAGTATGGAAAGAGGCTACAACTTTACAAATACCTTTTATAATTTTAATCGCGCATGGTCTCATTTTTCTATTCAGACAATAGATTCTTGGGCTAGGTATAGGTTTCTCATGAGCACAATTAAGTGCTCTGGGATTCCCATTCTTCTCAGTGTTAGCTATAATGAGGTATGATATACTCAGTCAATTGTCTTTCCATAATCAATAAAATACAAGTAAACCTTTTTCTGTTATTCTCTGCTTTCAGCCAAGATCCATCGGCAGAATTAGAGATAACCTTCATGACCTCTTCTGAATCCTGCTAATTTCTGGAAGTTTCTTGTCAATGTATTATTCAAGCCATTTTTCAATACTTTTCAGGAAGATTTTTTTGCATGTGATAGTAATATACTGTTCAATAGGTTATATATAT
>NW_006399753.1:15679196-15748859 GCF_000299155.1 Elephantulus edwardii
AGTGACCCTATAGAATAGAGTTGAATTGTACCATAGGATTTCTACTCTGCTGGCCTAGTGGCAAGAAGCTATCCTACAATCCCAAAGGCATAAGGTTCAAGGCCACCAGCTGCTCTGCAGGAAAAAAATGGGCAGTCTCCTCCCATGTGATTAACTGCCTCTAAACCCACTGGGTTGACGTTACACAGTATTTATAGAAGCAAATGACCACTCCTTTCTCCCACACTGTGGGTAGCAAATTCGAGCCCCTGGCCTTTTGCTTTGCGACTGAGAGCTTAGAGCACTCCACTGCCAGCCCTCACTCACTCACACAGTCACTATCCGTCTGTCTATCTGCCTTCCAACCTACCTGCGAGATGGCCTCTTCTTTGTTGTATCCCTACAGATCCTGCAGGTGGTGCTGCTGAGTTAGGCAGAAAGCTTGCTGTGGTTTGTGGAGGTTTTTTTCCAACAACCTGTTAGCAGCTGTGCAATCTCTTCCTTCTTTGTAGAAGGGAATTAGGGAATCACGCTGCTGCTGCTGCTAAGGCCTGGGGCTGCAAACCTGTCACTGCATTGCTTTTCTTTGTCGCCAGTGCCACGAAGTGCCATCAGCATGGGAGGCTGTTCCAGCTCACCTTCACCTCTTGCCATTTGGGGACCTTGGGCAAAGTAACTTACATTCTCTGGGCTTGTTTTAGTGTTTGCAGAAAGAAGGTGACAATAAGACCCCCAGGGAGCATGTTGTTGGTGTGCACCTTTGAGTAAGAATCAACCCATTGCTGAGCCTCTAAAAGGTTTTCAGAGGCAGTAAATCACATGGGAGGAGATTGTCCATCTTAGCTGATGATGGCTTTGAACTGTGTGCCTTTGTGTTGGCAGTGCAATTCCTTACCACTAAGCCAGCAGAGCCAATTAAAAAGGCTTCACCAGAGTGCATGGTGCCCAGCAGGTAGGTCTCCTTCCTCCCCTTCCTTTTGTTCCCCTTGTGACCAGTGCTAGAAAAGAAGTGAGCAGTGCAAAGTCTCCAAGTGTGGGGCTCGCTCAAGAGGGCCCTGTCAGCTGAGACTGGAGCAGTCAGACGAAGGGTGGACCTGGCAGAGTGATGCCCCCCCCTCCCTACTGCCTCCCGCAACAGACTCACAGCAGCCCACCTTTCCAAAGCTGGTGTATCCAGTCAAACAGTGTGACACTGACTGATTCAAACAGTCCAACTCTTCTCTCACTGGCCCTATCTCCAGCTCCCTTCTCCTCCCCTTACACAGTGACATGCCAACCCTGTGGCTCTGTTCTCTGAGCCTAAGAATCCGCCTCTTTGTTCCTATACCACAGCAGTCAGCATGCACTTGGTCTTCTTGAAGCCAAGTGTTGTTAAGTGATGTCGAGTCGTTAGGCGACTCATAGCGACCCTATGAACAAAAGTCCTGGACACCTGTATAACTTTCATCCTTTCTCCAGGTTCATAGGGTTTCCAGAGGCAAGCTATTAGGGAAATGGATGCCACTCCCGCTTCCAAGTTTGTTTTGATCAGGGAGCTCCACCAAACACTGTCCACCATGGGTAACCATTCTCGCATTTGACTCATCAGTGTCATAGTGTTCACAGCAACCACGAGTTACCTCTGTACAGAAAGTAGACAGACCAGGGTTACTCGACTTAGAAGAATGTTTCACCAAAAACAATTAAAGGCAGGCCTGAGGGCCACCGCGTAGTCACCCACCTTTGGTTTGGGAGCGTGGCTTTCTGTCAGCTAGGCTAAGTGTCTATTTTATCTACCTTGTCTCATAGACCTTGGGTTAGCAAATGCTTACATGAATGCATGAGCCCAGGAAAGGGTGAAAGCCAACCTCCCAGTCTTTCATTGTGTGCATCCCAGCCTTTGACCTTTGTCCATTATCACCTATCTTGCATATGCAGAGCCTGGCTCATAATAGGTGCTCAATAAATGATTGTTTTGCCTACTTCCAGAGATCTCACTGAGTAAACACGGTGTGGCACTAACGCCCAGAGATACAAAGATAACAGGGGGAATCTGGGCCTGGAAGCCTCACACCCTAGAGTAATAAATGTACCAGCAACCCTTCTGCAGCACCCACTCCATTTCTCTCTCCAGCTAAATGCTCTATGTGTTCTATCTAATCCTCTCAAAACCCCTGGAGAGTAGGCACTATGATGCATGGCATTTCACAAATGGGAAAACCAAAGATTACACTTGGGAGATGAGTCCAAGATCCCAGAATGAGCAGGGGCCAGGGCCTGGTTAACTAAATACCAGTAAAACCCTGGCCACTTAGCACTTTGTCACAAATGTATGCATGTACAAACAATTCAGGGGTGGGGACAGTGCTAATCAGGGCAGATGAGGCCTGTGGAAGGACAAGGACTTCATGCTTGGTAAAGTGAGGGTCAATAAAAAAGCAGAAGACCCTCAGTGAGGTAGATTAATTAACACAGTGACCAGAAGAACGGGCCCAAACGTCGCAGTGATTGAGGGGATGGTGCAGCAGCAGGAAGGTGTCCCGTTTCATTGTACAAAAGATCGCTAGGAGTCAGAACTCAATGAGCAGCATCGGTCAACAGTTACGTGAGATAGGAACGGTCTCCCAGGGGAGTCAGTGTGAATTGGGTCTTGAGGATGAGACGCTGCTCACCAACCAGGAACATGGTGGAAACGGGAAGAGCTCAGGAAAGAAGGAAGAGGAGTAAACACTGTCTGCAGGGAAGATTCAGCACAGAGCCTGCCTGGGACACATAGTGCTCAGCCTCCCCGGAAGGTCAAGAGCAGTAGCATCTACAGAAGGTCAGCCCCAGAGAGAATCCATAGGTCTGGAGAAGCATCTGTAAAGGTTCCCTAGAGATAAGTGTACAGATGGAAAACTTGGGTCCTTCTTAATGAGTCACCTGTGTGACTTACCCGCTTTGACTCTAAGCAATCAAAACAGTCTCAAAACACATGTTCAGCATTCACTCAACACCAACCGTGTGCCAAGCGTGAACCATTGAACACCCGTTCCATGCCACTGTCGTCACACCCGAGAGGCCATGGACTGTGCCACTCACTGGCTGTGCACACTGTTATTTCACCTCTCTGTGCCTTGTTTTCCTCACCTGTGAAATGGAAACCCGACTGACAATAGCTGTCTTATTGGATGGCTGCATTAAATGAGAACATTCATGGAAAATCTAGTGTACAGTGGGTGTAGCAAACATTCGACAAATGGTAAGTATTATATGTGTCTGCTACACACCAAATAAAAATAATGCTGTTGTTGTTGAGTACCATCAAGTTGGACGCAGTCCATCGCTGACCTTTCAGTGGGCTTTCAGAGGCAATAAATCACACAGCACGAGATTGTGCGTCTTTCTACCGGGAGCAGCTAGTTGGTGGATTCAAGCCTCAAGCCTTCAGATTAGCAGCGCAGCTTCTTACCACTAGGCTACCGATGATAAAGTTAATGCACACCTGTCAGCTGGATTCTAACACATAGCTAACCACCACTGGGTTTCTGAGGCTGTCTATATTTCAACAAGAGGACGTGGTGCATCTGTCTCCCACAGGGTAGCTGGTAGATTTGAACTGCCAACTTTTTATTCAACAGCCCAACCTACTTTATCACTACTGAATCTATTCATTGAACAAATGAGGCATTTCAGTAGCAGAAATTTTTACATTTCCGCTTGCCATTGTAAACATGAGTTCAGTTCTCAGGCAGCACATCTCTTATGCATCCACCATGCCTCTGTCTGTGGAGGATTCAGTGTTGCTGAGATGCTGAATAGAGTTCAATGGAAGTTAAACTAAGTCGGACTAAGAAGAAAGGACTTGAGGGGGAGACAGAGATATGAGAGATAGATACATAGATAGATAGATGATAGATATGATAGATGATAGATAGAGAGATAGATATGATAGATATGATCGATATGATAGATGAGCTAGATAGATAGATAGAAGATATGATAGATGAGATAGATGAGAGATAGATATGATAGATATGACAGATAAGATAGATGATAGATAATAGATATGATAGATGAGAGATAGAGAGATATGCTAGATATGCTAGATGAGATAGATAGATAAATAGATAGATAGATAGATAGAGATATAGTTGTTGATTGTCTTCGAGTAGAGCACGACTCATAGCGATTTTATGAACAAAAGGCCGGAAGCCCCTCTACAGCTATCAACATTTATCAAAGTTCATAGAGTTTCTGAAGGCATGTTGTTTAGAAGTGGATGCAACTCCTGCTTCCAAATATATATATATAGCTAATGACAATTCAATGCATTGGCACAGTGGTCTGATCCACAGCTGATCATGGACAAAGGATAGGGCTAGGTAGTATTTGGTTCCACTGCACATGGGAACCTTGACTTAGGGCTATAGCATAGTTCATAGCAGCCAATGACAGCAATATGTGAATGTCTAATAGGGGCCAGGCCCTGGGTTAGAAGCAGAGGGTTCTGAGCACGGCCTCTGCACTTCAGTATATCAGAGTCCAATAGCAGTGAGGCTTATAAGAGAAGCAATTACTACGGAGCAAAATACATGCTACGTGTATGCTCTAAACGATTGTAACAAGGACGACGACGGAGCGCTGGCACCTGTTGTACGAGCACATGCTGGGCGCTGTGTAAAGCTGGCGATAGACATCATTTTGTTCCATCCTCACTACTGAGTTTGAAGGGAGACCCTACCATGGCTCCGGTGTCCTCATGGGTAAGGAGCTGCGCTGCCAACCCAAAGGCAGATAGTTCAAATCCATTAGCTGATCCATGAGAGAAAGATAGCCCGTCTTTCCCCATGCAGTTTGTAATTTCTGAAAGCCCACTGGAGAGCCAGCTGCCTCAGCTCTGACTCCACCGCAGTGTTGAGGATGGAAAGCACTGTCTCCGTGCTCCAGGTGAGGACACACGCGAACCTCTCAACTGGAGTCTGAACGCAGACCAGAGCTGCCACATAGGATAAGAACAAACTCGTTGCTCTCAAGTTGGAGTGGACCCCAGCTGGTCCTCCAGTGGGTTTCTGAGGCTAAATCACATGGAAGGAGTCACCTTTCTCTCTGGAAGCCATTAATGAGTTCAAACAGCCATAGGCCTTTGCATTAATAGCACAGTTTCCTACGGACGACACCACCAAAGTTCCCTAGGATGGGGTCTAAGAAGTCCATAGATAAAAATGTAGATCTGGATACAGACATAGATAGCAGTGTGTGCGTGCACACGTGTATACGTAAATACATGTATACACTTGACTGTGGTCTTTACAGTTGTTGAGCCACCAGGAAGGAGTTCCCCCTCTGGTTCCTCCAGGCCCCTCCAGGAGATTTCGGCCCAGCTGCCACTGCACTTGGAGGCTTATTAAGGGCAGAACTGCAATCTGAGAGTCTTTCTGCTCTGAACAGCACTAAGCTTGTTGTATCTCATGCAGAAAGTGTTCTCCAAAGCTTGCTCTGAGAGCCGCGTTCAGCACAACTTACACTATACTTGGCCCAGAAGACTTCCCCTAATGCACCCTTTGATCAATGACAGCCAAGGTTCACCCCAGCACCCTCTACCCTTACACCCCACACAAGCAACGGAGAACCCCTACCTTTGGGATTCTTGTGTACCACGTGTGAGAGTAGGACTCGTCCCTTCTGGCTCCGTATATCCAAAATGCAGAAACCATGTCTCCCTCAGTTTTTTGCTCTGAGCACCCAGCATCACTCTCCTGGCCAAGGGCTGCCCAGCTGATCTCAATCACTGAACACAACATCTGAGCCCAGGTGCTTCAATGTGGGGCTCTGAGGCCAGATGACGGCACCAGCCTCACCTGGGAATGAGAAGTGCAGGTCCCTGTTGAATACGATTTCTGGAGTAAGACCCAACATCCAGTATTTAACAGGCTTCCTGGGAGACTTTTCTGCCCACTGTGATCTTAGAAGCTTTCCACCTAGTCTTCTTTCCTGCACTGCGGATGGGAGAGTCAAGGCTTGGTAAAGAGATCTGCCTCCTCAAATCGACAAGATGAGCTCAGGGCTGCCTGACCAAGACGTCACAGACTGGTGGTTCATGTTGTTGCTGTTGTGTATAGTTGAGTTGAAAGTGACCCATAGCTGACCGCACCAGCGGGTTTTGAAAGGCAGTAAATCACAAGAGAGGAGATCACCCAACTTTCCTCCATGGAGCCTCTGGTGGGTTTGAACCACATACTTTTGCTTGGGCAACACAATTCCTTACCTCCAAGCCACCAGAGCTTCCTAGTGGCTCAGAAACATAAAATTATTATTTCATGTTTCTAGAGGGCAAAAATTCAAGTCAGCGTGTCAACCAGTCATGCTGGTTCTGAAGGCCCCTGAAGGACCCTTCTTTGTCTCCCAGGAGTTCCTTAGTTTGTGGGTGCATCTTCACATGGCTGACCCTCCCTCCACCCCACCACTCAGTGACTTCTTTTATAAGGACACCACTCAGAGAGGATTGGGAACTGGAGTAAGTGTTCATGTTGATTACACCTTCAAAGATCCTATTTCCAGGAAGTAGGGTTATATTCCGTGGGTCCCAGGGGTTCAGGTTTCAGCACATCTTTTGGGGGTGCGCAAGTCGGTTCATAACAGGTGGATGCAGGACAGGCAGGGCCTCTTTCTGTTGTTCATGAGGTCAGAGCCAGGGTCAACTCAACAGCACCTATCAACAACAAGAGCGGAGGTGAGCCTCGAGCCATCTCCTAACTCTCAAATCCTGTGCTCAGAGCACCGAGAACCTGCCAAGTGCAGCTGCAGAAAACCACCTCCCGGGGCTGCTCCCAGGCAGCCTGACGGGTGGGTCCCTCTCACGCATCTCTCTTGGGCAACCCTGTTCTTTCTGTCTCTCTGTCTCTCTGTCTGTCTCTCTGTCTCTCTCTCTCTCTCTCTTTCTCTCTCCCTCTCTCTCTCTCCCCCTCTCTCTCCTTCTCTCTTTCTCTCCCTCCTTTCTCCTCTTTGTCCTTCTTTTTCCTCCTCCCCACTGGAAGGAGTTGAGGCTCTCCCCACACTGGGATGCCAAATGGGAAATTATTTCACACCCCCCACACCAGCTCTGTTCAACTCAGAGGACACGTTGGCCTCCCTGGAGGTGAGTTTCCAGAGGGCTTCTCGGAAAAATGTAACGTCATCACGCACAGGGCAGGACTTCTTTTCAAGCCCTTCCTCAGCCCTGTTGTCCCCCATCACCACCCTGTCAGCTGTGACAACAAGGCTTGTTTTCCTCTGCAGCGGCCTCTGGGTTAGACACACAGGCAACTAGGTGAGCGTTCCGTGAGGCCGTTAGGGTTTCGCAGAATGAGTCATTTTTTCAAAAATAACAAAACCTCTCGACATCACTTGATTTCAGCATTTTCAAAAGGGCTCTTGTAACCTCTTTTGCAATTGCATTCCAAGCACGCCTGACTTCTCTCTCAGGCCCACTGGCAAGGTGCCCCTCCCAGCGGACAAAGGAACCCAGCCCAGAATGGCCAGGTCCTGGTCCAACAGCTTTTGGGTCTCAGATGATGGAAAGAAGAAATCTGAAAGCCACGGAGGGCAGTGGGGGAAAGCCAACAAGGATTGGAGAAGCTGACTTGCTTTCTGGCCCACAGTTACTCACTGGACTTTGAGAAACTGTCCCACAGCATTGCCTCCCCTGTCCTAACTGGGATTGGCTAACGGTCATCCGAGTGATAACTAACATTTGCTTAACCTATTACAGTGTTACCAAGCCCTTTTTATTTCTAACATCTTATTGTAACACCTTATTGGATAATAAAGACTCTCGGTTCCCAGGGACTGAGAAGGAGAAGTCGATGGTCTGGCCCACGTTCTCAGAGTTAATGATGGGAATAAAACGGGTTGTTGTCCAGTTATCTCTGATTCACAGACAACCTCAGTTGAGTCACGTGCTCCAGCAGATTTTCAAGGACATTTTTCTAGGTGGATTTCCAGGCCTTTCCTCTGAGGCACCTCTGGGTGAGCTCAAACCACTAATCTTTTTCATTTGTTTGGTTTTTTTGGTTAACAACCAAGCACCTAACCATTTGCACCACCATTTGTTTGTTTTTTTTGGTTAACAACCAAGCACCTAACCATTTGCACCACTCAAGGACCCCAGTAATAATGTTGTTGTTGTTATGTACCAGTAATAATGTTGTTGTTGTTATGTACCATCAAGTTGGATCTGATTCATTGCTGGGCCTCCCGTAAGCAGTAAATCGCAGGAGAGGAGACTGCCCATCCCTTCTAGGGGCAGCTGATGAATTGGAGCCACGTACTAATCATTGGTTTTGCAGAGCGATTCCCTACCATTAAGCCAAGAGGCCCCATTTATTGAGTCAGGCAAAGCTTTGTTCATGGTGTGTCTTTATTCTTTATTCAATAATGCTGAGACATGGATACTATACTCCTCATTTTCAAGGTAAAGGAAAAGAGGATTGAAGAGATTGAGTAAATTGTCCAAGGTCATATAGTTAATGGCAAAGCTGGAATTGAAATGCAGGTGTGTTTTTCCCACAAAGCCTGTGTTTTTCCCAACACACCACAAGCAAATGCTTTTCTTTAGTGACGTCTCTAGTGAGATGGTGAGTGTGCTGGGTGACCCTGCCCCAGCAGGCGACATCACAGTGCCTGTCCATAAAAGGTTTGTGCAACATTTTGGCAAAAGTATGTTGGTTTTATATAAACACCCTGTAGTTACTTGTGGTTGTTATGTGCCGTCGAGTCACCTGCGACCCATAGCAACCCTATATACAACAGCTCTGAATCCTGCCCTGTCCTGAGCCAGTGCCACTGATTCCAACACACCAACCCCCATTGCCGCATTTACTGTGTTAATCCATCTCATCTGGGTCTTCCTCTCCTGTGCTGTCCCTCCACCCTTCCCAGCATGATATCTTTCTCCAAGGACACGGTCTCTCCTGGAGACAGAGCTTCAAAATCCTAGCCTCCAAGGAGAAACTTGGTTTCATCCTCTGCAAGACAGACCTGTTTGGTTGTTTGGGGGTTTTTTGGCAGTATGTTCAAGACTCTTCTCCAGCACCACAACTCAAAGGCATCGATTCTTCTTTTGTCATCTTTAGTCATTGTCCAGCTCTCTGAAGCATAGCAAGGATTGTGAAGACCATGGACTGGATTTGGCTCACCTTAGTCTCTAGACTGGCATCATTGCTCTTCAGTACTCTGGAGAGATCCGTGGCAGCAGATTTCCCAATGCAATTCATCGTTGGATTTCCTGACTGTTGGTGTTAAGAGTCTTGATTGTGAAGCCGAACAAGCTCTAACTGTTAACAACCTCACTCTCTTCTCCATCCATTATGGTGCTGTCAATTGGCCCAGTGGTGAGAATCTTTGTCTTCTTGATGTAAGGTTTCAATCTATATTGAGGACTACAATCCTTGACCTTCTTCTGCTTCACGTCTTCTACAAAAACCACTTTTTAATAATTCCAGCCGACAGCCAGATATCCAGTATTCAAGAGTATTGTCATACCTGACAAGAGTCCAGAATAAGAGCTCCATAGTAAAGTGGACTGGCGGGGGTGGGGGTGGGGGAATGGACTGTATAACAATGAAAGAATTTTTTTTCCAAAGAGAAAAGTGAACTTGAGGGGTGGGGGGTCGGGTAGGGAGGAAAATGTGCAATAATGAATGATTGTAAATCCAAGTTCTCTATAAACTTTCATTAAAATCTTAATAATAAAAAAAGAGTACTGCCATATTCCGTACTCTTCCCCAATACTATAACTCAAAGGCAATTCTTCTGTCATCCTAACACACTGTAACTTTCTGAAGCATAGAAATCAACTGGAAAAGCTGTTGCTTAGATTAGACACAGCTAAGTCTTTACGTTGACTTCACTGCTCCTTAGTACTTTGGAGAGGTCCTTGACAGCAGGTTTCTCCAATACAACACATTTTGGGGAGGCTGTAAACCACCTGGTGGATTTTGCCCATCTTTTTGCTGTAAGGGGCAGCTGGCGGATTTGAACCACCAGAGAGGTGCCTTTGAGTTAGCAGCATAACTCCTTATAGACTTAGTCACAGAGCCCTCCCTATCATACGTCAAAGGAGACAAGTAAATCAAAGGAGAGCAGAAGAGGCCGGCTGTTTATTGTTAGGCTACAAACATGGCATCCAGATTTGGGAGCAGGTTTCAGAGTAGTGAGAAGAGAGCCCAGAAGTCATAACCAGGAGAGAGTATCTACTGGGCCTGGAAATGCGGAGAGCATGGGTGGGCAGCAGGACTGAGGCCACACAAAGCCATCGACACAGAAGCCATCACCTTGACGGGAATGTGGCAAGGAAAATGAGGACATCTTGAATGGCCAGTATCACACTGCTTCTTGCTAAGTAGAATTGGACAGTCCCTGGTCTCAAGGAAGATGATTCTTCATCAACTGAGGAACTTCTTTGAGATGTTCTCAAAGTATGGCTCCATGCTGGAAGAGCACCTAGTGAGATTCACGTGGAGCACAGGCAAGCTGAGAGAGCACCAAACCATCCAAATGAGTCGAGAGGTGTGCCATGAGATATTAGTGTGTAGGAGCAGCTTGTCATGGACGTGAAGTCTGTGAAGCACTTGTTGAGAACACACCTGACATAGCACGTACTGACCCAGGTGATCAAATTGGTAAACATCAACCACTAGAATTTTAAAGTGAAGCAAGTCTTTTTAGGATCTTTCCCTTTAAATGTAGGGAAAAGCTGCTGAGCTCAGTTCAGACACTCTCAAAAAACTGAGATGTGATGGATTGGACATAAGGATGTGCCTCACAGGATGAAATGAAGGTTATGCTAGTGCTGCCACTATGGTGGACTCCATGGAGGTGAACAAGCTCTTCTCAAGGGGAAGAACATGAAAATTCTTTTTAGTGGGTGTGTGGACCAACCCAAAAGCAGGTGGTTTGACTCCACCAGCTGCTCTGAGAGAGAGAAATTGGCAATCATTTCCCGTGTGATTTACAGCCTAAAAAAACTGGAAGGGAAGTCAGCTGTGAGCCATTCTGACTTGACAACAGTGAATATATCTCACAGAAAAGTAAAATTTCACTTTAAAATTAACATGATTTTTATGTAGATCTTAAATATTCTTATTTGGGATTCTATTGTTTTCTTGCCAGATTTTCACTTTAACCACATGAAGCTGTGTAAACGTAAATGCATCTGGACTGTGGGTCTGGCATTACAACTCAAAGGGATAACTTTGATTTCACTGGCTGTTTATGGCAACATTACATTCAGTGACATACAGGAATTACAGTTCGAGAGTAACGTTCATACAGAAGCATTACAAGGATCTTGTGTGAACAGGTAAGGGAGGAGGTCCAGGGGGCAGGGACAATGACACCATGAGTTACTGCACTGGGTGACACCAAGCATAGTGACATCACCACTTGTCTTAAAGCACTGTACTTCTCAGCCCACTAGCACATAGCGTCTTGTATTTTAATTAACCCTACGCATGTCTGTGTCCTCCAAGATTCTCAAAGCAAAGCTAGTTTCATCTCAGTATCCTGAGCCTGCTGTCACTTATATCCTCACATCCCCCCAACTTGGCTGTCATCAAGCCAGTTCTGATGGAGAAGCCCCCATGTGTACAGGGTAGAAATGCTCAGCACTATTTTTCAAGTTATGACCCCTCTCCAGACACTTCTTCCCAGGCACCTCAGAGTGGATTTGAACCTCTGGCCTTTCGGCCAAATGCAAAGTCAAATGCAAACTCACTGCACCACTCAAAGTCTTCAGTCTAATCAGAGTTCTTCAAATTTGTTCTTAGTAAAGGAATTTTTCTTCTTCTGACGATAACAAAATCTTACTGAAAATCACAAGATCTAAAGGTAGGTGAAGGATTTGCTGTCAACGAAGCTCCAAACCAAACTGAAGTCATTGCCGTTGAGTTAATTCTAATCCACAATGACCTTGAAGGACTGAGTAGTAGTGTCTCATGGGGTTTCCAAGACTCTAAAGAACCAGGCTGCCATCTGTCTCCTGATAGGTTCAGATCATCAATCTTTATAGTTAGTGGCTTGATTCACTGCACCACCAAGGGTACTTCTTAATGAAAACAAAGGAGAAAAAGTAACGACCCATCAGTTCCTCCCTTTCAGCCTTTCCTCAGGAGGAAAGGAGAGTGTGCCTGCGGCTCAGCCACCCAGCTCCACTGGGTGGACCGGTGGCGAACCATCTCCTCAAACCATCTTCCTGTGAGGCCTGTCTGTGCTCCAGCTCAGTGGGCTTCCGGTGGAGCATTCCGCTTCCCCAGGCTGACCTCCTCATTCTAAAACTCTGTCCAGGTCACCTCTGTGAGTCCGGCACTGTGATAAGTACTGCCAAGCATTCAAAATGCAGGGTCTGGGGAAGCTGGGCTTGCTAGGTTTGTTGTTAAGGGCCATTGGCTATGACTCATAGAAACCCTATAAAGAACAGATCTGAAGCCTGCCCTATCCAGATCTGTCCTCACCATTTCTGCCATGTTCGAATGAATGAATACACCTTGCCATGTGGATCTCCAGCCTGCAGATGCTTTCAGCTCACTGACTGTTATCCGAGACCTCAGTGTTTTCCAACAAGGTACATACACCCCAGGAAGGGCAGGCAAGCATATACATTTTTTTTTTTACTTTAATACTTGTTGTTGTTGTTTTTGTTGTTATATGCCATTGAGTTGCTTGCAATTCATAGGGACCCTATGTACAATAGCTATGAACCCAGCTCTATCCTGAGCCAATTTCATTGTCTCCAACATTCCTAGCCCTATTATTCCTAGCCCAGTCACTGAGTCAACCCATCTCATTCGGGGTCTTCCCCTCTTGCACTGTCCTCCGCACTTCCAAGCATGATGTCCTTCTCCAAGGACTGGTCTCTCCTGGTAACATACTCAAAATATGTGAGATGGAGTTTCAAAACCTTGCTTTCAGGAAGCAGCCTGGTTTCACCCTTTCCAGGAGAGACCTGTTTGTTCTTTTATCAGTCCATTTTATTTTATTCAGTACTCTTCTCAAGCATCACAGCTCAAAGGCATTGACTCTACTTCTATCATCTTTAGTTATCGTCCAGTTCTCTGATGCATAGCAAGTAATTGTGAAGACCATGGCTTGGATCAGGTGCACCATTGTCTCTAATACTCTCGTATCATTGCTCTTCAGTACTCTAGAGAGATCTCTGACAATAGATTTTCCCAATGCAATTCGTCTTTTGATTTCCTGGCTTCTGCTAACAAAAGTGTTGATTGTGGAACCAAGCAAGCTGAAGCTGTTAGCAATCTCAATCTCTCCTTAATCTTTCATGAGTGTGCCAATTGGCCCATTGGTGAGATCTTTGTCTTCTTGATGTTGAGCTTCAATCTGTATTGAAGGCTGCAGGCCTTGACCTCCTGCATCAAATGCCCCAGGTCCTCCTCAGTTTTGGCAAGCAAGGTTGTGTCATCTGCATAACACAGTTTCCTCCAATCCTGATACCACATTCTTCCTTATAAAGTCCAGCCTTCCAGATGATCTGCTCGGCATGGAGATTGAAAAAGCATGGAGATAGAATGCATCCCTTGTGTACACTTGTCCTGATCTTGAACCATGCAATGTTTCCTTGCTGTGTTCTGATAACTAGCTTCTGGTTTAAGTATAGGTTTTTGCACGAGCACAATCAAGTGTTCTGAGATTTGCATTCCTATTTATGATCCACTGCTTTGAACTGTGGTGTTGGAGAAGAGTACTAAATATCCCACAGACTAGCAAAAGAACAAACAGACCTGTCTTGGAGAAGGTACAGCAATAGTGCCCCTTGGAGGCAAGGATGGGAAGCTCCGTCTCACATACTTTGGATATGTTGCTAGGAAAGGCTATTCCTTAGAGTAGAAGACCATGCTTGAAAAGATGGGGAGACAGCACAGGGGAGAAAGACCTTCAGCCAGGTGAGTTGACACGGTGACTGCAGACATGGGCTTGCATGTGTCAGAGATTGTGAGGATGACACAGGATAGGACAAAGTTCTGATCTGTTGTTCATAGGGTGGCTTTGAATTGTACTTGACTCAACAGTGCTTAACAATAACACCCTTCTGTAGTCTGCGGTCAGGGACCTCTCCAAAGCACTGAAGAGCAATGGTGTCCATTTGAAAACTAAGGTGCACTCAATCCAAACCATAATCTTTTCAATTACTTGCTAAGCAGCTGAAAGTTGGACAATCAATAGGGATGACAGAAGAAGTGATGCCTTAGAGGCATGGTGTTGGAGAAGAGCACTGACCATCCCATGGACTGCAGAAGGACAAATAAGTCCTGGGAAAAGGTCCAGCCAGCGTGCTTCTTGGAGGTAAGGACAGTGAAACTCCATCTCACAGACTTTGGAGCATTTTGTTAGGAGGGTCAGTCCCTGGAGAAGGACATCCTGCTGGGAAAGGTGGACCGTCAGGGAAGGATGTGGAAGAGCCTCAATGAGATGGGTTGGCACAGTGAATGTAATGATGAGGTCAAGCAGTCAGAGAGGGTTAGGACGGCACATAGTTAGACAGAGCTTGCATCTGCTGCTCTCAGGGTCTCTCCGAGATGTGCTTGACATGACAGCATCTAACAACAGCCCTTCTGTCACTTTCTCTTACTGCAGTAGCTTGTGATGCTTCAAGCTGTGGCATCAGGGCCTCAAACACCAGCAAGGTCACTCATCTCATCCGAGCATGTTTCAGCTGAGCTAAGACAGATTAGGAAGGAAGGTCTGGACATCTACTTTCAAAACTTAGTCAATGAAAACTTCAAGAATCATAACAGACTATTATCTGGTACAATGCTTGTCCGGAAGGCACTCAAGTTCACAGTGGCCCCAACAGTGAATCTGCCACAGGAGCTCTTCAAGACAGTGGCACAGGGCCTGGTGTCACTGCCTCCTTGGTACGTGGCTTTGCTGACAAGTAGAGCCTGCCCATAGCTGCTGGCACGTGTCTATGGTGACCTGCCTTATTTGACAAGGGAGCAGGTTGACATTTATGACGGTGAGGTTTTTGTTAAAGACATTTACTTAGGGAAGGCTGAATTCATTTCAAGTGTCAAGAAAGTCACATCACAGCTCACAGACAACGGCCAACACCTCTAGGGAAAGCCCAGGAGAGCGGGTTTCAGGAACCGCAGGAAATATAGGGGTGAGAGGGAACGCTGAGAGAGGTGGGGCTCAGAGCATCTTCTGTGGTTTGCGTCCCCACCTCCAGGCCTGCTGTCTCTGGGAGGTGATGACAGGTTCTGTGCAGGACAAATCACTCTATCAAGTACCAAGGTGGAACTTGGAAGTCTCCCAGGTTCCCTGTGGCTTCTCAGGGCAGACAAACAAAGTCTCCAAGGAGGAGCCTCGGGACAGCTTTTCCTTCTGCCTCTTCTTCTGAACTTCCGTCTGAGTCACAGGGAACTAGCTGCCTATCCGATGCAGCAGTCTCCAGACTATTTTATAAATAAATATTGTAAATATTAAAAATTTTACATATAAAAATTTTGGGTTTGTTTCTTTTTTAAAAAAAAAAATAACAGTAATCCTCTAATATGGTTCACACTGGAGAGGGTGAAGCCAGGCTGCTCCTTGGAGGCAAGGATTCTGATGCTCTGTCTGACATATTTGGGGCATGTTGCAAGGAGGGACCAGTCCTTGGAAAGGGACGTCATGCTTGGGAGGTTGGAGGGACAGTGAAAGAGAGGAAGATCCTTGATGAGCTAGATAGACTCAGTGACTGGGATACTGGGGTAGGAATGGCAGAGACAATAGGTTGTCTCGGCTTATTGCAGGGTTCAGAGCTGTTGTACATAGAGTCGTTATGAGTTGCAAGTGACTCAACAGCATTTAATTACAACAAGTGCATTACGTCTAACAGCGTTCCTCTGAATTGTTCATTGGGTTTTCAAAGGCCAGTTATTTCAGAAGTAGACAGCAAATCCTCCTTCTTAGCCTGTCCTAATCTGGAAGCTCTGATGAAACCTGTTCACCATGATGGGCTGGACATTTCGGAAAACTTGCTTGGAAAGGTGAAGGGTCAGCAAAGAAGACCCTCCGTGAGATGGACTGATAGACTGTCTGAAGCAAAGAGCTCAAACATGTCAGGTATGATAAGGATGGCGCAGGATAGGACAGAGTTCTGGTCTATTGTTTCATGGGTCACTAAGAGTTGTACTCAGCTCGATGGCACTTAACAACAACAATTATATTAGAGTCCCTGTGTGGGGCCAACGATTAATGCTAACAGTTGCCATTCAAAAGGTTACAGGTTCAAATCAAAGCAGAGGTACCTCTAAGAAAGGCCTGGCAATCCGATATGGAACACCAGCCACAGAAACCCCTCAGGGGTACAGCTCTGCTCTGACACACGCGTTGAAATTGATTGACAGCAACTGGTCAAGTGTGGGTGGCGGACAAGGTCGTTTCGCTCGTGCTGACTTGTTGATTCCTACACATTCTGTGCCTTGTGGAAGAGGAGGGTGGGCAGCAGACCTTAGTTTTCCTTGGTGGGTAAGGAGACCACCGCACACAGTTGTTGGGGGGGGGGGAGAAGTAAGAGGCTGTATATCCCACAAACAACACAACCCACACTGGAATCCAGATGTCTTGGTTCCAAGTCTTCTCTCTAAAGGCCTTTCCACCTAGGGCACCAAGAAACTCAGGTCCTGAGGGGCCAGGGGTAGGCTGTAGAGGAGACTACAGTGTCCCCCTGTTGCCAGGTAGAATTCCCAGCCAGCCATGGGGCTCTGGAAGGCACAGGACCTGAGCGATGGCAATGCCCAGGGCGCTGTAACAACACAAGACTTGCCCAGGAGCTCCCCAGCCTGGGGCTCTGGACACTCGCCAAACACAGAGATCCTTTGTCTTCCTGGGGGAAGGTCACAGGAGGCAGGTGCCCTGGGGCGACCTTGCCTGTCCCGCCCTCTCAGTCCTGGAGCATGCAGTCGGAGACCAAGAATAGAGGTCTGGGAAGCAGAGTGGAATGGACAATGAATCCCAGAGAGTTTGTCCCAAAACACACTCACCCAACCCAATCTTCCCTGAATCAACTAAAAGTTCCAGGTCAGTGACGTGTGTATATTGTGAAGAAGCTAACTCACATTCTTTATCAGAGAACCCAGAGCCAAAGAAATGGCTCCATTTTACAGAAAAGGAAAATGAGTCTCAGAGAATGGTTTCTAGTCAGGGATGTTGGAGCTAGGGCAGGTCAGTGCATCCAGTTTAGTATTTTTTTTTTAATTATGTGTGTGTGTCTGTGTGTGTGTGTCTGTGTGTGTGTGTGTGTGTGTGTGTGTGTGTGTGTGTGTGCCGTCAAATCAGATCTGGCTGGTCAAGTTTAGTATTTTATTTACTATACACTGTGACACTGATGTGTCAGTTGCAATAATGGTTACCCATGGAGGACAGTGTTTGGTGGAGCTCCCGGATTAAAACAAGCTTGGAAGCAGGTGTGGCATCCACTTCCACAATAGCTTGCCTCTGGAAACTCTATGAACCTGGAGAAACTATGAAAGTTATATGTGTTCAGGTCTTCCATTCATAGGGTTGCTATGAGTCATCTATGACTCGATGGCACTTAACAACAACAACAGCAGTAGAGCTCTATGACTTTCTCACCCAGAAAGACCAGGTATTCTCCTCTTTGAGCCTCAGTTGCCCCAACAAGGCAGGGAGGGGATCTCCATTGAGCATCTACTTCTATGATGGACAATCACAGCTATGATCTGCTAGTGCCCAGACAGGGTCTCAGGGAGGGGAAGCTGTGCCCCCTGAGAAATAATCCTCTTGGGATCTTTTTCAAAACAAAAGCCAAGCTTCCCCCACCTGACCCCCCTTACCCAGAACCCAATTTCAGCTTCCTCATTACTAAATTGGAGAGCTGTGTTGATCTAAAGGTGAGGAATTGTGCTGGCAACCCAAAGGTAGGCCGTTTGAATCCACCGACGGCTCTGCAGGAGAATGATGGCGATCTCCTACCATGTGATTAACTGCCTCTGAAAATCTACCCGAGAGTCAACTATGGGTGGGTTCCAGTTCAACCGTACACAAGAACATTATTAAATTAAAGACATAGACAGTGTCAGCGGCCGTCACGTCAGTGCTCACTCGTTTATAACAGAACAGGGAAACTCCAGGTCCGGTGCCACCTTCGAGCTCTTTGACATGTTTAAGCTCATTATGGAAGTTGTGTCAATCCCTCTCATCACGGGCTTCATTCATTTTCACGGACCCTGTACTTTATCAAACATGACATCTTACTATGACAGTGTTCGCGTTGGAGGGTGACGGGAGCTGTGTCACTGGCATTCATCAGGGTTTCCCATGGTGGGCAGGTTTAAGCAGAGTTCCCAGACTAAGGCAGATGAGGAAGAAAGATTAGTAATCTCTGGGCAGAAGCTAGCCAATCATAACCTTCTGAACAGACAGTGAAAGAGGGTGCAAAAAAGACCAGAGAAGTGAAGTGGGGTAGTGTGAGTGCTTCTCCAACACCCAGCCCCTTGCTCTCACTGCCGGCTATTTCTAGCTTTGTGGTTCTGAGAAAAGTCGATTCTACCTTTGGCGCCAGGAAAGGGACCTTGGCTAAGCCAGTCATCAGGTTCCACGAAGCACAAACATCAACTGGTCCAAAGACAGACATGGGTCCAATCTAGTTCTTGGGCTAATAAGAACAGATCTCAGAGTGTTGGCTGGAAACAAACAAACAAACAACCAAAACACCACACTTCATCTTCTACTCCTATCTTGATATGGATGAAGAAATAGATGACAGTCACCTCATGACCAAGAAGAAATCTACCAGCAAACGAAATTGTCCTTAAGGAAGGCAGAAAGAAGACAAATAGGCCATGTCACCAACAGCATCTTTGAACCGCCGCATCAAGCATTACCTGAAACACACACTCCAGACTTTTCTTTAAGGCAATAAATGATCTTCCTCATGTAAGTCAATTTGAACTAGGCATTTCTCATTTTCAGCCCTAAGCTTTTTATTTGATATTGTTCCTCTAACTCTCGTTAAGCTATGGTAAGGAGTTGAGCTGGCAACCTACAGGCATGAGCTTTGAATTTACAAGCTGCTCAGACGGAGAAAGATGAGCATTATCCTCCTAAGTGATTTACAGCCTCTGAAAACCCACTAGAGGGTCAGCTACGAGTCGGTTCCGACTCAACAGCAATGAGATGTTGTTGTTGTTGAACTCTTCTTTCATGTTGAAATACGATATTATTGTTTCGGTATTTATGACGATAAAGAACCATCCCATTCAGGGCCTCAGCTGAAATGTCAGGCAGGTACATGTTGACATGCTCCATTAAGCCAGAACAAAAAAGAGGAGATGAGATTTCATCTTACATTCTCTTCCACTCCCAACCACCCCCGCCTGACCCAGTGCCACACAAGAATAAGATGTTACAAAGATGCCATGGGCCCCTGAGAGGTGATCAAAGCCACTGGACTCTCCAGGTGAGGACAGTCCACGCTCAGCAAATGTGCACAGCCTCCCCCCATCTCCCCCGGTCTCCCTCACAGTTACGGAGGCATGAAGTTCCTTCTGATCTATGTAGTGTGAAGATAAGACTCCAAGATACTCAGAACAAGTGTACCTCCTCAGTCCCTCTCTTCTCTTGCCAGAGGGGATTTTGGAGGTCAGGTGACACTGTATGTGGTTATACAAAGCCAGAAGGGTCTCAGGGTTTCTGTTATTAGAATAGAAACTATCCTAACCCACCCTGATGCACACAGTAGATGAACTAGACTCCGGAGGGTTTCAGGTTTATTTCAAAGCTCTACCGAGGAAAGGAATTGCACTGCCAACATAAAGGTATAGAATTTGAATCCACTAGCTGCTTCACGTGGTAGCAGGAGTGACATCTACTTCCGTAATAGCTTACCTCTGGAAACCCTATGCACCTGGAGAAAGGACGAAAGTTATGCAGGTATCCAGGACTTTTGTTCATAGGGTCATTATGAGTCATCTACAACTTGACAGCACTTAACAACAAACAACAACTGCTCAAGAGAGAAAATTGGACAATCTCCTCCCATGTGATTTCCTGCCTCTGAAAATCCTCTGGAAAGTCAGCTACAGGTCAATTCTGACTCCCTGATACTCAACAACACAGTAGGAAATAACGAGGGTTTGCTGCGAAGAGAAGAACCATTGCCATTGCTCCAAGAGGGTTGGGTCTTTGTGTTGCCAAAGTACATTCAACCTCCCTGAGGCCCAGTTGCTTGGACGTTCTTGCTCATTCTATGAAGAAGAGATGATGATATGTTACGGAGCCATCTTGGTTCTCTAGGAAGCTTAAGCCAGAGGCTTAGACCCTCTTTTATTCTCACATGTATCCTCACAATTATCCAACTACTTGAGGTCATGCAACTCTTTCCATTCTCTGCAACCCAAAAAAACACTCCCAATATGCTGGCCTTTTCCAACTCTGCCTGCCTCACATCCTGCTCAAGTTCCCCAGGCCCAGCCTCAGGCCATATTTCCCTGATTCACCCAGCCTTCTCCTGCCTTCTGCTTTGTATAGTTCTTGCTTCCCTTTCAGAGTATCTTTCAGGCCACCTCCACCATTTATCAGCCTCGTTCACCCTTCAAAGGGAGCTGGTGGCAGAGTGTTGTGCTACTAGCCAAAAAGGTGAGGTTCCTCAGCAGAAAGATGACCAGTCTTCTCCCGCAAAGATGCACAAACATGTAAACTGACGAAGGGCCACCTTGAGACTGAACTAATTCTACAATAGGAGGTTTAGTTCTGATTTGGTTCATTGTACTCAAAGTCACCTCTTTCATGAAGCTGTTACAATTTCTTCAGCTAGAATATGCACTTCCTTTTTTTCATTTCAGTCTTAGACTCTAAGTTGTATTAAACCTACCATGGACTGTAAATGGAACAAGCAGGTCTGTCCTGGAGAGGATGAAACCAGCCTGCTCCTCAGAGGCAAGGATTTTGAAGCTCCATCTCGCATACTTTGGACATGTTGCAAGGAGGGACCAGTTCTTGGAGAAAGACGTCATGCTTGGGAGGATGGAAGGACAGCGCAAGAGAGGAAGACGCTCGGTGAGATGGATTGACTCAGTGACTGGGGTAATAGGGGTAGGTGTGTTGGAGATAGTGAATTGGGCTCAGGCTAAAGCAGGGGTCAAAGCTGTTTTACATAGGGTCACTATGAGTCACCAGCGACTTGATGGAACATAACAACAATAATGGGGTTTTGCTCTTGTTGGTTTGCTTAACTACAAAGTATGGGCAATGATAATTTTTCTTTTCCAGGGCATCAGAAGAGTCAAAGCAAACAGCATGTAAAAACTCTTCTAGAGAAACAGAACAATATCAACACGAATTAGAATTATGGCAGTTCTTCCCGTCAGTAAAGCCTTTTTTGTTCTGGCTGATGCTGTGGTTTCCTATGCACTTTTCTGCTTCTTGGATATCAACTAGGTTTGTCTTGGTTGCATACAGAATCCCTCCTACTTTAAGCACACTCCCATTTAAAAAAAGATGTAAAGGGAATAGTCAAAAGTATGTCGTTGTTGTTGTTATGTGTCGTCAAGTCGCTTGCGACTCATAGCGACCCGATGTACAACAGCCCTAAACTCCGCTCTGTCCTGTGCCAATTTTATTGTCTCTGACTCACCTACCCTCATTATCCCAGACACAGAATCAATCCTTCTCATTGAGTGTCTTCCTCTACTGCACCATCCCTCCACTCTCTGTAGCATGACGTCCCTCTCCAAGGACCAGTCCTGCCTTGCAACATGTCCAAAATATGTCAGATGAAGCTTCAGAATCCTTGCAGGTGATATTTTATCAGTTAGGCATACATCTGGCTGCAATTAACAGAAACTCTAAACATGATGGTTTAAACCAGTGAGAAATCATTCATCAAGAAATACAAAGGGAACTTGTTACCTGTATGAAGCCTCTGAACAGTGTCCAAGCTGAAGTCTCTTTAGTACTCTTAAGCGTTCCCTTATGGTCATAAAACATCTGCCACAGTTCCAGCCATCATGTCTACACTCCGGCAGAAGAAAGTTGAAAGACATTCCTCATTAGCATACACTTCCATCTCATTGTCTAAGTCACATGGCCACCCTTACCTGCAAGGAAGTCTTGGGAAACTGAACTTGGAGCCCTCCTCATTCTGGAGATATTGCCAAACTCAAAGAGAATGGAACATGGGCAGACCGACGAACCTAGATTATCTGTGACAAGTAGATTCTCAGAAAGGAAACACAAGCTCAGCAGCCAGACTGCAGAAACTACAGGGAGTTGAGTTCAGGGTGCTGCTTCCCATGAATAAGCACCAAGCGCTTTCGGTTCTGGGGCCATGATTGACTTTCTCATAGTCCTACTTGCCAATTTAGGTTGAGCGACCACCCCTTGGCCAGGGGAGTGCAGGGATCCATGACTGGCAAGCCCTCTGACCCTGCATGCAGTGAGGAAGAAGAAGAAAAAAAAAGAAGTGATGGAGCCGGACAAATAAAGGAGTCCCTGGGTAGTGTGTGATCAGTTAATGTGCACAGCGGCTAATCCCAAGGTTAGAGTTTCGAGTCTACCTAAAGGTGCCTCAGAGAACATCTAGGCTACACACTTTTGAAAAACCAGCTGTTGAGCACAACATGGGGCTCAGTTCTACCCCAAGACACACGGGGTTGCTGGGAATCAGAGCCAACTCCACAACAGTTAAGTTTGGTGCGCAAATGAAAACCAGGAAGCTGTATGTGGCCCTTATTAGGATGCAAGCTCGTCGGAGACAGAAACTCTGACTTTGTCATTTGTGAATCTGTGGCAGCACCTCATAAAACAAGGTGCTCAGTAAATCCACTGTGGCCAGCATGATGTCATTTGTACAGTCACCCTGGGCTGTCTGTGGGTCTCCTGTTTGCCTGCCTTTCATTGCAACCTTCAGCCTCCTAGACAGTAGAGGCCTTAAAGTCTGACAAATCACAGATGGAAACTCTGGTTCTATCACATCTCCTCTCTATGGCTTTGGCCAAAGCCCTCTGTCTAGAAGCCTCAGTTTCCCTATCCACAAAATTGGAAGAATTAAACAAACCTCTGAAGGTTAAGGGTGACAAGGGTTTTCATATAATGTTTGGTATAGAGTTTGGCTTCCTGTAGGTGACTCCACATATTACATGAGAAGCTCTTAGCACATGGCAACTACTCAAGCCTCAATGGTCTGTAATGGTTTTAGTGCAGGATTTTAAGAAAAATGGAAGTGACAAACACTTTCCTCCAAGTCCAACTTTCCAATAGTCCCTGCTTAGACTTCTACAGATTGCAGGATTGGTGTTTGAGAAGAAAACCAAGTTCTGATCTTCCTAGCTCTTCCTAAAAATAGATGGCATGGGTTCTCTATGCATTCTGTCAGCTCAGCAAGACACATCTAGGGAACTAGAAGATTGTGAAAGGCCATCTTTCCTAACAGAGGTCAAATGTTCTTCTTTACCCGAAAGTAACTCACAGAAGATGCACTTGAAGAGAGAGGGGTGGGGTTGCCCTACCCAGCTTAGAGTTTGCTTTCTGAAACCCCAAGGGCAAGAGGCAATGACCACATGATGCTTGCTGGAGAGAAGGAGCGTTTTCTTGCTCTTTGTTAGACCCTTCAAGCCTTCTCAAAAGCATTTACTGAGAGCTGTCAGCTCAGACGATGTGATAAAGATAGTGCAGAAATGAGTAAACACGCCTGTCCTTACTTGGGAGACTCCGGCCAAGTTGTCTGTTACTGTCCCCAAGCATTCCAGGGTGAGAAGAGAGACGATGATCATGGTGAATGGCTTGTTTGGAACACTCGTTAAGTGTTGTCCACAGTTTCGAATCTCTAGACCTATCATTCACTCTTTTGTATGTTTATGGAGGTAAATGCACATTAAAAAAGTTAACTCTTTTGAAATGAACAGTCCAGTGGCTTTTGGGACATTCCTAATGCCATACAGCCATCACCTCTGCCTGGTCCCAAAGCAACCTCATCACCTCCAGAGGGGCCCCATGCTTCCCAAGCTCTCCTTACATGTCCCCCTCCTAAGCCCTGGTGACCACAGGTCAGCTTTCTGCTTTAAGAAGTCCCCTGCCCTCATCGTGTCACCTAAGTGAAGTCACACCATAGGTGGCCTCTGTGCCTTCTTTCACTCGGTGTAATATTTTCCAGGTTCATCTTTTACTATGTGTCAGGACTTCATTCCTTTTTATGACTGAATCACATTCCATTGTATATCTGTCCCACGTTTTGTTTATGCATCCACTCATCCAACCATCCATTAATGGACATCTGGCTCGCGTCTCCTGCTTAGCTATGGTGACTAGAGCGCTATGAGCGAACGCTTCAGGCATTTCATTCATCTCTTGTTTTTAGTCCCTTTGCATATATACCTAGGGGTGGAATCATTGGGTCATACACTGATCCTAAAAAAAAAAACTAAAAAAAAAAGCCCTGCTGGCACAGTGGGTTAAGTGTTTGATTGCAAACCAATAAGGTTGGCAGTTCAAACTCACCAGCCATGCTGTGAGAGGAAGATGAGGTAGTACCTCCAAGATTTATGGCCTCAGAAACACAAGGGTTAGTACAAGAAGGAATTCCTTTGACAGCAGTGGGTTTGGGCTTTTTGTTTCTCCTTTTGACTTTTGGGGGGTCCTTTATGGCAGAGCTCTGGTGGCTTGTGGCAAAGAAGCTGCACTGCAATCCTAGTTCAAGGCCACCAACTGCTCTGTGGGAGAATGATGGGCCATCTCTTCCCCTGCGATTACTGCCTCTGAAAACCCGCCAGAGGGTCAGCTATATGTCAGTTCTGACTCTGCGGTACACAACAATAACAACAATCATATATTTAAGTCTTTGAGGAATTTCATCATTCATCTTTGTCTTAGGGCCCAAGCAGGAAGTAGGTACTTGGGCCTCCCTGAGTTGCTGAGAAAAGTAAGGTGCTTTGAGGTCAAATAATCCACCTGGGTTTTTTAGACACTCCCAGTCCTCGCCAGTGGAGGAGATGGGCCATAGGCAACGTCTGAGGGATCACAGGCAGTCACAGAAACAGCGAACTCTAGATCTAACGCCCCTGAGCACCACATCCTTCTCAAGGTTTCCTTGTGCAGGCTGTTCCCTCCACTTGCACAGAATGTCTTACCCCCTCCCTTCTCTGTGTGGCTACACATTTCTCATCTTCCAAAACTTGACTCAATGGTCTCCTTGACCAAGAACACTTCCCAGACCCCATACCCTCCACGCTAGTTAGGACCTCATGAACCTCTGTCTGTGCCCATCTCCGTTGACCTGGAAGGTCTGGCCATCCACTTACTTGGCTTGTTCATCTCCATGAAGCAGAGCTCTCCTCTGAAACAGGGATCCAGTTAGTGATGCCTCAGACTCCAGGGCTGGCACGCTTGCACGGATTGAAGGAGTTACTAAACCAGCAGTGTCTGGCTTAAAGAAAGCTCATAGCAGCTTCCATGTACAGAGTTGAATGGAATGACCAAATGTACAGTAATGATACTCAGTGAGGAGAAAATCTTACATTTCAGAGATAAGAATGGTCACAGCTCTGTGAAAAAAAGTGAAGGGGGGTGACAGCCAGGACTCTGAAGTTTACGTCCCAGCCCTTCTCTTCCTCATCATTCTGGTAAAACATAACCAACTCAAGGACCTGCTGAACGCCCCAACTACCACCCGGAGTCAAGGAAAAGCGGAAGTCATGTTATTCTTTTGTGCAGCCTTTTTCATCCTTATCCACAGCTTCTACTCCAATGACATTGACATTCACACTCTATTCTGCCACTCTTTCCCCACACAATTTTTTTTTCTTGTAAAGAAGAAAAAACTCAACTGTACCTCGATGCCTTTGAGCTGTGCTGTTGGAGAAGAGTATTGAATATACCATGGACTGCTAAGAAAACAAACAGGTTCATCCTAGAGATAGTTAAACCAGGCTGCCTCTTAGACGCAACGATTCTGAAGCATCGTCTGACATACTTTGGACATGATTCAAGGGGGGACCAGTGCTTGGAGAAGGATATCATGCTTGGGAGAATGGAGGGATAGTACAGGATACGAAGACCCTCTATGAGGTGGATTGATTCATTGACTGGGGTAATCAGGGTAGGTGTGTCGGAGACAGTGAGATTGGCACAGGATAGATCAGGGTTTAGGGCTATTGTACATAGGGTCACTATGAGTTGCAGGTGACTCAATGGCACATAACAACAACAACCACCTCTCTTTAAAAGTCTGTATCATGAAAATCCAGATTTACCAAAAGCATAAATCAATTAAATCCAGTAAAGCCTTTTTGGGTTAGGAGGCACACACACACACACACACACACACACCAGGAATCACTTATATTAGAAAGAATTCTTTAAATGGTAAATTCCTATCTTGATGCCAAGAAAGGACAGCTTAATTTTCAGAGACTCTTAAGTGCCATCAGGTTGGAAATGACCCGTAGCTGCCATGTCCGCAGGTTCTCAGAGAGAGTTTATCACATGAAAGAGATTGCCCATCTTTCTCCTATGGAGCAGCAAGTAGATTCAAACTGTGTACCTTTGGGTTGACAGTGAAATTCCTTATCACTCAGCCATCAGAGCTCCCTAGAGACTCAATACATGAACCCAAGAACCTTCCCACCTAGTATACCTTTAATGCTGATATTCACCGACTGTGTGCTTTGAAATGATCTGCCAAAAGTAAAGCATCACCAAGGGCAAATAAGTTTTAGACATCTGCCTGCTCTGTCCTACTCTTGAAAGTTCCTGATAACCATTTGGTTATTCAGAATTCTAAGGAATTCAGATGTAGCTTTAAGTAAAATACTTTCAAAAACATCTCTAACCATAAACTTTTTCACAGAATTTCCAACAACATTCCAGAGAATTATTTTGGTGGTCATGGGGAGGATAGGAAACTGGTACCTGCAGTGAAATAGACTCAATTTGCATCCCAGTAATGCCACTTTCTGAGTGACACATCTGTAAAATGACAAAGAGAATTTAGACAGAATATATATGAGAAGCAAGAGTTGACATGTAAAAGTCCTTAGAACGGATCCAGCATATAAATGCTCAATAAATACCAGCCACTGTAACTACTTGGAATGCAGGATTCACAGATCATTCCACCACTCAGTATTGTCATTCAACCTCGTAGAATTAAACAACTCAGAACATTCTCCCAGCTGAGCCTCAAATTTCCAAGAAATATTAAATTGTAACCTGACAATACTATGAAAACGAAGTCAAAGGCAACGCAAGATGAAATCTAACTCTCAAAATGTGGTCTCTGACTCATGTTGATGGAAAACAAAACATGGAAATGGCACAGTTCATGGCTACTAACAAGACCGGTGATGGTGAGATCCGGCCATGTCCAGCCACATGTGACCTGAGCCAAGAAACCTAACAGCTCTGAGCCTGGGATTCGTAACAGAACTTATCTTCCAGAGTCCTTGTGAAGCACTCTGTAAATTACGTGAACAGTGTCTGACTTCTAGCCAGCTTAACTTTTATTATTTTGGTAATAAAGTGGTTATGTCAATGCTTTAGCTTTTAATTTGGGGTTTTTCGCTTGGAAACACACAGCCTCACGGCATCAGAGCTAACAGTACCTGAGAGGTCGCCCCTGAAACATCTTTATCTTGCTGACAAGGAAACAAAGCTCATTAAAAGAAAGCCATTTCCTGCAGGTTGTATGGTGAGTGAGAGTTGAAGGGAGGAAACAACCTTCCTTTAGGGACTCGTATAAAGAGTAGGTGACCCAGCCCCGTCCATACAGATGCGTGGGGAGGAAGTGGGTTTCTGGAAAGATTTAAGAAAGGCAGGAAGCGGGTGTGTGTTCTAGGAGAGAAGGGCATAGGAAAAGCCACCCTTCTCTGCTGTTTAAAAAATGATCCAAAATTCCATTGTGCTCTTGTTAGGTCAATTGCTACATAGAACTATTGATTTTCTTTACTTTTTATTGTTTCTTGTGATTTGAGTGAAACTCAATAGAGCAAACTGGATTTTCATGCAATAGTCCACAATGTTTTCTTCTGTGATATTAACTGTAATTCCCACAATGTGATGACTCTCTTCCCTTCTCTCTTCCTCTCTGTGCTTAAGGGTTCTACTTATCTTTCTTTCCTAGTCCTTCCTTCCTTCTTCCATGGACAAATAGTGGCCTTTTAGTAATTCTAAAGAGTGCATTCCACCCCTGTTGTTTACCTGGTAGGCAGACCTGTCTTTTATTTGGCTGAAGGTGGAGCCACAATGGTACCAGGTTTGAAGGGTGACTAAGGGTTAGTGTCTTAGAGGTTCTTTTCATCCCCATCAGGCCAGGAAGTCTAGTCCTTTCTGTGGCTCTGAGTTTTGTTCCACATTTTTCTCCCACTTTATCCAGAGCCTTGTATTGTAATCACTTTCAGAGCAGTGGTAGTCAGGCACCATCTAGTTCTTCTGATCTCAGAGTTGGGATTCCATTGATTTTCATTGTCAATGTGCAAGACTGCCTAACTACAGGCAAAGAAAAGAATAACTATTACTCACACTTGCATATTGCACTGTAAACTTCAAAAGACTTGTTTTTAATACTTCTGAAATTACTGGTTTGGGGTTGGGGTGTTTTTTTTATTTTGCTGAAAACATACACAACAAAATATACCAGTCCAACAATTCCTACTTGTATAATCCAGTGACATTGATTATAATACCCAAGTTGTGCAACCATTCTTGAAATCCATTCCCAAATGATTTCACTACCACTAACATATTCAGTGATCCATCTTTTCTTATCCCTCTCATCCTTGCTAACTACTAATAATTTTGGGGTTTCATGTCTTTGCTAAATAGCAAAACTATTATTCTAAGTGCTAAGACCTTCCTGGCATAACCTATGACTTTATCAATTGACTTAAATGTATGTGAAAATTGGACAATGAATAAGGAAAACTAAGGACAAATTGATACCCTTAAACTGTAGTGTTAGTGAAAAATATTGAACATATACCATGGACTTACTGGAGAATTAAAAAAAAAGATATCTATCTTTGAAGAAATGCAGGTAGAATGTTCCTTAGAAGTATGAATAGAGAGCCTCTATTGCCCTACTTTAAGAATATTAACAGAAAGGTCAGTCTCTGAAGAAGGATATTATGTTTGATAAGGTCAGCAAAGACCCTGAAATGAACTGACAGTGACCAGTGACTGTAATAATGGGCTTAAACACAGTGACACTAATGAGGCTGGCACTGGGCTTGGGCAGTGTTTTATTCTGTGTACAAGGTCTGCTAGGAGTTGGAATTGACTCAATGCATCTAACAACATATTTCCTTATTTCATATATTTGAGATTGTACAGGTTTTGTCCTTTTGTGACGACATTTTTACTTAGCAGAATATTTTCAAAACGAGCCCTAGTATGTAGAGAGATAGGAACTCTTATACACTGTTAGTGGGATGGTAAAATGGTACAACCACTCTAGAAGGCACTTTGGCGCTTCCTCGAAAAGTTGAACATAGAAATTTCATATGACCCAGCTATTCCACTGCTTGGAATATACCTCGAGAAACTAAAAACTGAGGCACAAATGGAGACTTGTACATGGGATGTGTTGAGAAATCATGTATGGTACATTTACACGATGAAATACTATGCAGCATGCAGGAGCAATGATTTTGTAAATTATTACCAAACTTGAGAGGCATGGGAGAGCATTATGCTGAGTGAACTAACTCAGTCCCACAGGGACAATATTATATAAGCCCATTATTGTAGAATGTGTATGAGGATCCATGGAGGGAGAGAGAGCAGAGGGCAGAGGACTGGGAAGCAATAATCATAGGGTCACACAATTTGATGGGTGGAGGGAGGTGGGGTGAAGAAAATGGAAAAGGCCTGATGTGAAAAACAATATATACAAACTTTGTAAATGTTTGTTGTTGTTGTTGTGTGTCATCGAGTCGTTTGCGACTCATAGCAACCCTGTATACAACAGCCCTAAACCCTGCTCTATCCTGTGCCAATCGCACTGCCTCTGACACACCCATCCCGATTACCCCAGTCACTGAATCAATCCACCTCATAGAGGGCCTTCCCCTCCTGCGCTGTCCCTCTACCTTCCCAAGCATGATGTCCCTCTCCAAGGACCTGTCTCTCCTTACAACATGTCCAAAATCCTTGCCTCCAAGGAGTAGCCTGGTTTAACCCTCTCTAGGATGCTCTTCTCCAGCACCACAGCTCAAAGGCATCAATTCTCCTATCCTCCCTAGTCATTGTCCAACTCTCTGATGCATAACAAGTGATTGCAAAAACCATGGCCTGTATCAGGCGCACCTTAGTCTCCAGAGAGACACCGTTGCTCTTGAGTACTTTAGAGAAGTCCCTAACAGCAGACTTTCCCATCGCAATACATTTTTTGATTTCCTGGCTGCTGGTGCCAAGAGTGTTGACTGTGGAGCCGAGCAAACTAAAGCTGTGAACAATCTCAATCTCTTCGCCATCCATCCTGATGCTACCAATTGGTCCCCTGGTGAGAATCTTTGTCTTCTTGACATTGAGCCTCAGTCCATACTGAAGGCTGCAGTCCCTGACCCTCTGCAGTAAGTGCATGAGGTCCTCCTCAGTTTCAGCGAGCAGGGTTGTGTCATCTGCATAACACAGATTGTTGATAGATCTTCCACCAATCCTAACGTCACGCTTCTCCTCATAGAGCCCAGCCTCTCAGATAATCTGCTTTGTATGCAGACTTTGTAAATAACCAGGATTTTTTTTAAAGGAGGCCTAGTGGTGCATTAAGCATGTGACCACTAATCAGTTGTAATCTCTGAGGATCCACCATCTGTTTCTCAGGAGAAAGATATAACTTGCTTCCTTAAAGATCATAATCTAGAAGAATCTATAAGGCACTTGCACTCTGTCTTATAGAGTCACTATGAGTCAAAATTGATTCAATATCAGACACTTAACAACACTTTCCAGGATGCCTTTGAAAAACTTTTACAACCAACCTCTCACTTAATTTTATCCTCCAAATAATATTGAATATACCATGAACTCCAAAAGGATAAACAAGTGTGCCTGGAAGGAAAGTGCAGCCAGGGTGTTCCTGAGATGCAAGGAGGATGAGATGTCATCTCATTTGTTGTTGTTGTTGTTGTTGGTAAGTGCCGTTGAGCCACAGACGACTCATAGTGACCCTATGAACGAAAGGCCCGAGCACTGTTCACGGTGTTTCCGGAGGCAAGCCATTTCGGAAGTGGATGCCACTCCTGTTTCCAGGCTTGTTTTAATCGGGAAGCTCCACCAAACGCTTTGGTCATACTATCCGGAGAGGCCAGTCCCTAGAGAAGGACACCATGCTTGGAAAAAGAAGAGATTTAGTGGGAAAGAGGAAGACTGGCTATCCCACAGACTGCCAGAGAGCAAACAGGTTTATCTCAGGAAAAGGGCAGCCAGAATGCTCCGTAGAGGCAAGGATGGTGAAACGGCATCGCTCATACTTTAGGCATGTTGCTGGGAGAGGTTATTCTTTAGAAAAAAAAGGACATCATGCTTGGAAAGGTGGAAGGTCTGTGAAAGAGAGGAAGACCTTCAATGAGACGGATTGACGTGGTGACTGCAGCAGTGGATTCGAATGTGTCAGAGGTAATGAGGATGGTACAGGATAGGACAGGGGTCAGAGTTATTCACAGGGTCACTGTGAGTGGTGCTCAATAGCATCTAACAACAACAATCATGATATCAAACCAGCACCATTACAATAACAATTAAGATATCAAACCAGCACCATTCATTCCTTCCATCAAACTAATTCATTAATTCATGAACTAATGTATCACTGAATCCTTGCATGAATAGCAGAGCCAGGCAGAGTACTTGGTCGAATAATATGCAGAGGAGATTAGTGAAAAGAGAATAGTCTTTGAAGTTGTTAATGCTAAATTTTCTTTTTCACTTCAGATAAGACCTTGAGTAAATTATTCAGCCTTTCTAAAATTCTGTAGGGTTAATGTGGAGATTATCTGAGATCACGTGCATAAAATCTTCCCACAATGCCCAGCACCCAGAAAATAGGGGACAAAAAGTATCTGGTGGTTTTTTTTTTATATTCTACTAGTTTATTTACAAAATTTCAATACATTGTTTTCAAGAATAAATTATTTCCTTTTCCCTCACCCCCCACCCACCAAATTGTACAACTTCATGATTAATCCCCCCTCTCCCCGCACATCCGCATCCCTCTGCTTCCAACCTCTCCCTCCCCTCTTGTCCCATATGCCCATGTAAAGAACAGAATACAAGTAAGGTGCATTTTCCCCTAGTGATATGATAAGAATTGATATCAGAGTCCACAGGAAAGAACTATGAAGTCATGGTGGCCAGACCAAAACAACACTGGACTTCCATTGGTCAAAAATGATAACTCAAAGGGAATCTAATTGGACAAAGGATTGGATTGGAGACTGGACTAAGAGAACATGGAGAACCCTGAGGGAACACAACACCAGATATGAGGTGTCTGATTAAACCTCAGATTTGAGGTTATTCCTTCCTAGTTGTTGCTGTTGTGTACCCTCAAGATGGAACTGACCCATAGCTGACACTCCAGCGGCTTTTCAGAAGCAGATAATTGCATAGGAGGAGATCGCCCATCCTTCTCCTGCAGAGAAGCTGGTGGATTCAAACCGTGTGCCTTTGGGATTGCAGCACAGCTTCTGGCCACTAGGCCACCAGTGCTCCCTTCCTTTCGAGTAGACCTGACCATCTAGAATCATGTAGACAAGACACGACCACAGTTAAGTAGCAGAGTCTCGGTTTCTTTATCCTTGGACTGGGCACAAGTGACTTCACTCACCTTCTGTGAAGGTTCTATATCTGAACCACATAAATCCTCCCAAGTCGGATATTACTGGTTGCAATGGGATTGGAGGGCCCAGAATCTCAGAGAGGAAAATCAACTTCTCTAGGATCACACAGAGGAAGCCTGGTAGCACAGTGGTTCATCAATCAGCTGCTCACTGAAAAATCCAATGAGAAAGTGAATCACAGTCTTGGAAGCCCATAGGGCAGTTCCTCTATGCTATAGGGAGCTCTGGTGGCTTAGTCATATGGAATTGTATTAACAATGCAAAGGTACACAGTTCAAATCCACTAGCTGCTCCATGGAAGAAAGATGGGTAAGCCCCTCCCATGTAATTTCCTGCCTCTGAAAACCCACTGGAGGGTCAGCAAGGGGTCAGTTCTCACTTGACGACACATAACAACACCACTATAGGGTCGCTCTCTATGAGTCACAGAGACGGGTTTGGTTTCGGATTTAGGATCCAAACAACCACACAGGTAATGATGATATTGTTGATCATGGAAGCAAACAGCAAGCAAGGTCTGGAGTGAAGCTGGTACAGTTTCAAATAGGGTGGTGGTGGCAGCTTTACGGGCATTGCCCTCATCCCTTGTCAGTTTTCCAGTTTCTGCTCCTAACAGCCTGCCCTGTAGCCAGCTGCTGGAGCGTGGGGTCGGTTCACGGTGTCAGAGTAGAGCTGTGCACCACACAGTTTTCAGCAGCTCATTGTTCACAGATGGATCGCCAGACCTTTCTTCTGAGATGCTTCGGGGATGGATTCAAACCTCCAGTCTTCGGGGTAACAGGCAGAGTATTTGCAGCACCCCAGAACTCCACAGAACCTAGAAACGCACGTCATCAAGGTTATTCCAGCTTGAAGTGGCCCTAAATTTGAACTACCAACCTCCCAGTAAGCAGCCAAGCTCTTGACCACCATGTAACCCGAGTGATCTTTACAAACTCATCTCACTTCTTTGCTAAGGTCCTCCTTTCCATTTCACTCAGAATAAAACCCAAAGCGATTCATTACCACGGCCATGGAGGCCTGTTCTCACTGCCTCTCTGCTCTCATCTCCTGCCACCCGCTCTTCATTCAGTCCCCTCTTCCTGGACACACTCAATACTCCCTGACCTCAGGGCCTTTGCACTTGCTGTTCCTCTGCCTCCTGCTCTCTCTTCACACATATTCCATCTCTCCCTCTTTTCTCCAGGTCTCTGCTCAAAGGCTACCTTCTGGGTGACACTCACCATGAACACCCAAAATAAATAACTCACACACCCTACACCGTCATTTTTTATCTCCTTATCCTGTTTTCATTTGTCATCTTAAACACACACCACCACCTGACAACCGTTGTTACTTGTAATCTAGTCATCTCCATGGAGACATGATGTATCACAGTAGGAATTACGTCACCTTCACTATGATCACTGGTGTGTTTGAGCTCATTGTGGCTTCTGTCATTGGCTTATTTTTAGCATTAGATCCACACATCCACACCTTTGTAATCTGTCTTAGTCTAGACACTCCTCTGAAGCCTTTACAGCAACGGGTGACCCAGTTGGGATTTGAACCAATCATCTCAGTAACGTGCAAGCCACCATAGCCCAACAAACTTACAGTCAGTGTCACTTGGGAGATTAGGGTGTGTGTGTGTGTGTGTGTGTACCATCTTTCTCACTAGAATGTAAGCTGCACAAAGTCAAGGACATCATCTGTCTTATTCCTGGTTACGTCTTCAGTACTGAGAAGCATGTAGCAGGTAGGTGCCCAGTGTGTGTTTGTTACATCAGAAAGTGAACTAAAGAGTCCGTGGGGCTCCAGGCAAAGGGTGAGACACAGAGAGGCAGTGTGGATACAGTGGGGAGGCAAGGGGGGAAGCAGAGAAGCTCTAAGGGGGAACTGCTGGGCTGGGCACAGCTGGCCTCAGCAAAGCCAAGCTGTGTGCAGATGGTCATCCTTCCCCTGACCCTGTGCCAGCTTGGGGAGCACTCAGCAACCTCCCAGAGCTGAGCCCTCACCCAGATCAGGCAAAAGGCCAGAAAGCCAAACCGAGAATTCTCCAGCAGAAATGCAACTCAGAAAGTCTCTAGTTCAGTGGCTTGCTTTGCCTACAAGCCAACAATGACATTAAGGAAGGGGCTGGAAATCCTACAAAGAAAATGAAACCCAGGCCTCATAGGGGGCTGGCAGTCATGGCAACACTGAGAGCTGTGTCCATAGGGTCGTGGCAGAAATGGGGATTCACTCCAGGTGACACAAACAAGGAGCTTCTCTGAAGGACACAGTTCTACACGTGGGCTGTAGAGGTGCGCCAGGTCCAACAACAGTAAGGAACTGTGCAGCCTTGGGTGCAAGGAGCAAGGAGGGGGGAACGTGGTCTTTTTTAAATTTTTATTTATTTATTTTATTCGTGTGTGTGTCTGTGTGTGTGTGTGTGTGTGTGTGTGTGTGTGTGTGTACCATCAAATTGGATCTGACTGGTACAGGAGGAGCTTGCCCCTCCTTCTCCAGCAGAGCATCTGATGGATTCAAATCGCGTACCTCTGGGATTGCAGTGCAGCTTCTTGCCACTAGACCACCAGAGCTACCTGGGACGTGGTCTTTTACAGGGTCCACTTGGTGGGAACCATGGGCGTGGAAGAGGACACCTGCTGCCAGAGAAGCACAGAGAGGAGCCCCTGCCTCCTCCTCCTCCTGCCATCCATGACCTGGTCGCAGTTGACGGTCAGCCTGCAGGGATGGGACAGGGCAGGGGTGGACCGGTTGGGCCTCGGAGAAGAGCCAGCAGAGATGGTTGTCCAAGAACCAGCCAGCGCTTCTCGCCAGAGTGCATATTTGCTGAATGACTGAATGAAGTAACGTGTGCCAGGCAGCTCCACCTTCCCAACGCCCACCTCCCAGTGCTCTCCTCAGAACGAGGCCCAAGCACCACCTTCCCACAGAAGCCTTCACACACACACTCATGCAAATACACACACACACTCCCTCTCTCTCTCTCTCTCTCTCTCTCTCTCTCTCTCTCTCTCTCTTTCCTCTTGCTGTTGTCATATGCTGTTGAGGGGACTATGACTCATAGCGACCCTCTGCACAGTAGCTCTGAACCCTGTTCTGTCCTGAGCCAATCTCACTGTCTCTGACACACCTTTCCTCATTACATCAGTAATCATGTCAATCCATCTCATCCTGGATCGTCTTATCCTGTGCTCTCCCTGGACCCTTCCAAGCATGTTGTCCTTCTCCAAAGACTGGTCCCTCCAGCCTACATTCCCAAGTACATGAGATGGAGTCTCAAAATCCTATACATACACGATGTCACACACCCAACAGATGCATACACACACATGCACACCTACTCAAGTCACACACGCTCTCAACCCGTACACACACTCACACACACGTACACACACTCACACACACAGAGCACACACGTACACACACTCACACATCTCAACTGTCACGCACCCATTTATTTGCATGTCAGTGGGTGCATGCACAGGCTCACACACACTCAACTCTCACCCTTACATATATCAACACAGGTACAGACTCACACACACACCCCCATTCACATCTTGCATTACTGCAGTTCCCTACATGCAGACACATGTGCCCAACACATGTGTACTCAACACAGAAACCCCCTTCACAGAACACACACACTCATGTTACCACATGTACTTTACTTCACACACACACACTGCATACACTTTACCCTGCATATGTGCTGAAACACAAACACCCTCACACACACAACCAGATGCTGTCGGGTGATGTCATCCCCACAGAACCTTCAGAACAGAACGTGTGTGCTGTTCCTTCAATGATGGTTTCTCTCTGGTGGTCCAGATGCACTGTCAGCTCTGTGAGAGAAAGATGTGCAACATCCTCCCAGGTGATTTACAGCCTCCTGAAAACCTCCAGGCGGGTCAGCTATGACTTGGGTGGAGTCAGCAGCAATGACTGAATGAGTGGGTGGGTGGGTGTGTGGGTGAGTATGCTCCCACATAAAAGCTTACACACAACACACACACACAAGCTCACAAACAAATGTACACTCTCACACCTACCTCCAAAGGCCAGTCAGGAACTTCGTTGTGTTCCTAAACATTCTATGGTAATCTCTGCTGGCCTATCTCCTCTAGAGGGTGAACAAATGAACACAGAGACTGTCAATTTTGATATACGTCTTCGTCATTCAGAACCCTTGTGGCACAATGGTTAGGCACTTGGCTACTAATCAAAAGGTTGGTGGTTCAAACTCACCCAGCAGCTCTGAAGGAGAAAAGATCTGACGTTCTGCGCTTGTAAAAATAACAGCTAATGAATGGAAATCCAAAATCACTGTAAATGTTCATTAAAATTAAAATAATAATAACAGCTAAGAGAATCCTCCAGGGCCGCTCTTCTGTGAACAGGGAGTTGCTGGGAATCCGAATCAGCTCAACAGCGTCATATGTTAGCAGCAGTGTGATCTAACACAATAATGAACGTAAACAGAGAGGCATTTCCTAGAGTGTTCTTACCATGCGCTACGTTTGCCTGAAGCCCTTTGCATTCATTGACTCTGAGTATGTCATTTCTCACAGGTGGAGTCTGAGGGTCAGAAAGGTTAATAACTTTTCTGAGGTTGAGTGACTCATGAGGAGTGGAGCAAGGGGTTCCATCCTGGGCCCCCGCTTTAGGTCACCCTGTTCATCTCTGAGCCCAGCACAGGACCTGCCTCCCTGACAGTCACCGTTCATGGTCCCCATATCTACGTGGAGACAGGGGAATGGAAGGCAGGACTTCTCAAGACCTGGGTGGTCCTGTCTTTGGATAACTCGCGAAGTCCTTCCTTCCCTTGTCACTGACGACAAACCCACCATTGAAGGAGGAACCTCTTCTTCAATGCCAGCCTGGACCGGTGCAAACTGATCACTTGGTAGATTGAGCTCCTGTGGGTAGAATTCAGGGGAGTGGGTGATGGGAGCGCCATGCTGGATTTGTAGAAATCAGTCTAGTCAAAACTCAGCGGAAAGAACACTGTGTCGGCGGTGGTGCAATTCTTGTTTGCCTCCCATTTTCTTTCTAGCAGGAAGTGTTTTTAAAGGGTACATTTCCCCCCTTTGCTGGCCAGTTCCCTATTGAGAAAGTCTTCTTTGTGACACTTCGACATCTCAGCTCCCAAAGTGATGATGGGACTTAAAAAAAAATTTCCACTTCCAGGTTTGGGTTCACTTCTTCATTCATCTGGAAGAGCAGAAAGGATTTCCAAACACTACCAGATGACTCTGCTGCGCCCTCAAGATGAGCCTTGTTCCCAGCCCCAGGCAGCCACCTCTCAGCCACAAAGAGCACAGGCTGGAACGTCTCCACCCCCTCTTCCTCTTCCTCACCCTTTACTTGGGGACTCAGTGCCGTTTATCAGCCCCTTCCATGTCCCTCCGTACGTTATGAAGTAACATGATAAAATCTCCAGTTAGAAATAGGTTAAGAAATAGGACGCAACCCAATGCTGAAACGGTGGGGGCTTTGGAGCTGATGGGCCCAGGATGACTCTGGAATTTTCTTTACTCTTTGCCTCTCCGTGGGGTCAAAAGAGCAGGAAACATCTGGTGCGCTGATTAAGCACTTAGCTTCTGACTGAGAGCGGTGCTTCAATCTACCGATCACTTCTGTGGAAGGCGAGACCCGACCGGCCGCTCCTACCAAGATCAGAGCGGAGAAGACCTTATGAGAGACAGTTCTGCTCTGTCGCCTGGGGTCCCTGTGAGTTGAAATTCAACTAGAGGGCAACAGAGAACACCAAGTAGCCCATGACGCTGAGCCACGGTCAAGGTCCCTCAAATCCCTCCCACGTGCTGTTTAGCCTAATATCAAACTGCTGGGCCCTCCGCTGCTTCAGTCCTTTAGAGGGGAGCGTGGTAGAGTGACGGCAGAGTGGACTGGATTCCTCAACTCTTGTTATGTCCGTGCAGGTCTTAGCTCCTGCTTACCCCTCTGCTCTCAGCTCTGCCTTGACTCAAACTCCACGCCCAGAAGCACCCACTCCCGGCCCGCCTTGCCCAGGTGGGGCTATTTCACCACTCTACCTTTGCCCATGCTTGGAATGCCCCTCCTCCTCAGTCTTTACCTGGCATGCCCCGACTTATTCGAGAAAACACAGCTCACACTCACCTTGACCATGGTTTTCTGAGCCTCAAGCTACTGTTTGCCCCCTCAGAGCCTGTGCCTTCCTGGGCCTCTGCACTCACCACTTGAGCTGGTGTTGAAAATATCAGCTTGTAAAGTCAACCTCCCTCTTTGGCATCTAAGCTGAGAACACAGAGAAACCATGTCTGGCTTGTCCCTGATTCCTAGAATCCAGCACAGGTCCTGGCACACAGTAGATGTGTCTGCTCCTGGCTGTATTTGGCAAAATACCTTCTTGAATCTGGTTCAGTTACCAACATTGCTCTCCATGGACACTCGTTACTGTCAAGATAGAACCCTCTGGCAGGCTTTCAGAGGCCATAAATCATATGAGAGGTGATTGCCCATCTTTTTCTCATGGAATGCCTAATGGATTCAAACCACCTGCCTATGGGTTCATAACACAACTGTGTTTACTGGCTCAACTCAATTCAGAGAAGCAGAAAACTGAGAGTTAAATGCAACATGACTGAATCCCCTTGACCTCCAGGGTCTCCCACGATCTGTTATGGATGGTGAAACAAAGTAAGGAGTCTAGATAGGGGAACCCCAGAAAGCTGGTGGTAGTCGAATCTCTGTAGTGAGATGATTTCAGAGAAGCTGGGGCTTCCACACAGTAGAGGTTCTACGGATGTTAGTGCATGTCCAGCTGAGAAACTATCACCTCACGTGGAACTCCAGCAACGGCACTCTACCTCTTCAAATGATGTCTCTCACCCTTGTTAAGATGCACATCCCATGGTATGTATTTCTAAACTCTGTTTATTACTGTAGCTATCTTTGTAATTATAAAATTCGAGGCCAGAACCCATGACCCTCATCTCATTTAATTTTATTTTCATTTTAGCAACTATATTCCCCATTCCATGAATGAGGAAACTAAGACACAGAGAGATTAAGTAAGTTTTCAGAGAGCACTCATCTCAGATGAGAGAAGTGGGACACTGGTCCAGCCCCTGGCCCTTTCTAGTACCCACAAGGCTCAATTCTCTTTCACCAGCAGAGGAGTGGGCCCTGAACAGGAACCAGGAGAGCTGCCATGTGACCTTGGTTGATGACAATCGCTCTGACCCTTGATTTCCTCATCACTTCTCCCTAAAAGCAAAACCTACATGTAGCTCAGGACACACTCAGCATCACTTCCTCTCCAAGAGGAGCACTGGTGGCATGGTGATTAAGCATTTGACTGCTAATGGAAAGATCAGCAGTTTGAAGCCACCAATGAATCTACTGCACAGAAGATGTTCAACCTAGAAGACTCTGTGGAACAAAGGGACTGCTAAAGCCTCTCTAAAGCCTCTCCCAAACACCTCACATCAGAGTTAACGGACAGCCAAATAATCTTCTGATGCCCTCACTGACCTCTTAATCCAGCACCTACGTATCAGTTAAGGGACCTCTTGTAGCCCAAAGGGTAAGAAGTCGGTGCTGCCAACCCAAAGGCCAGTGGTTCAACTCTAACAGTTGCTCCACAGGAGAAAAGTGGCCAATCTCCTCTGGTGTGATTTACAGCCTCTTAAAACCAGCTGGAAGGTGAACTATGAGTTGATTCCAACTCATAGGTGTATAACAATAACATGTATTAACTGGAGGGAGCCCTGGGGACCACAGTCCGTAGGGAGTTGTGCTAACTCAAAGACAGAACCTCTCTGGAAGTTCAAATCCATCAGTGGTTCCTCAGGAGAAAGATGGACAATCTTTTCTCTGTGACTTTCAGCCTTAGAAAACACACTAGAAGGTCAGCTGTGAGCTGGTTCTGACTTGACAGCAATGAGTGAAGTTCTGTGTATCTGTTAGCTATCGCTGTGTAACAAATAATTCCAAAGCTCAGTGATTCTAAATCAAGAATCAGCAAGCATTTTCTTAAAGGGTAATTGGTTACCAGTTGCCACTGAACTGACTCCGACTCATAATGACCTAACGCGAGTCAGAGGTGAGCCACACTTGGTTGGTTTTATCAAGGGCTAATTTTTTCAGAACAAACCTCTAAGTCTTTCTTCCAAGGCACATCTGGGTAGACTCGAACCTCCATCCTTTCAGTGAGCAGTTTATCACATTACCGACCACACAGTGACTCTTCTTAAATAATCAGATAGGACATCAGACTGCAAATTATATAGTCTCTGTGGCAACCACTCAGCTCTACATTTGGAACTCAAATATACAATATCCAGATAAATGACTGTACACTAATAAAACTTGATTTATGGAAACAAGGAACTAGTCACTCATAGGCAACAAGTCATTGAATTGACTGAGCAGATCTATTGATCTGGACCGAGCTTGGCTATTATTGGCTGAGTTTACTCGTGCACATATGGTCAGCTGGCCAGTTGACTGAGAGTTGGCAAGTCTAAGAGACTTACACATCTGGTAGTTAGTTGCCTGGCTGAGATAATAGAGACAACCACACCATGAATATCTCATCATCAATGAGACTGGCTTGAGTTTGTTCTCCTTGCAACTGTGTAAGCTTCTAAGACGCAGTGGAAACATGCAAGTTGCACAACTGGTGTGTTACCTCTTTTTCTCTGGTGGCTTAGTGGGTAAGTCGTTGTGTTGCCAACCCAAAGGAAGCCAGTTAGATACAGCAGCTACTATGAGGGAGAAAGATTAGCAATATCCTCCTGTGTGATTTGCAGTCTCTGAAAGCCCTCTGGAAACTCTGACTCAGTTCCAAATTGATGGCAATGAGTTTTTGAGTTTGAGACTAGATGTTATTAGTCAAAGGGTATTATTAAGACCAGATTCAAAGGGCAGGGTAATAGCCTCAACTTCTTCGTGAAGGAGCTGGGATGCCACATTACAAAGGACATGAAATTAGCTAAAGTTGAAGAATTGTGTTCATATTTGCAGACATTCCACTATAGCCTGTCCGCATGTATGTTTCTTATATTTCTCATTCTTTTTAGACTTTAAGTTTCTAAAGACTGAGGTTTTTATGTCTTTGGTGTCTATCACCTGAAAAGTTCACCTTGTCTCCTAAAAAGCCCTCTAAGCCACCTATCACCACTGCCACTGCCCCTGTCCCGGTCCAATGCACTGTCAGCTCTCTGGTAACTCACTGCCATCAACTCCTGGTCTGTCTCCTTGCAAGCACAGTCAACAGTCTTTAGTGGATACTGATTGTTTTGACTCCCACATCTCTAAAATTACCTCCACGACCCTCTAGTTCAGCACTTACCAAACCCTCCAGCTTCATCTTGTCTCATAACTCCCTTTGCTCACTGCAATCCACTACAAGTGAATGAAAGTCCCTTCTACCACAGGTCCTTTGCACTTGTTTTTATTGCCTACAAGGCTCTTCAAGTCCTCACATTTCAACTCAAGCACTACTTCTTTGAGGATGCCAGTTCTAACTTCCAGTTGATGTCCGTTTTCCTTGTTAACCGCTCTGTTCCACTGCATGCAGATAATGTCTCAGTTTGTACCTAAACACTTATTACCATAATTCTATGAGTAGCATTGACCTTTTCATTAAAGCACAAACTTTAGAGTGTGGGGCCTGGGCCTACTTGGCTCACCATTCATTGCATCCCCTGCAATTGGCACAGTTGTATCACTCAGTGCAAGCACTCAGCAAAAACATGTGGAATCAAGAATAAATCTACCCACGGGGATCCTGAGTGCCCCCACACTTGCAGCGAGACCTCCGGCCCAAGCCCACAGAAGTGATTCACCAGTCTCCAGAGCTGCACTGCCGAGAGGCGGTTAATATTTTATAGGCTTTGAGAATGAGTTCACCCTGCATAGAACAGAAGAACAAGGTGAGCCCGGAACACTGGGCACCTGGCAGGGGAGGCTAGAGGCTTCCGCCAGCACACGGAAAATGGAGCAGAAAAAAGGAGCCTGGGGACGCTGGTGTCTGCATCCCTTCACAGGGTTGGTTCTGGTGTCATTCCTAACAACATACATGTTAGCCAGGCAATGGCAGCAACCATGAACTCTGGCACAGGGGTCAACACGTCCATGGCCCGGACACCAAGCTCAGGCATCTCCCACTGTGCTCTGTACTCGATTCGCAGCAAACAGCTTAACTTCCTTCTGACTAGTTTCATCACTATAAAATAGGTATGAAAATAAATAAGCCTCTATATGTAAATAAAAAACCAAAAGAGAAGGGACTTCTGGTGGCCTAGTGGCAAGAAGCTGCTCTGCAATCCCAGAGGTATGTGGTTCAAACCCACCAGATGCTCTGCTGAAGAAGGAGGGGCAATCTCTTCCTGTACCAGTCAGATCTGATTTGAAGGTACACACACAAAATAAAATAAAATGTTATATAAAATTTATTTTCAAAAAAACCCAAAAGAGTGTGCGTTAAGGGTTCCCGTAACATAAACTATTATTGTTGTTATGTGCCCTCAAAGTTGATGTATAGCAAGTTTTCAGAGGATGTAATTCACATAGAGGAAATTGTCCATCTTTCCCATAGAGCACCTGGTGGGTTAGAACCATCTGCCTTTAGGTTGGCAGCACAACTGCTTACCACTAGGCCACCAGAGCCCAGAGTGGTTCTAAGTATTTTATGGACCTTTAGCTAAATGTTCCTGGGTAGGAGAAGTAGTTTGTGCTGGGCTATTATACCAGATGTTGGCAGTTCAAACACAGCTCAGTGACAGCATGGAGGCAGGCCTGGTGATCAGCGTCTGTGAAGAAGTCTGTGAAGAAGACAGCCGAGCAAACCTTGTGGAGCTGTTAGCAAACAAAGGCAGTTCCTGTGTCATTCCCATTTTGCAGATGGGGAAACTGAGGTCCAGAAAGGTACGTGTCCTTCCCAGTGTTGGACTGCTGGTTGTTGGAGATCGGGGATTTGAGTTCAGGCTTTTCTATTCCAGAGCCCGGGCTCTCAGCTCTCCCCTAGGCCAGGTGGCCCTGCCTCCCTCCTGCCTGCCTGTACTTTCCCACCCAAACCAGGAGACAGAATCCTGGGTCCTGTATGCTCCGACAGTTACCTTGCCCCATGGCCTTGGGCAAACGAGGTCATCTTTCTGAAACAGAGTGTCCCTCACCATAAAGTGGCTCTAATAACTGAGGTCATACTGACAAGGGTCACCATGAGGAGTAGGTGGGACACTGACGGGGATACCACATGGTAAGTCCCAGGTGATACCCAAGTGGAAGGGGCTACTGGATGATTTGAGAAGCCCTGGTTGTGCAATGATTAAAATGTTGAGCTACTAATCAAAAGATTGGCAGTTCAAACCCACCAGCAGCTCTGTAAAAGACAGGGCAATCCTTTCCCACAAAGACTGCAAACCCACCACCATCAACCTATTCCAACTCTCGCTGCCCCTGACTTCCTCAAAGGGCAGAGTCTGACTTCCCCATAGGGCTTCTGAAGCTTCACGTCTTAACAGAAGCAGACTGCCACAGCTTTCCCTGGAGCAGCTGTGGGGCAGGACCAAAGGTCTCTTTAGTTAGCACCCCAGTGCTTCATCCACTGCCCCACCAGGGATCCTTCCCATAAAAAATACAGCCTGTGAAACCCCGTGGGCTGTTTATTCTGTCACAAGGGGTCATTAAGGGTCACAAATGACTTAACACAGAATTGCTTTGACACAGGGCAAAGCAGCCCAGCCAATGCCAACATGAGGGGTTCAGAACTCAGTAGGGGTTAGGGTGGAGGTGTTCTCCTGAGTGAGTCTCTCAGGAGATGCCTTGTTTACTCAGTGGCCAGCTCATTGTGAAACCCAGGAGGCTGTCATCTGCCCCCAGCAGACCTGACACGGCTTTCCTGTTCGCTTCACTGGTTTAGGTTGGTTCACATGTACTTGTTTTTTCTTCTAAAATAAAGTTAAGTTCCGGCAAGGGCTGTCATGCCTCAGATGTTAAGTGGCTTTCGTCCTTTCTCTCTTTTTCTGCCTGATTCTTTTCTTTGATGACATGTAACTTCAAACAATGGCATCTTTTACGGGCCTGGGAGGCTGCCCACTGAGACTCCCACACGGAGCTCCACTTTGTAAATCTTGGGTTGATGCCACTCCAAATGAAACCACCATCCCTCTCTGAGGTCAGATCACGAGGGCTCCAAGGCCCCTGAGAAACAGTGGAGGCTGGCCTGGACCTTGACTTTGATTTTTTGACCCATCACTGTAACTAAATGCCTCTCCTCCGGAGGCCTCCCGAAGGACTCAGCGTGAAGACCCCTGGAGTCTCACCTCCTGCTCCAGACTCCTGATTCTGGAAGGTAAGATACATTTGAATGGTCAAGGTTGACCTTTCTGACAGATGCGGAGTACAAACACCAGAGAGAACAGCGTTGTGTATGACATGCGGTTTCTGCCCTCCTGAACTTTCAGGTGACAGTTAGGTGCTGGTGGGTCAACTACGACTCATACGATGTGTGAACAACAACCTAGAACTTTGTCCTCTCCTGCAGCGTCCTCAATCTCTCCGCAATCCCCAAACCCACTGTAGCATTCACTGTGTCAACCCGCCTCGTTGAAGGTCTTCCTCTCTTTAGCTGACAGTCCACTTTTCCAAACATGATCCCTTTTACCAAGGATTGGCACTTCCAGTCTTCTGCTTGGGGCTTCGTCTGACATACTTGCAAGGAGGGACAGGTCCTTGGAGAGGGACATCATGCTTGGGAGGGTGGAGGGACAGCGCAGGAGGGGAAGGCCCTCTATGAGGTGGATTGATTCAGTGACTGGGGTTATCGGGATGGGTGTGTCAGAGGCAATGCAATTGGCACAGGATCGAGCAGGGTTTAGGGCTATTGTACATAGGGTCACTATGAATCACAAACGACTCAATGGCACATAACAACAACATGCTATGCATCAGAGAGTAGGACAGTGAATAGGGAGGATAGAAGGAGAATTGATGCCTTTGAGCTGTGGTGCTGGAGAAGAGTATTGAATGTACCATGGACTGCTAGGAAAACAAACAGGTTTGTCCAGGAGAGGGTGAAGCCAGAATGCTCCTTCGAGTCAAAAATTCTGAAGCTCCGTCTGACATACTTTGGGCATGTTGCAAGGAGGGACTGGTCTTTGGAGAGGGACATCATGTTTGGGAGTGTGGAGGGGCGGCGCAGGAGAGGAAGACCCTCGATGAGATGGATCGATCTGTGATTAGGGTGGTGGGAATGAGTGTGTTTGAGACGGTGAAGTTGGCACAGGATAGAATGGCGTTTAGGGCTCTTGTACATCACTATGAGTCACAAGCGACTTGATGGTACATAACAACAACAACAACAACAACAATGTGTACCTATCACTACTCTATTCCCAAACTCTTTCATCATGTGTTGTTTTGGGCAAATCTGCTGCCCAGGGCCTCTTTATCGTGTTAAAGAGCAAAGGTGTCAGTTTAAAGACTAAAGTGCACCTGACCAATGCCATAGGATTTTCAACTGCTTCATTTGTATGTGAAAGTTGGACGATGAATAAGGAAGACTGAGGAAGAATCAATGCCTTTGAATTGTTGTGTTGGTGGAGAACAGTGACTATCCCATGGACTGCAAAAAAGACTAACAAGTATGTCTTGGAGGAAGTGTAACCAGAGTGCTCCTTAAAGGGAAGGATGGAGAAACGTCATTTCATATACTTCGGATATGTTAGCAGGAGGGCCCAGCCCTTAGCTTGGTGAGCTCTGGTGGCCTAGTGGCAAGAAGCTGCACTGCAATCCCAGAGGCACGCGGTTCAAGTCTACCAGATGCTCTGCTGGAGAAGGAGGGACAATCTCCTCCAGTACTAGTCAGATCTGATTTGACGGTACACACACATAAAAATAATAAAATCAAAACATTTTTAAAAAGAAAAAGGCATTCTTGGAAAAGAAGAGATGAGTTAAAAAGAGGAAGACCCTCACAGGGATGGATTGACACAATGACCGCAGAAATAGCCGTGAGCGTGGCGGACATTGTGAAGATGCCATAGGATACAGTTTAGATCTGGTGTTTAGAGCACCTCTACAAATTGTAGTTAATATGAAGACAACTAACAACACAACAACAACAACAACAACAACTATCTTATTATATTGGGGACAAATAAATGAATACATTCTATGATAAGTAGTAACCCATTTCAACTTTCAACTTGAAAAGCATTATTTTTTAAAAAAGCATTATCAGAAGTGTCAGACCAGGAACTTGGGACTGGTTGATGAACTTGACCATGACATTCATTAATTCAACTCTTGGATTTGCTCTACAGCAAATACCCGCCTTTCCCAGACACCGGAGCAGGCACCAAGGACACAGTTGTTGAAACGGTGGTCGGAGCCCTGCCCACCCCACCAAGAACAGTCAGGTCTCCACAGGTCACTGAAGCAAGCAAGCAAGTAACCTCGCTCTGGTGTCTCACAGGTATTGTGGAGGTTTTGTCTGTTGGGGTTTGTTTTTTACAAATTCAAAGTGTGGTTTATTGTGGCTTTGTTCACAATAGCAAGGAGTTGGAAACAACCTAAGTGCCCATCAACAAACGAATGGATAGAGAAGCTGTGGTATATTCACACAATGGAATACTACACTGCATTAAAAAACTAGGAACTCATGAAATATTATTCAAAATGGGTGACCCTGGAGGACATTATGTTGAGTGAAATATCTCAATCACAAAAGGACAAATATTGCATAGTTCCACTGTTGTAAAACAGGACTAACATTGGGGTTGGGTGGAGACTGAGAACAATGGGATAAATAACGTATACTGCATTGAAACAGATGAGGGAGAAAACTGTTTAAAAGGGATAAGAGATTAGGTTATATTGTCATGACAGAAGTCCAGAATGAAGGCTGCATAGTGGAGTGGACTTGGGGGGAGGGTTTGTATAACAATGAAAGAATTTTTTCTTTACTTTTCAAAGAGAAGAGTGTAGGGAGGGGGCAGGGGAAAAAATGCAACAATGAATGAATGGAAATCCAAAGTCTCTGTAAATTTTTCATTAAAATTAATAATAATAGTTTTGAAAAACCCAAATTGAAAGTTTGTGGTAAATCAGCTTTGCTCAAGTGCGTCCGCGCCATTTTCCACACAGCACATGCTCACGTGGTATCTCTGTGTCATACCATTTTGGTAATTCTCATGGTATTTCAAACTTTTTCATAACGCTCTTCCATACTGACAGATTCCAGCACTGTGTGAACATTGTGGGAAGGCACTGAGAAACCAAGAACCCATGGACTCACTTTCTTGTAATAATTGCTTTATTGTAGTGGTCTGGAATCAAACCCACAGAGTATCTGAGTTATGGAACAGTTTTCTGCTGTGTGAGAGTCCAGGAAGTCACTTCTACTTTCAACTTTACAACAGAGGTTTTGGGGTATTTTATAAAAAAGAAGTCACTAGTTACTGTTAAGAGAGCTCTGATAGCTTAACAGTAAGGAATTGTTCTGCCAACAAAAAGGTATACGGTTCAAATCTACCAACTGCTTGCTCCACAGAAGAAAGATGAGCAGTCTCCTCCCATGCGATTTACTGCCTCTGAAAACCCATTGGAGTATCAGCGATGGATCGGCTCCAACTCAATGGTACACAACAAAGACAGCTGCTATTAACAGCAAGTCATGATTACTGTGTATGGAATGCAAGGACGTACAATCTATAAGCCTGCTGGATTTGTAACCGAACCTCTTGGGTCTCAGAACTGGCTGTGTAACCCTAGATAGATCGCTCAACCTTTGGACCCTTGACTTTCCAATTTGTGAAAGGATGATGTTAATGTTATTGCTAGTCATTTGAGAACTGACTTATGGCTCACAGGGACCTCGAGGCAAGATGTGAGTCCATCGCTGTGGTCATGGAACAGCCCACCTGACTGGACACACTCTCACCCTGACTGACCTTCCACTGCACCAGGGATCCGCCTCCAGCAACTGGTGCTTTCTGGTGATGAGCTCCAAGCTAGCAGGTTGAGGTCTTGGGTGATAGTCTTTGCTCCCTGGGGCTTCCGTGGCTGGTTTTTGGAAGTTGATCCCCAAGCCTTTCTCGTCTGTCTTATTCTACAAGTGTGAGCGAAGCCTGTCACCATGGGTGTCCCCGTTGCTATTTGAAATACTGGTAGGCATAGCTTTAAGGCTCATAGAAACACAAAGGCACTGCCCTACACAGATGACAGGAGATGATTGTACAGGACTGTCACAAAGAAGTGAACACCAACAGCATGCTGTCAACACACCGGCCAGTTGCATTAACGGTGCCAGTCCTCAGCTGGGCTGAGTCTTCACACTTGCTCTCCTGCAAAGCAGCGGAGATGACTGTTTCATCAACTCTTTCCACTCGGCCAAGGGAGGAGTGAGGTCAATGGAGAGAAGCCATCATAACAAACTGGAACTGAGAGGCACAGAGGCTCCTGGAAGCGCAAGGAGAACTCGCCTTCGGCAGGGTTCCAGAAGGCCTGGCCCTGAGCGGTGGACCCTCTGCGGTCCCATGGGTTTGTGACGCACGTGGGAGAAGGAACCGAAAAGGGGACCTGAAAGATAAATGTTCTCAGTAACAGGCAAAGGCGGCAGCCCGGGGTTGTCTCAGAGGCTTCGGGGAACAATACTGTCACCTATCAGAGCTGGAAGGACGTTAGATGTCAACTGGCGTGCAGAATCCAAAGTGTCCACCACTAGGCTGGACTTGGCCAGAATTGTCGCATCAGCTTCCTGCCCTGCCCTCTGCTGGCTCACCAGGCCTCTTGGGATGAAGTCCAGCCTCTGTGGACAGAGACCCAGCTTCAGCCGTGCCCTCCAGCTTCCTGTCTCCCTCCCCTCATGGAAGCCGGTTTGCCTCGAGGCCTTTGTACAGGTGGATCCCTTTGGCCAATGTTCCCTTCCCTCGAAGCTCTGCCTGGTGGACATCAGCATTCCTCGTCAAAGCATTTCCTCTGGCCAGGTGTCCTGGGTTCTCGCTTAGCCTCTCCCAAGCCCTAAGTCTGTCTGTTCTGTGCTTGATCACCGCATAACTCAAATTGACCAAGTATTACTCAAATTGGCCAAGTATTATCTCATTGTGTGTTTGTCCCCCTTGTAAAAATAGGAGCTACTTGAAGGTCGGACGAGCCTTACTCCTCTGGTCCAGACACAGTAACAAAAGCCAACATGTGCGGTCACGGACAAGCACCCTGACCCTCACAAGGATGAGAGACAGCCTGACTCCAGGGCTCCTGTTCACTGGCGACTGAGCCTCTAGGTCTTGATTCAAACCTTATCTGGCTTGAACTTCTGCTGCCTTCCTCTTAACCTGGCCTCTTACAACTGAGCTAGCATGCCTAGGGCCATCACAGAGCTAACCTTACAGTGTTACCCGAATTTCTCTCCTTCCCTCTGCCTCCCAAGATGACTCATATGCAGTTAGAAGCATCAGAGTTCAGGCTGAGTGAGCTCTTAGGAAGCATTCAGTCGACCTCAGATTTTACAAATGGGGAAACTGAGGCCCTTCAAGGGAAAGTGACTTGCCACCGAAATCGCTCCAGCTCCCACCTGCTAGCTCATGCCCTTCCTGTGGCCTCACCTCCGTTCACACACCTGCATGCATTTTTCTGAGTCCCAGCCCAGACACTCAGCAGAGCAGAAGGGAGGCTGCTAGGATGCAGGGAAATGACATCCTGTCCGGATCTGTCCTTCGTCCACCTGACGAAGGCCAACCTGAGTTTCTTATCTCACTTGACATTCAGGCCTCTCTGCAGCTGCTCAGCAGCCCCGTGGCTGGATGTCCCCAGGCACCTGCAGGCCTTCTGAAAGTTGCCCTCGTCACCACCCAGCCTCAGCCACAGAGCTTCCAGAAAAGGAAGTTGATGGAAATATCAAGCACTTGATTTTATCCTTCCGTACCACTGCCACCTGCTCTATCTGAATCAGGTAAAGGCTTCTAGGGAGCTCAGGACCATGCCCACAAACCCAGGGCCTAAGGATCAGCCCACGTGTTGCTGGTCCCACACTCTTCAAGCCTGGTTAGCTGACAGCAGGGCAGTGCATACCCACCCAGGCCAGAGCTGCCCACCCTCACCCTAGGTCAGTCCACACTGAGACCTTCCACCACATCCACATCAGCATAATAAATCCCCTCCTCCATAGCCCAAAGCCTACTGCCTCCAGAACCTTGGACCCTAATAAAATACACAGACCCCAGAGTCAGACTGCTTGGCAAATCTTGCCTCTAGCTCTCTCTAACTCAGCAATCATGGAAAAATTACATAACATCTCTGTGCTTCAGTTTTATAATCTTCAGAATAGGAATAAGAACAATCCTTGCCATGGAATTTTGAAAAGGCATCAAATTAGACAATGTGTATAAAACACTAAGAATACAACAACAAGTCCACAACTATCAAGCTGATGCCAACTCATGGTGACTCTCCAATAAGTTTCTGAAGCTGTCAATATTAACAGAACAAGACAGTTAAGTCTTTGTTCTGCAGGTTTGAACTAGGGGATTTGAACTGCTGACCTTTCAGTTAGTAGTCCGACACTTAACCTACTACTACACTACCAGGGCTCCTTACTTGGAACAGAGCCTAGAACACAGTATGTCTATCTAAGTGTTGCTACCAGTTGTTGTTGACTTGACTTCAGCTCATGGCAAAACTCCATTGGAATCACAGTAGAAGTGTGCTCCGTGGAGGTTTTCAACGGCTGCTTTTTCGGAAGGGAACCACCCTTCTCTGCTGAGGTTTGTGAGCGCACTTGAACATCCAACCTTTTGATTAGCATCAAAAATAGACACCATTTGTACCACATAAGGATCCCAACAGGGAGAAAACTTTGCTGTCAAGTCAATTCCAACCCATAGTTGCAGCAAAGTAGAAACTGCCTCTTGGGAGTTCATTCCAAGGCTTCAATCTTTATGGAGAAAAATTGCCACATCTGTCTCCCAAGGAACAACTGGTAGGCTTAAGACATCAACCTTTTGGTTAGCAATTGAATATTCTAACCATTACATCACCAGGTCTCCTAGATCGAGATGGAGGGAGAGGTTAGATAATTGCAGCACTGCGTCTAAGAGGCAGGAGACACAGAAGAGGGGCCGCTCCGGCTGCACTGGGGAGACCAGTGTCCAGAAAGGCTTCCCAGTAGATGAGACAAGTAGACAGAACGGTGACAGCTCCTGAGCTGGGGCCGAGAGAGAAGGTCAAGAAGAACGTTCCAGTCTGTGAGGCGGTACCAGAGTGTGACAGTATTGGTGGCTTCAGAGAATTGTTTTTTCCTGTCATGATGAAGCAGAAGGTTATCAGCGGCCCAAGATAGACCACTGGGGAGAACGGTCAGAGCCAAGGGTTGTATCGTCATCCGGGACCTAAGTATGAGCTCCAGAGGACTTTGGAAGGTGGACTTCATCACAACCACATCGCAGAGGTTTTCTTCAGCCTTCATTTCACTTGCTTTGGGTGTGTTAGCCAGAAAGACTCATTACCTCCATGCCTGGTAAAGTGGAGGGGGAGCAAAAGGGTGAGAGACCCTCAAGGAATAGAACTGACCCAGTGACTACACGATGGGCTTGAGGGCAGTGTTTCCTTCTGTTGTACAGAAGGCTGCTATGAGTCAAAGCCTGTTGCATACGAGCTAAGTTGTACATGGGATAGATATGAGCGTCACAGAGTTCTGGTGGTTTAGTGGTAAGGAGTTGCACTGCCAACTCAAAGGAACACCGTTCAAATCCACCAGCTGCTCTGTGGGAGAAAGATGGGCAATCTCCTCACACACAGTTAACTGTCTCTGAAAACCCACTGGTGGGTCAGCTATGACTCAACTTGATGGTATACAGTTCCAATAACACAAGCATTAGGTGCCATCAAGCCACCTAACGGACAATATTTCAGAGGGTTTTCCCTCAGAGCAGAACCTGAGATAAGAGCAGAGGAGGTTGGCTATTTGAGAAGTAGTCTGAAAGCAATCAGAATAGCAAAGAGAAAGAGGGGGTAAGAGCAGAAAAGACAATAAATAACATGTGGGTTATTGAATTGTGTACGATTATGGGCAACCAAGCATCTACTCCCTGAGGGGCATCTGAGAAATCTCTGTGAACCTCAGACTATCACTAATCTACCTCCCCCATTTCCTGCGGGCTGTCCCTTGGGGACATTGACTGTGTCCCACCCCACTCCAGTGCCCGTTCAGGCTGTGAGTGGGCAGGAACTGACTGGCCTTCGGTAACTTCAGACAAGATTTGTGTATTTGAAATAGAAAATCCACCGCAGACATGAAACTCTCTTACCAGCTGTGCTGAAGTCAGATGGGGCACAGAAACATCTGTGGTGAACTCCCAGGGTACAGTCAGTCCTTTTAGAACTAAGTTCATTTCCAAACAGCAGAAACAAAAAGTAACAGTGCCTTAGTAAGTAATATTCTAATTTTGAATATTGGATTGAAGAAGAACAAAGCTCCAAAGATACAGTCTTTGAAGAACATAGTTGAAGAAGACCATTATCCACATGGTCCAAGGTAGCTGTTCGAACACCAGCCATCACGTACAGCTTCCAGATAACAGCATAGAAGAGTAAAAAGAAGAGTGTCTCCTCTATTTGAAAGAAAGTCTCTAAACTTTCATAAGACATTTACATTTATACTTTATTGAGCATAACTTAGGCACATGACCATTCTTAGCTGCAAGGGAGGCAGGAAATGTCTTTCAGATCTTTGGTCATGTGCTTAATTTAGAAATGAGATTCTGTCTTACACGGCATCAAGAATGGATCTTAAGAGACTGTTAGAAGCCCCTGCCACAGGATGCAAGATAGAAATTAGGAGGATAATTAGGAAGAAATACTAATAACCCAAAGAAGAGAAAATAAATGTCTAAACAAAGGGAGTAGGGCGAGGATGGGAGACGAGGACATATCTGTCAAACAGCTGGGCGGGTGTGGGTTTTACAAACTTGGAGATGGACGTGGACAGTCACGGAGAGGCAAGAGGTAGGAAGGAGTTCTCATCTCTGATTAGATAGTGGCATGAGTGGTTGTACCAAACTCTCAGAGGGGAGAAACAGGAAGATAAGTCGTTTAAGGAAGGTGAGAAGTTCCACATTGGACATGCTAAGTCGGTAATAACTGAAGGAAAGCCAGAGGCGAAGTCCAGTAAGTAGACTGCCAGGTGTTCAGGTCATCAATAGGCTTGGTCAGAGGAAGCAGTTCAAGGAGCATCAGCCGCGAAGCAGGTCTTTGGTGTGAGAATGTGGAGAGGAGTTAAGACTAAGAACTGAGCCAGAGACTAGTATCAGCGTAGGTGGTGGATCTGGCCTTTTGGAGGTGTTTTGAGGAGGGAGAAGTTGGAGTTTTAATTCTTCTGGTTGGCTGAGTCCCTCATGTGAAGGTCCCAGTTCCTCATCCAGAAGCCTGATTTTACAGCTAGCTACTCTCTTGAAGTTCTGATAATCACATAACCTAGTGCTGAAAAAGTCGCCCTAACATTTTCAGTTCATTAGTGTTGCCCTAGTCTCTATTGAGATCTCTCCCCCTTTTCACATCTTGTAAAGAATCTCTTTATTAAACTCTCTTTAATTACAAAGATAGATAAAGGATGGATTTATGGATGAGTAGAATATCAGTGTATGAAAAGACTAGATTGAATAATTCGATTAATGGATGATGGATTTATCGGCAGATATATCGCTAGATAGGAATATTTGTAGAGAATAAATAGGTAGATGGTTGGCTGGCTGGCTGGCTGGCTGGATGGATGGATGTTCGTATGGACAGTAAACAAGTAATAGGAAAAGAGATGACAAGGAAATTTTTGGTTGTTTCTAAGATCTCACTACAATTTTATTCTATTTTTAGTAAAAGTTAACAAATCATTTTACATTTTTGTTCAATCATTCATAGATATTTTAATAACATTAATTGAAATTCATTAACATAATTATAATATCAAACCAAATTCAAGATGCTCAATGAGATGGATTGTAACTGCAGCAAGAGGCCCAAGGATGTAAGAGGTGAAGGTGGCAAAGGACAGGACAGGATTCAGATCTGTCACTACGCATCCTACTCGACTCAACGGCACCTAACGACAACAACAAAACCAAACCCTGACTGTATGTAGCTTTTCCCTTCACCCAACTTGTCTTGTTTATTAGTTTTTGATCCTTTCTCCCTCCATCTTATCCCAGTCGAGAAGACAGGGAAATGTTAGAAACAGTCTTGGAGGCAGAAGCAGAAGTCAAAGGGAAAGTGAACAGTGATGTCAGCTGTGGTCCTCATACCAGAGGAGGCTGAGATGCTCATATTAGACTTTGACCAGAGAGAAATTCCATGTGGAGGGGAAAGGTAGGCAGGCTGCTGTGGGCGGAGAAAGAGAGGACGATGAGGAAGTACCGACCACGGCTTTCTCCCCCATCTCCACCCACAGGGCTTGGCCAAATGTCACCTCCTCCACACACTTTCTCTGAAACTCCCTTCTTCCTGTGTCTTCCATGAGGATCCATTCTGCCTCTGTCATGAGTGCCACATTCCCAGGGCAGGACCAAGCTTCGTGACTCTGGATGTCGATAATGTCCCAGAAAAACCACTGGACTTGATGTCTAGAAACACGGGCTTCAATCATCCAAAGTCAGGTAACCTACCACCGTCATGCTCCTGAGAAAGAAATCCCTGAGCTCTCAAGAAGCCAGGAAGCTGAGTGAAATAAATCAAGACACAAAAGGACAGATACTGTATACGATCACTGGCACAGAAAGCTAAAGAAAGTTAACATACAAACAGCATCATTCTTGAGTAGATACTGGGATGGGAAGGGAGGGAGAGGGGGAGAGAAAATAAATAGGTAATAGACACACATCAAGATGGACCTCGGGGAAATACAACACCAGTCAGAGGAAGACCAGCCCAGTATGATTAAAGAAAGAGAAGACACAGAGAGCTGTAGAGGGATTAAAGGAAATTAGAATTGCAGAAAGGAGGTGGGGAAATGTCATTACATAGTTGTGGTGGTGGTGGTGTGCCATCGAGTCAAAACGGACTGATAGCTGAGCCTCTGGTGGGTTTTCAGAGGCAGTTAATTGCACAGAGGAGATTGTTCAACCTTATCCGGTGAAACAGCTGGTGGATTCAAATCATGTGCCTTTGGGATTGCAGTTCAGCTCCTTGCCACTAGGCCACTGGAACTCCTTACACATTACCTCGTGGGGACTGAAATTGATGTCGCAGAACAAAATGGGTATGAATGGTTGAATGAAAATGAATTTGCTTTGTAAACTTTTAATCAAATCACAATTTAAAAAAAAAAAGACAATATCTTGCCCCCACCCCAGAGCCACAGGGTCAGAATGTCCAGGGAGTTCCACAGCGGCCGTTCCTGACAAGCGTGGTCCTGATGTGGAGTCAGGATGAGGCACCAGCACCTCTGAGATCTACCTCCCAATGCCAGGCAGTGTCCGAGGCTCACCTCACCACAACCCCACACCGTGGTCTTCCTCAGCTCATGTTATAGATGTGGAAGGGGGCGCTCAGAGGCACAGGGAGCTGCCCAATCTCCCCCGCTCTGAGATGCAGAAACTTTGTAAGCCTCACACTCAAGCTTTCCTTTGTCCTACAACACAACCCATGAGTTAGGTCTATGAAACCCAAACTCACTGCTGTCAAGTTCATTCCAACTCCTGATGCCCCTCCGTTGGGTTTCTAAGGCTATAAATCTCAATGGAAGAAGGCTGACTGGTCTTGCCCTGCAGAGCAGATGGTGTATTTGAACCACTGACCTCTCAGTTAGTAACCCGACATGTAACCAACCACACAACCAGTGAGCCGGCACCAAAAGGGTGAGGCTGACATGAACACACTTAGGTCAACATTCACTCAGCTACCAATCAAAAGGTGAGTGGTTTGAGTCCAGGGAGAGGCACCACAGGCCTGCTTCCCAGAAGTCACCCATCAGAGAAAGCCTGTGGATGGCAGTTCTTCAACACACGGAGGACACCATCACTCAGACTGGACTTAGCAGACACCAGCAGGTGGTGGGAATGGTGGGTGGACAATAGACAGCTCTAATGTGTAGCTTCCTGGGAAGAAAAAGAAGCAGAAGCACTGACGGCTTTAAGGGCCTGAAGAAGGGGAAAAGCAAACCTATTGTAAGAGGAGAGTAGAGGTTGAAACCAATCAGCGGGAGAAAGATAGGCAGTCTCCTTCCACAGAAGATGTGCCAATGAGAATCTCAATGGCAGGTCTGCCTGAATCAGGATCTACTAGCCAGTGGGGGTTTATTTGGTTGGAAGGATACACAAGTGCTGCCACCTGGCATTCACACCCTCCCAGCATTTGTCTACATTCCTGGTACACACCTGGCACAGTACTTGGCCCTATGGTTAGGAGGAGGTGACTTGGTCTCTGCCCTCAGGATACCTGGGGTCAAGACTTCAGACCTTCTCTGACCCTCTCATGTTCTTTGCCTCCTGATTCTCTGTACTTAAGCCTATCTCTGCTTCCTTTGTGGCTTTTAAACATAAAATCCATTGCTACCAAGTAAGTTCCAACTCATGGCAACTCCACGCGTGTCAGAATAGAACTCTGATCCACTGCATATTTGGGGCTAACTTTTTGTTTGTTTGTGTGTTTGTTTGTTTGTTTAAGCTGCCAGGCCTTTCCTCGGAGATGTCTGCATGAAATTGAACCTCCAACACTCCAGTCGGCAATTGATCACGCTAATTGTGTGCACCACCCAGGCACTCGGCAGTGGTGGTGTCACCGAGAGAGGAGGGACAGGGCAGGCAGCGTTGTCCCGGTCACTCAGATTGCCCCTAATGAACCAGGCCTTTTTCAGTCTTCTGAAAACAGAAGTGCTTGAGGCCCAGGCGCAGAGGGGGAGCAGCGCAGACCCCGCCCAAGATGGGGGAGATGAAGCAAGCTCCTGAACCTCAGAGTGAATCACCTACACGGACACCTGAGAAATGGGGATAATGAGACCCACTTTCCTGGGAAGTCGGGAGAGAGATGAGATAAGGAGAGAAAGTGCTTTGAGCTCCTCCAGAAAGAAGCCATAAACAGGCCAGGCTGTCATTACGGACCATCATTACCCCTTCATTAAAGGGACACGCATCGAAACGCATGAGGTCTCATTAACTTGCCCTGCAGCCCACACAGTGTTGTGCTTTTAATGTAATTTCATTTTTATTATAACAGATAAGCCAGTGGAATACTCTACGAGTCATCTCTGCATGTTCAAACCCCTCTCAAAGTGGGTGGGGTCTCCTCCTTCCCACACAACTGGGACACCGTCCAACCCAGGAGAAGGTAGCTGAGAGACCACCATCCCCAGCTGTGTTCCCTGGGTCCCCATGGGAGAAAGATGTGGTCATCTATTCCCATAGAAACAACAGGCTTAGAAACCCTATGGGTGGTTCCAAGACGGACCTGAATTGACCCAGCAGGCTTAGAAACCCTATGGGCGGTTCCAAGACGGACCTGAATTGACCCAAAGTAGAAGTTCCTTGGGCCCCAGCTCTCCTACACACAGGTCTGGAGCCAAGTCTTTTCGTTTTTTTTTTTTTTCATTTTAATGAAAGTTTACTGAGATTTAGGGTTTCCAATCATTCATTGTTGCACGTTTGTCCCTGTCCACCCCCTCCCTCCAATTCACTCTTCTTGAAGAGTAAAAGAAAAACGCTTTCATTGTTATGCAATCCCTGCAGTACATCTGGCAAAAAAAAAAAATGCCAAAAGGGTGGTAGTTCAAATCCACTATCGCCTTCAAGGGAGAAAGGATTGCAGGCTCAGAAACCTGATGGAGGGTCCCTAGGGGCCAGAACAGACTCCACCCACATCAGTGGGTAAGGTAGACTTGGGACAGAGATGGAGAACCTGTAAGCAAGGGAGGTGCTAGGTTACCTGAGCTCGCTCTTAATCTGTGGTGGACAATTTCACACTCATAGCTCTCCGTGGGCTGACTTATATTATTCTACAGTGAGCAGCTGCACGTGAGTTTCATGACTTGCTGGGTGATCTTGATGTCAGTGTGTCGATATATAAAAAGAGGGTAAGAATAGCACCCATCAGTTCTGTCAGTCCCGTTTTACAAAAGTGGCCCTATGCAGTATTTGTCCTTTCGTGACTGAGATATTTCACTCAGCATAATGTACTCCAGGGTCACCCATTTTGAATAATATTTCATGAGTTTCTTGTTTTTCAATGCTCCATAGTATTCCATCGTGTGAATATACCAGAGCTTCTCTATCCATTTGTTTGTTGATGGGCACTTGGGTTGTTTCCAGCTCTTTGCTATTGTGAACAAAGCCACAATAAACATGAGTGTGGAGCAAAGTCTTAAGGACTCAAAGCAAAACTGTAACTCATTCTTAATGCTATCAAGTCAAAACTGACTCATAAATTGCCTGGGAGGATATAATAAAACTCTGCTGTTGTTTTGTGCCATTGAGTCAGAAGGGTCTCATAGCTGACCCTCTAATGGGTTGTTAGAGGCAGTGTGTCAAACGGGAGGAGATCATGCATCTTCATCCCATAGACTCAAACAATGTGCCTTCAGGTTGGTGGTGTAGTTTGCTGCTACTACTACTACACCGGGCTTCTCTTGATAAAACTATGGAGATAATAAAAAGACAAGTCAACAACAAAAAGACAAACAAGTTATTTGAAAAATGAGCAAAGGGCATGAATAGACACCTGGCCAAAGGGCTGAAAACACTCAAGCAGGAAAAATAATTACATTGAAAAGATGCTCATGATCGATCATGAGCCATCCCTACTCAGAGAGAGAGAGCGAGAAAAGAAAATCAAGCCCACTGCAACTGAGTGAATTCTGAGTCATCCACTGTGACCCTGGAAGACAGAGACAGATCACCCGCAGGGTTTCCACATCTGTGGAGTCTGGATGAAAGCAGATTGCTGTTCTGTGGAGCAGCTGGCGCGTTTGAAATGTTAATCTCTTGGCTAATAATCCAATTCTTTAACCAATGCACCACCAGACTCCTTCATTAGGCACTGCTCACTGCCACCCAACTCATACCATCCCTCCATCAGGTTTCCAAGGTTGTAAATCTTTACAGGAGAAGACTGCTCATTTTTCTCGTATGGAAAAGCTGGTGGATTTGAACTACTAACCTTGTGGCTCACAGCCTGACCTGTTACACACTGTGCCGCCAGAGCTTCATTCATTATCCATTCATTCTCTCACCCTTATGCTCATTGCCATTGAGTCAGAACCAACTCATTGCTGACCCTCCAGTGGATTTTCAGGGGCTGCAAGTCACACAGGAGATTTGGTGGTGGTGTTGCTGTTGCTGTTGTTGTTGTTGTTGTTAGGTGCTGTCATGTTGACTGCCACTCATAGCGGCCCTATGAACAATAGATCTGAGCCTTTTCCTAACCTGCACCATGCTCACGGTCTTTGCCATGTTCAAGGTCATCATGGTAGTCACTATGTCAATGTCACTCTCAGGAGTGACATTACAGGAACATAAAGGATTTCTCCTTCTAGTTTTTGAGTCAGAACCACACATTTTCCCGTAAGGATTGTACCATTTCACAATCCCACCAGCAGTGGACAAGGGTTGGACTCTCCCACATCCTCACCAATGTTTGTTGTTCTGTTTGTGCTTTCTTGTTTGTTTGTTTTTTCAAATCAGTAGTATTTCAGCAGGGGTGAGATTGTCTACATCATAGTGTGGTTTACAGCCCTCTAACGGACAGTATTTAGTTTTATTTATTTGGTTTTATTTTTGTTTTGCTTTTAAAACTAATCGTATAAATTGCATTTTGCCTCATTAACATATGTGCCTCTACTCATGCCTCCTCAACATTATAGAGGTTAGGATTCACAACCTGTGGGATAATTACGTCAAAACAAAAAATGGAGGATGATTACATAATATTGAGAATCATGACCGGGCCAAGTTGCCACATATGTTGGGGGACATAATTGAATCCATGAGGATAACTGTGGGTTCTATACAGTCTGATTTGAGAAGAGGTCCATGAAGGAAATAGGCATGACATTAACTGTAGTGACACTACTGCCTGAAATGGACCTAAAGAAAGAAAAGTACCTTAAAGCCAAAAGAGAATCGAGCATGGTGGGTACAGCTGAGGGAGGTTTCTGGGTGAGAGTGATGGATAAGTGCAGCGATTTCTTTCTTCTCTCTCTGCATCTTTGCTCACGGTGGTTGTCCTGCCTGCAATGGGGTGTGCAGAAGATCCCGATATGGCTGCAAGGTAGAAATTTGGGAAACAAGTTAAAAAAGGCCAAGGGACCAATTGCAAAGGGCCTTAGATGTTGTAACTATGGTAACAAGTAGTGTTGACTGAACTAATCATGAGTTGCCATGTGAGATGTGCTTCCCTTGCCATCTTTCACTTACTCCCCACACCTGCACCAGGAGGCAGGTGCTATTCTTACCCTCTTTTTATATATCGACACACTGACATCAAGATCACCCAGCAAGTCATGAAACTCACGTGCAGCTGCTCACTGTAGAATAATATAAGTCAGCCCACGGAGAGCTATGAGTGTGAAATTGTCCACCACAGATTAAGAAAGAGTTCAGGTAACCCAGCACCTCCCTTGCTTACAGGTTCTCCATCTCTGTCTCACGTCTACCTTACCCACTGATGTGGGTGGAGTCTGTTCTGACCCCTAGGGACCCTCCATCAGGTTTCTGAGCCTGCAATCCTTTCTCCCTTGAAGGCGATAGTGGATTTGAACTACTACCCTTTTGGCAAGCAGCCCGATGTGTTCCACACTATACCACCACGGCTTCTTTCTGTCAGGGATTGCCGATTTGAAAAGAGGCTTTGGCTCTGTACAAAGGTGCCTTGAGGTGAGTAGAGAGACTGATGTCAGTGGACATAGAAGCAGAATCTTCTATGTGGTTTAAAAAAACTGTGCAAAGAATTTGTCTTTTACTTTTCAAAGAGAAGAGCAACCTGGGGTGGGAGGGTGGGTAGTGAGAAAAGTGCAACAATGAATGAATGGAAATCCAAAGTCTCTCTAAATTTACATTAACATTCATAATAAAAAATAAAATAATAAAAATTTTTTTAATTGTGCAATTTCTCATTCCAGGTTAGTGAGCACAAGTAAGGCCGGACTTAGGGTGCTTGTTTAATGATCCAGCACTACCTTTAGTCACCCCGTTGTAGTCTGTCATTGCTTCCTCTTCTATGTGTGAATCTCAGCTCCTGATGACAGGCAGCCCCCCCCCTCCTCCTGACATGTAGAAGTGGACGCTGGAAAGAGAGGATCCTGAAAGGTTCACGTATGAGCTCAGTGACCACCAGAACAGACTCATATTTAATACTTTGTTCTTCAACCTCCTCAACCACTGCCGTTCTTCCAGCTTGGAGCAGAGCAAATGGGCCCTACTCTAAGGGTTTCTCACAAAGGAGTTTCTACTCAGTTGCCCTGAATCTGTCCTCCCTAAGGAAACGGGTGGACCTTCTTCCAAGCAAGACCCTTTCCTTGGTGCCTACCAAGGGCACCAATCCCAGAGGCTCTTTGAAGGAGCCGGTCACAGGAGGGAGACTCATCCCATCTGGTTATCCCAGAGAAAATGTCTGCAGAGTGACCTGAGGCTTTAGGGTGGTGTCCTTGGTGGCCAAGGCGAGGAGAGGTATGGGAAGAAAAAGACAAAGGACAAAGAACTGGTCTTCCTGCTTCCTCCCCCCACTTCAAACACAGCAGCAGCAGACTCTGGTATATTATTGAGTATGGTTTGGTACAATAGCCACCAAAATGCACCTAAAGGGAATATATGAAGGTGGTTGAGGATTGGGCAATTTCTGGTTTCATCTGTTATTTATAAGATCACCAAGAGTTGGAGGCCACTAACAGTCATATCCACAACATGAGAGTCTCACTAAAACATCATGTTAAGAAGAGGCTGGAGTCAGGGGAGCTCTGGTGTCCTAGTGGCAAGAAGCTGCACTGCAATCCCAGAGGCGTATGGTTCAAATCCACCAGATGCTCTGCCAGTGAAAGGAGGGACAATCTCCTCCTGTACCAGTCAGATCTGATTTGACAGTACACACACACACACACACACACACACACACACACACACACACACAATAATAAAATAATAATTTTTTAAAATTTTTAAAAAAAGGAAGAGGCTGGAGTAAAAATTGAAACTCCCACTTTTGGGTAATTCTGTGCTGTGGGAAGGTTGAGAAGCCACTGATTTCTTCATATGACCAGGCACTTATCTGACTCATGTTGAACGGCCCCTGATCCTAGTCACTCCGCCATCACCATCGAGTCATAACCAACTCCTAGGTGACCCTCCACTGGGTTTCTGAAGCTGTCAATTGCACAGCAGAAGATTGCCCGTCTTTCTCCATGGGGCAGCTCGTGGCTTGGAACTATAAAAGAGGTCACCAGAGCGACCACGTTCCTCTTCTCACTCTCATTCTCATTGCTGTCGAGTCAGAACTGATTCATAGCCGACCTTCCAGTGGGCTGAAAGTCACAAGAGAGGAGATTGCACATCTTTCTCCCTCAGAGCCGTGGATAGATTTGAACTTATGAAGAGGAGTGTAGCCTTTGGGTTAACAGCACAGCTTCCTACACACTACACCACCAGAGCTCAGGATCCCAACTCTTGTTGTTGCTGGACTCCTGTCATGACAATAATAGCTAATCACATATCCCTTTTAAACAGTTCTCTCCCTCATCTGTTTCAATGCAGTATATATAATTTGTTCCATCTTTCTCAGTCTCCCCCCAACCCCGATGCCAGTCCCATTTTCAGAGGCAGTAAGTTGCAGGGGAGGAAATTGCCCATCTTTCTCCCAAAGAGCAGCTGGATTTGAACTGCATACCTTGGAGCTGGCAGCACAATGTCTTCCCACTAAGATGTAGAGCTCCCTGGGATCCTAGCCTGTCTCTAGGATATATACCAACTGCCTCCCCAGCATGACTTGCTGTGAGTACTGAAGGCCTAGTAGACCCTCAGTGGATCTTGATGATATTATTTTGAAACTCCATAATGATGATAGGTCAAGGTTAGGAGCATAATTAATGTCACTTAATCCTACATTTAAAGGTACTAAAATGGCCATCAAGTCAGTTCTGTCTTAACAGTTGTCCACGAGTCAGTTTGACCTCATGGCAACTGCAGTGTGCAGAGAAGAATTGTTCCAAAGAGGCTTCACGGCAGAGACTCTTAGGAGCAGATCTCCAGGCCTTTCTGCCAAGGCACCTCTGGATGGGCTTTACCACCAGCCTTCAAGTTAGCCGTCTAGCACGTAAGCATTTACAGCATCCACCTGAAACTCACCCTCATTACCATTGAGTCAGAACTGACTCACAGCTGACCTTTCAGAGAGCCTGCACAGGCCGTAAATCACAGAGAGGACATTGTCCATCTTTCTCCCACAGAGCCGCTGACAGATTCAAAACACTAGAGAAGTGCCAACTTCGGATTCGCAGCACAACTCCCTACCCACCACGTCACAAGAACTCCTTAGTGCCATATATATGTAGTACCCATGTGAGGTGGTTAGGGTTAGGGTTAGATTGAAATTGTGGACAATTTCGGCTTGCTTGTTTCCACAATCAACCCTTGGCACCAGCAATCAGGAAATCAAATGACAAATTGTATTAAGAAAACCTGCTATCAAGGACCTCTCCAGAGTGCTGAAGAGCAACGATATCAGTCTAGAGACTAAGGTGCACCTGATTGAGGCCAGGGTCTTCATAATTATTTACTATGCATCAGAGAGTTAGAGAATGACTAAGGATGACAGAATAAGAATTGATGCCTTTGAGTTATGGTGTTCGTGAAGAGGACTGAGCACACCGTGGACAGCCAAGAGAACAAACAGGTCTGTCCTAGTTAGGGTGAAACCAAGTTGTGTCTTGGAGGCAAGGATTTTGAATCTCTGTCTCACAAGGTTTGGACATGTTGCCAGGAGGGACCAATCTTTGGAGAAGGACATCATGCTTGGAAAGGTAGAGGGACAATAGGACAGGAAGCCCCTGGATGAGGTGGATTGACACAGTGACTGGGATAATGGGGGCAGGTGCGTCAGAGACAGTGAGACTGGCTTGGCATAGGCAGAGTTTGGAGCTATTGTGCATAGAGTCTGGAGAAGACTCGAGAACACATAACAACAAATCACACAGGAGATTACCCATCCTTCTACTGCAGAACATCTGGTAGATTTAAGCCACATGCTTTTGGGATTGGAGCAGTTTCTTACCACTAGGCCACCACAGCATGTTATAATGTACAGCCTTGGAAACCCATGAAAGGTGACTGAGGCGATAACCAACTCAACAACCGTGAGTTTGTGTTTTTTTTAATCTTTACCCAAGCAAATCACTACTTCTTTATCCTGTAAAAAGCTGGTGGATTTAAACCATAAATATTTCGGTCAGCAGCTTGTACTTCACAGTGTTACCTTTTAGCTAATACACTCTACTCCCAGCAGGAGAGTCCAAACTGACCCACAGCTGACCCTCCAGCAGGTTTTTCAGAAGCAGTAAATCACACAGGAGAGACTTCTCATCTTTCTCCCTTGGAGCAGCTGGTAGATTTGAACTGCTTGCCTTTGGGTTGGCAGCACAGTTCCCTATCCAGTAGGCCACCAGAGCTCCCTTAGATAGGACAGAAGAAGGGAAATATGCATCAGTCCTGATCCCTAAACCCTGAGAGGTCACAGTCTAGTTACAGTGTAAGATTTGGTCATAAATAAGAACAATTTAAGTCTATCAGCTAATGCCCAGGAGAACCCCACCTCCAGAATTCCGCCGTTTGTCACTGCACAATCAACAAGTCTGGGCCCACGCCCAAGTGGCACCTGGGTGCTCAGAGTCTTCTCTCTCCCTGTACAGCATTCTCTTCAACACCTCTCCATGGGTCTTGTATTTTCATCTTCCTGTTCCGTCTTCTCCTAGAGACATGGGTGTGTGTCGGGGGGAGGGGGGAGGTGAGAGAGCGCGCGCGCTTGCCTCAGTCAAAAGTGCATGTTGCTAAAGCCAGTCCTGAGCTGAGCCATCTGCAGGATGTGCTGTCCCCACTGCCCGGGGACTATTTACAAGGGTCTGACTCAGCGCCTGCTCTGGCAGACTCATGCACTTGAGCAAGGAAGCCAACAGCCAGGGAGCTGAGAGAATCCAGGCGCTGGAGGCCAGGGGTTCCCGCGAGGACTGGGCGTCCCCGTGAGCATTCAAGAGCCTTTAATGGTGAAGGCAAAGGTGCTTCAGATCTATTTAGGGAGAGACGCCCCTGGGACCACAGGAAAGTCGATGAGTTGAGAAAGGTGACTCTCTTGGCACCACTCAGGGGCTGAGACTTAGGAGCTGCCAACGTTTCTCAAATTCCACCACCCCCACTTCAAGCTGCCTGGATGATGAAATCGTCTGCAGAGTCTGACTTGCTGCACCAACGATCGCCCTAAAGCCCAGGCCCCCAGCCTGCCCCCCCCCAGGGACAGTTGAGACCCCCTGAGTTGGACTGGCAATGCCATCATGAACCCCTGGCTGGCCACAGCTCCCCCCTCCATCAATGCCCTCAGCATCAGGATGACTCACTTCACCTACAAGCTGCCAGATGAAATACCAGGTAGAAGCAAAGTGTTGAAACTCAGAAATCCAGGCATCCCCACCCTGAGGCCTGATGAAATACTTGGAAGAGGCAGGTGCTTGGCATGTTCATGGGCAAGCAGGGGAGGTGGGTACCGAGCTGGGAACGGCCAGCTGCAAGGTCTCAACTTGAACTTAAGCACACCATACCTGCTGGTATAAAGAGGGGGTGTGAGGTGGGAAGGGGTCTTTGGGGAACAAGAAGTGCTGTGTGAGGGAAAGCTGCAAAGATGGTATGTGGGAAAGAGATTCAGCTTTCCGTGGCCCGAGAGAGTCTTTGCTTTCTGACTCAATATGCCAACCTGAGCCTGGATGTTCTAGGCATTCCTTGAGATGCCAGGGCTACAAAAGACAAGAAGTGATTGTTGTAGGATGGAGGAGGAACAGGAGGAGGAGGAGGAGGAGGAGAGGAAGGGGAAGGGGAAGGGGAAGGGGACGGAGGAGGAGAAGGAGGAGGAGGAGGAGGAGGAGAAGAAGGAGGAGAAGAAGGAGGAAGAGGAAGAGGAAGAAGAAGAGGAAGAAGAAGAGGAAGAAGAAGAAGAAGAAGAAGAAGAAGAAGAAGAAGAAGAAGAAGAAGAAGAAGAAGAAGAAGAAGCAGCAGCAGCATCTAAGAGAGAGAGGGGAAAAAAAATACGGAGGAAAGATGCAAAGCAAGGTGGGGAGAGGTGAGAAGAGGAAAAAGGAGATTGTTCTGATTCAGTGTCTGCACTAAGACTTAGTAGAAATAATCAGATCACAACAATTTGAAAAACATTTCCAATAAGTGTAAAGGGGGTGTGTGTGTGTGTGTAAATGTGTACATTTCTGAGTATGTGTCAGAATGGTACATACATGTGTGAACAGGCAAGTCTGCAGTCTGCACAGATGTGTCTGTGTATGTTTGTCTGTGTGTGTGTGCATGAAAGCAAGCGTGGGACCGTGGGGATCTGACAGGGAGGGAGGCTGTGTGAGGGTGTTTGCACGCGCATCAGTGTGCTATGGGCATGAGTCTATGGAGGGGGTGAGTACAGTTGCGTGTATAGATGCATGAATGTGCATACATCTGCATACGTCCAGCAACCAGAAATGGGAAGAACCCTGGAATAAGCCTCAGAAGCAGAGAGGTATATCCTGCCATATACCTGCTGTGTGACCTCTAGAAAGCCACATCTCTACTTTAAGGTCTCAATTTTCTCACATGTTCTAGCTCTTAGAACAAGGCCTAGCACTAAACAAACACTCCCTAAATGCTCGGTATTTCTACAGGAAGTGGCCTTGCTAACCCTAAAAGAACCAAGCTTCCCTGGGGGTTTGCACCTACCAGCAGCTCAGAGGGAAGGTAAATGACTTCTCCTGCTGTGACAGACTCTCAAAAGCAGCTTTCAGTTGGTTCTGACTCTATGGCAATGAGAGGGCAAGTGAAATCTTTATTAAATGCATGGTTGTTATTTGGAGTTAACGCTGCTGCAGACTTCTGAGGGCTGGGGAAACAAGAAAAGAAGAAAAATATGTCGACCTGTCTCCTCTCTCCCCGCTCCACAGTAGGAGACCAAGACTTGTTAGTCCCTTCCAGTTGCATCATCCCTCAGACAGCAGAAAAGCCCAAGAGAAGCAGGGCCATGGGCCTGCTGCAGCCCCTTCTTCTGGTTCAGAAAGTCCCCCTGACCACATTCCTCAGTCAGTCCCCAAGAGCCCACGAATTCTCCTCCTGTTACATATTACCCAGGCCGCCGCCTCTCGCTCTCAGTTAAACACAGACAGTGGTTCATTTGCACTAATTAAACGCAAGAGTGAGTGTTAACGATTTGGAAGTTTGAAGTCTACTTTGTTTTCTGCTACCTTTGGGGGGCAGGGAGCCTGGTGAGCGAGCGGGCACCCTGGTCGCCTTCTGTATGGTGTGTTTGAGGGTCACAAACCACAAGGTAGGGATTATGATCCCCCCTCATTCAGCTGAAGGGATTTCAAGAGCCAAGAGTCCAAGGAACCAAGGAGCCTTCATGCCTAGGAGGAGATGCTCAGGTGTTTCTGGAGGGGAAAGTCTCCTCAGTTAGATGAACAGAAATTGAGTTTCTAAGTTCTGATCCCATAAACACCTCAGAATCTCTGGCCAGTCAAGCCTGGCTGAGTATTGGCAGATCAAGCCAGGGCCGTGTGGCAATCTGAAAACTAGTCAGGTGGGACTGGAACGGTGCCTCTGAGGTATTTCACAAACACGGGGAATAAACACATTTGGTGTCGCAATCCTAGCCACCCGGAGCTGCCGCGTTGGCTGTTTTTGAGAGTGAACTGTGGATAAGGAGTCTGAGGGCTGACGGTGCAGGGCCTCAGAGGTGGGTGGCCATCTTGGACTGTGTCAGCCTCAGCAAGATCTCCTAAGCCTTTCACACACAGCTCTCTCAGCTTCCAAAGCCCATATAGTTATAGCCAGATAGACCAGCTCCTCTCAAGAGTGTCAGGGGCTGTGCCCCAAATCCCTGAGAAGGTATCCGAGATCTACCACCGTCCAGAAATAATCAGAATTCACTCCTTTTCTCCCACTGCTTCTCTTGTCAGACTGTGACCAAACTCACCAGCCTTCTTGGACCCTCACTGTGACCAAACTCACCAGCCTTCTTGGAACTCCACTGTGACCAAACTCACCAGTTTTCTTGGACCCCCCATTGAGCAAATTACCCAGTTAACAAAGTAAGCACAGGCGTGTTTATGCTTTCTCAGGTGATGGATGACTTCCCTCGGGTTTGTGAGAGCACCCAACTGTGCACACATGTCAACTCAGCTCACTGGGGTCAAGCACGTTTCTTTTCATAGTGATCCTCCATCAAATATCTGAAGCTGCACGTTCGAAGGGGAGGAGATTGCCCATCTTTCTCCTGAAAAGTCTCTCATGGGTTTGAAACCCCAGGCTTGAAGCCTTTGAGTTGGCAATGTAACCTGCTATGGACTGCACCACCAAATCTCTCCAAATAGACCTGAATTTACCTTACTTACTGGGTCTCATGCCCCAAATCAAACTAACCCTATAGCTGTCGAGCCGATTCCAATTTCTATAGAACAGAGAAGAGCTCACCCACAGGGTTTCCAAAGGCTGTGAAGCTGTATGGAAGTAGGCTGCTCCACCTCTCTCCTGCAGAGCAGCTGGTGGATTTGAACCGCTAGTATTTGAGAAAGCAGCTGGATTCTTTAACCACTGCTCTAGAGGGTTTTAGAGTTTGAACAGAGACACTGGATGGCATTAAAGATTCGCAGCAGAGAATCCCCTGTCCCTGTCAAGGATAGTAAGTTTGAAAAGAGGCTTTGATAATTAAAACAGAC
>NW_006399753.1:15748959-15758658 GCF_000299155.1 Elephantulus edwardii
GTTCATTAAAACTAATAAAATTTAATAATAATTTTTTTAAAAAAAGAGGCTTTGATGTTGCAGGGGGTGTTATAAGACTTTAGAGGCAGAGAGATGTCAGCCACACCTAGAAGCAGAATCTTTGATGTAGTGGGAGGAAGTGAAGTCGTTCACTCCAGATTCATAAATAAGTACAAATCTGCCCAAGCTTACCTTGTTTTCTGGGCAATCTGACACTGTTCCCAAACATACCATTTCCTCCACCATCTCATACCCAGGAGACAGACCATTCCTTCCCCCTAAGAGAACTATTTATCCTGTAATCCTGAAAACAAAAGTTAATTAAGACCAAATCTCTCTCAGCATTTCCTAATCCCTTCAGGAATTAGGAAGCTGTGTGAGCGGCTCCTTAAATTCCGTGTACAAACCACTCACATTCCATGTCTTTTTCCAACTAATCTCTTAAGCACCTACTGTATGAGCGGGCGGTGGAAGTCCAGCAATGCCCCCAGAGTTAGTTAGCCAGCCCTGCACAGTCAACCCCTAACAAATGGTTCCAGAACTTCAGGGTGAAAACAAAGCTGGGTTATCTTCAGACATCAGGCTTATATGAGCTAATGACCCTTGGTTTACAGCTGTCAGTCTCTCTCTGTCTGTCTGTCATGTGTTCATAGACTCTTAGCACTATTGACACTTGCCGCTCTAAATTCTAGCTGCCGGGTTCTCTGCCCCGAATCCTCTCTGCCACATAGTGTCTCTGTTGAAGCTCTGACGCCAGCTGCCATCAAGTTAATTCTAAGTGTTAGTAGCCCTGCAGAACAGAGTAGAACGGCTCATAGATTTTACAAGAGTACCAAGCCCAAGGTGGGTGATTTTAATCTGCAGCACTCAGGCCTGGTTTAAATTGTTTGGGTTTGGGGGGTTTTGTTGGGGTTTTTTGTGTGTTTTTTTTTGTTTGTTTTTTGGGGGTTTTTTTTTTGGTCAAACATTCTTCTACATGGTATAGCACTGGTCTGTGCATTGCTGTACAGAGGTAACTCGCGGTTGCTGTGATGCTAAACACTGTCACACTGATGTGTCAAGTGTGATAATGGTCACCCATGGTGGACAGTGTTTGCTGGAGCTTCCCGAGTAAAACAAGCTTGGAAGCAGGAGTGGCAACCACTTCCGAAATGGCTTGCCTCCGGAAACCCTATGAACAGTGCTCAGGCCTTTCGTTCATAGAGTCGCTATGAGTTGTCTATGACTCGACAGCACTTAACAACAGCAACAACAGTCTTTCATAAACAGACCAGCACCTTTTACTCCAGTCAAGCCACCTATGGGTTCAAACCACTAACCTGTGGGTTAGCAGTTGAATTCTTTAACTATTATGCCACTAGGGCTACTTCTGTGGAGCCTCATGCCTATTTGATTTCCTGAAAAGTATTACCAACCACTTATCATCAAACTGATTCCAGGTCATGACAGCCTCATATGTGTCAAAACAAGAGTGGGGTTTTCAGTGACTGGTCTTCCAAAGGCACTATCACCAGGCTTTTGAGTAGACATCAGCCATCAAGCTCTTACCCATTTGCACCACCCAGGGAGAGACACCTCTTGAAAGCACACAAGTGCCAAAACCAAGTTCTTGACCAGCAGCCAGGAGCTCATGTTAAGCTCTAAAGTAGAATTCTCTTAATCCATTTTCTCATACTCAGATATTTCCACTGGAACTCGAGGTCAGGGCTAGTTCTACTTTCCACGACTCCCAAATCCCTTTTTCCTGGCCTACATTTACTGCAGAGAATGCCTGCTTCTTAAATCTCTACAGGAGGAAGTATCCGTCAGTGCCCTTCCCTCCAGATGGAAGGCTGTTTGTCCTGCACTTGACTTTCTTTGTCCTGCCTGTCCTGAGAGCATCCCATTGCTCCTTAGAAGCAAAGACTAAGGTGTGCCTTATGAATTTTAGGCACATTGTGGGAAGGGGCCAGTCCTTGGAAAAAGACATCATGCTGAGACAGATGAAGGGTCAGAGAAAGAGAGGAAGACCTTTAACAAGATGAACTGACTGCGACCATGGGCTCAGACATATCAGACAGCAGGAGGATAACACAGGAGAGGAGAAGGTTCACGTGTGTGGACCATATACTGTCAACAAAGCTACTACAATGAGTCGTAGTTGATCCACGTCAATACCTAACAACAGCATCCTCGAAATGACTGGCAATTTCCTCCTAAAGGAAGAGAACAAAAACACAGGGTAACTCTCGTGCAGGCACCTCCTGCTGAGATGTCTATGGCATTACAATAAATGTCACCACTATCGACTGCCTTGTAATCGATTCTGACTCCAGAGTTCCTGTGGGACCATGTAACCCACACGGTTTCCAGGCCATGGATCTTTACTGGAGCAGACTGTTTCATCATTTTCCTGAGGGGTGGCAGGTAGCTTTGAAACACTTACCATTCCATTGTTGTTGTTGTTCTCAAGTGCCGTCAAGTTGTAGGTGATCCATAGAGACCCTATGAAAAACAGACCTGAACCCTGTCCTACCCTGTGCCATCCTAACACTCCTGGCGTGTTAGAGCCAATTGCAGCAGTCACCATGTTTATGCACCACATCAAGGACCTTCCTCTCCTTCACCGTCCCTCCACCTTTCCAAGGATGATGTTCCTTTCCAAGGAATAGCCTCTCCTAGCAACACGCCTGAAGTATGTGAGACAAAACTTTATCATCTTTGCCTACAAGGAGCACTCTGATTGCACTTTCTCCTGACATATCTGCTTGTCCTTTTGGTGGTCTGTGGAACAGTAAATGCGCTTCTCAACACCACAGCTCAAAGACATCAGCTCTTCTTCTACCATCCTTATCCATTGGTAGTCTAGTAGTAAGGAGTTATGCTACAAACCCAAAGATACTTGGTTCAAATCCATAAACCACTCCTAGAGGAAAAGGACAGTCTCCTCTCATGTGATTTACTGTCTCAGCTATGAGTTGGTTCTGACTCGATGGTACACAATGAAAACAACAACATTCTACCCTGTAGGGTTGCTCTGAGTCAGAATTGACTGAACAGCAGCAGGTCAGGTCTGGTTTGAGGCTTTATCCATAACAAGTAGCCTAGTGAGGAAATGGTTAAGTGTTTGGAAGCTAACTCAAAGGTCGGTGGTTTGAACCCACCGGCTGTTCTGAGGAAGAAAAAACTGACAATCTGCTCTCACAAAGCTCACGGCCTTGGGAACTCTATGAAGCTGTTCCATCTCTCCCGTGGGCTCGCCATGACTCGGACGCAGATCAATAGCATGCAAACAATAACCCCCTCGTTACAGTTTAGTGTTGGTTTACAGCTGACCCAGCACGTAGTGGGTGTTCTGTCAGTATGTGTGAGCTGTTTAATGCTCCTTCCCCTGAACACAACTGAAGTATCTGCTACATGTCCATAATGGCGCAGGACAGGACAAGGCTCTGATCTGATCTTTGAGTCACTATGAGTTGTAGTCAACTCAATAGCACATGACAACAACATGTATCCACACCTGACGTGAGCTGGGGCCACACAGAGATGGAGTTGCTCCAGCACCGTTCCTCATTGCTGAGCTTGCCAGGGCTTCCAATGCTGCGTCAAAGAAGCAAACTCCCCAAACACTAGACAAATGTGAGAGGAGAGACCAGGGGGAGGAAATGAATGGGGGAGCATTTTAACTGGGCTTTGGAATGTACAGTAGAAAAACAACCACCATAAATCATTTTCTGGGTGCCTTAAGTCATATTGTAGTTGTTATATGTTGGCAAATTGGAGCCAACACATAACTAGCCTTTCAGTGGATTTTCAGACACAGTAAGTCAGAAGGGAGGAGATGGCCCGTCTTTATCCAAAAGTGCAGCTGATGGATTCAAACCATGTTCCTTTGGGATTACGACACAGCTTCCTACCACTAGGCCACCAGAGCTCTCTTTATAAGTCTCAGCATTGTTGTTGTTGTGTACAATCGAGTCAGAACCGACTCATAGCTGACCCTCCAGTGAGTTTTCAAAGTCAGTTAATTACATGGGAGGAGTTTGCCCATCCTTCTTCCACAGAGCAGCTGGTGGATTTGAACTGTGTGCCTTCAGGACTGCAGTGAAGCTTCTTGCCACTAGGTCACCAGTGCTCCATTACTCACATATTATCCCACTTAATTTGTCTATGAGTTGTTGTTGTTGCTGTTGATGTTAGGTGCTCTTGTGTCTGCTCCAATTCAGAGACCCCCACGGACAATCGAATGAGGCCTGGCCTAATCCTGCCCACCCTCACAACCTCCACTCTGCTTGAGCCCATTGTCGTGGTCACCACATCATTCCATCTCACTGAGAGTCTGGTCTTCCTCTCTTTCACTCACCTACCACTTTTCCAAGCACAGTGACCTTCTCCAGGAATGGTCCCTCCTGAACACACATCCAAAGTATGTGAGATGAAGGCTGAAACCCCTCTGAAATGTACTTCTCTGTAAGTGTTAATACATAACCTCCCAAAGGCCATCCTGTTCTTTTTCCTCACACTTCTAAACTGGGCGGTGATAAAAATCACTGGGGACTCTGGTTGCGTTTGTCAGCAGCCCATCCTTTGTTCTGGGCCCCTGCCTTTCCTCTGCTGCAAGTTTCGGCTTTTTGCTGACCTTCCTTTTTTTTCCAAGCAAGATGTTCTCTCCCAGGGACTGGGGAAGAAAGTATGTGAGACCAAGTATGTGCGGTAGGTACTGTTCTTTGGCCATCGCACAGATGTGGACAAGGACACGGAAAAACTCAGTAACTGAGCAAACTCAGCAAACTGATCATCATCAAATCAGAGATTGGCCCCAGGTATATCCGGTCACAGAAGAACCTGGGACAAGGAGAAAAAACAAGAGGTATGTCTCTCCTCCAGCTGGAAGACTGCTCTCAAGAGGGCCTTGCCCACAGAGGCAGAGAGTGAGGACACGAAGGGGCAGAGAAGGATTGGTGTGCACTTGAGCCAGAGGCACAGCCTCTCCGGCCACTTAGATAAGATGGGCATTCATGGCTCCCAAGTCCTCTAAGTGAGATCTCGGGGCCAGAACAGAGTAAGAGTCTGTTTCCCAACAATCGCAGTTGTCAGCCTACCCTGAGCAAGACATGGGGAGCTCTTGGTCTTCAAAGTGACATCCTTGACCTTTGTTATTGTTGTGTGTCATCAAGTTGACTACGACTCATAGTGACCCATGCACAATCGCTCTGAGCCCTGCTCTATCCTGAGTCAATCTCACTGTCTCTGACACACCGACCCTTATTACCCCAGTTATTGTGTCAATCCATCTCATTCAGGGTCTTCCTCTCCTGAGTTTTCCCTTGACCCTTCCAAGCACTATTTACTATGTGAAACAAAGTTATAAACAATCAGTAAGATTTTGTGGCAAAAACAATATTTGAACCCAACACCACACTCTATTACCTGATGATAATAGCCCTTGCCCAGCTGCTAGAGTGAGGTATGCTGTGTATGGGACTCTTGTCTCCATTTCCCCCAGAAAAGAAGATAGAAGTTAACATCTTCCAAAGACCTGGTCGGCCTTGACTTCCCAGGACTGAATGGGAGTTCTAACACCGTAGCATGTCTCTGAGGAGGAAATCAATTGCTTCCTGGCAGGCAAGCCAGAGCTTCATTTTTTTAATGAGGTTCATTTGAAATTTTGTCCCCTATCTCCCTCCACTCTGGATTAGAGGATCTCCAACAGAGTAAGGTCTTCCAACAGTTCCTTCCTTCTCCAAATACACACACACACACAAACACACACACACACACACACACACACACACACACACACACACACTCTGCTTCACATCAACAGCAATCACCAAAAATCCCAACAAGCCCACTATTATCAAGTCCATTCCAACTCTGCGTTCCCAAAGCTGTGAGACTCAACAAAAACAGACCGCTGTCTCTTTCTCCATAATGCAGCTGGTGGATTCAAACTTGTAACCTTTCAGGTTAGAGCCCAATGTAATGCACCACTGTACCAGGGCTCGTCTCACATCACCAGGTAGTCTATTCTCCTATCCTTGAATCTGGTCTGACCTTAGAATTTGCTTATCCTGACTGAATGCCGTGGTCATTCTGAGGAATTCTGAGTGCAGTCTTAGAAATATGAGGAGTTTCCGTTGCCGTCTCTCAGAAGCTATCTTGCAACAAGACTATAGAGAAGGTTGGGTCAGCCTATGAGTGATGATAGATCATGAAAGAGGCCTTGAGGGTGGGTGAGGGGCCGTCTTGTGTGATTTCAACCCTGGCAGGCTTCCTAGCTGAGTGCAGCCACTTGACTAACTGACTATATCAAGTAGATGCTGTTCAGCTAACTGGAGGAATAAGAAATCCTTGCTCTAAGCCACTATACGATGTAGCACAGAGAGCCCTGGTAGCCTCATCCGTAAGGAGTTGCCTGCTAACCCAAAGATGGCACCCCAAATTCACCAGCATCTCCGAGAGAGAGAACAGATAGTCTCCTCTCAAGAGACATATCGCCTCCTGAAAACCCACCAGAGGGTCAGCTATGAGTTGGTTCCTGCCGGCTGGCAATGAGTTGTTGTGAATGCTTTGTAGTCTGTCAAGCCACAGTTGAAGGAAACCCATTTTATTTACCTTATCTTTTTGCATCATAAAAGATCCCTTTTATACAGATGGTGGCTAAAGCAAAGAAGGAAGCCCCTGCCTCTCCCAAAACTGAAGCCAAAGTAAAGGCATTAAAGGCCAAGAAGGCGTCCTGAAGGGCGTCCACAGCCACAAAAAAGAAGGTCCACATGTGACCCACCTTCCAGCGGCCTAAGACGTCAAGACTCCGAAGACAGCCCAAATTTCCCCCAAAAGAGCGTCCCCAGGAGAATCAAGCTTGACCACTATGTCACCACCAAGTTCCCCCTGACCACTGAGTCAGCCATGAAGGAGATAGGAGATAACAACACAATTGTGTTCATTGTGGATGTCAAGGCCAACAGGCACCAGATCAAACAAGCTGGGAAGAAATTCTATGACACTGACGTGGCCAAGGTCAACACCTTGATAAGCCCTGATGGAGAGAAGAAGGCCTCTGTTCGACTTGCTCCAGACTACACACTCTGGATGTTGCCAACAAAATTGAGATCACCTACACTGAGTCCAGCTGGCTAATGCTAAATATGGCATTTTTTCCCCTCTCTCTCTCACACACACACACAAAGGTCATTCCATAGCTCGCTAGTGTCAATGTCATTGGATTATGTCATTTAAGTATGTTATGCCTTTGTGACAAACCAGGGGCTTTGGCCTAAGGTGAAGGGTGATGATCGCTTGCTGGTCTCATTTACTAAGTATGACCAGGAATAAAGCGAAGTTTCAGAAAGCCACAAACAAAAAGGACACGGTCTGCGCCTCGGGAGCAGGCTCAGAGCACTCAGGAATCTTACTTGTCCTTGCTTACCAACCTGCAGTGAACTATTTGACACTTTTATACCCTGTTAAATGTTCTGCTTCTGCAGATGACTGGCATCTGTCTCTTTACCAGCTGCACAGCACCTTCCCATGGAATTAAAGTCTCTTTAAACATTTAGCATCCCTAATAGGGATAGAATCCTCCATAAGCCGGGTAAACACGGGTTTATTTGTGTTTACTTATTAATCTGTAGTGAACAAATAAGCAAGGTAAGAATGGGCTTACCTGTGCTTCTCACTAATCTGTAGTAAACAGTGGAACTAATTGTTCACTAGAGATTAGTAAATAAACTCAAATAAGTTCATGCTTCCTTTGCTTGTTGGATAATCCACCCTCGCTTGGGAGAATCATATTTGGCAAAGAGTCACTTCCTTCATATCACAACTCAGAGTGATAGAAGGAAACCATTCATACACTCAGCAGCCTTTATCGAGTGCCCTCTCTGTGCCAGCCACTCTGTTAGACATTCAGTGAACAAAACAAAGACCTTCATCCAGTTTACACTTCAGGCGTCTCTCAGTCCAGGCACCATAGAGATACAAGAGACACTCTTTAAAAAAAAAATAAATAAATAATAATTTTAATGAAAGTTTACAGAGACTTAGGGTTTCCAGTCACTCATTGTTGCACTTTTATCCCTACCTACCCCCTCTCCCAAATTCACTCTTCTCCTTGAAAAGAAAAAGAAAAGCTCTTTCATTGTTATGTAATCCCCCCCCAAGTCCACTCCACTGTGCAGCCTTCACTCTGGACTCCTGTCATGACAATAATATCTATTCTGAATAGAGAAGCTGTGGTATATTCACACAATGGAATACTATGCAGCATTGAAAAACAAGGAACTCATGAAATATTATGCAAAATGGATGACCTTTGAGGACATTATGCTGAGTGAAATGCCACAAAAGGACAAATATGGCATAGGGCCACTGTTGTAAAATGAGACTGGCATCAGGGTTGAGGAAAGACAAAAAAGGAGGGGAGGAATGATGTATACGGCATTAAAATAGATGAGGGAGAGAACTGTTTAAAAGAGATACTCTTGGAGAACAAAGAAACAGAATCCTGAGATGATCAGGATAAAGAAATTCAATCTCCATTCCAGAGATGAGGACACTGAGGCCTGCCAAGCTCAGTCTTCCCTCACTCCCTTTGAGCTGTGTGGCCTCATACAAGGTACTCAACATCTCTGTGCTCCACTTTCCCCATCTGTAAAATGAACTTGTAAGAATACCTACCCCTGGGTTACTATAAACAATAAAGGAGCTACTACTTGTAAAGTACACAGAATAGTTCCTAGCATATATGTACTTAAGTGCAATAAAGACATTCTAGAAAGAGAGCAAGTTCACATGACATGATTAGCCCAAGACCAGAAAGCCGGGTGAAGGTCAATGTTGGAATTCACTCCTGATCCAGGGCTCTTTCCACTCCCCTTTTGTCTACTTCTCAACTAAGTTTGCGTCTAAACTTGCAGTAGAGATTGAAATCATCTGTGTCCCACCCTGGGGACATTTGTGTCACAGGGAAACCCAGCCAGAGGGTCCAGAAGGAAAGGATTCAGAGCTCAAAGGTCAGGTGCGGACTTCCCACAGAGCAGACGCACTGTGGATTGTGGAGATGGCTTGGGTTGATTTTCAAATGCGGGAGCCAGAAACCACGCTCCAATCCCAATGGGACAGAGCAGGGTTTGAAGGGTTAAAAGCAAAACTTGCCACTGGCTCATTCCCAGTTTTCTCTCCTGCGGAGATCTTGCACATCCACACCAGCTAGACTGAAGCCGAATCTACTTTGTAAAGCAGTTTCTTGAATGACTCTTAGAGCACTGCAGGCAATTCCTATGTCTGTGGGGATCTGGTTAAAATGTAGCTCCTGGTTCACTATAGGACGCTCTGGCAGCCTAGGCCACCAAGATGAGCTTTTAATCCAAAAGCCACACTTCTCAGGCAGTTCAAATCTACCAGCACCTCTCCAGGAAGAAGACAGGAATCTCTCACACAATTTACAGCCTTGGAAAGCTGATGGAGGGCCAGCCAAGATTTGGAACAGACACAACAATCAGAGACACCTAGAGATTCAGTACATCTGAGATGGAAATGCAAATTCTCAAGAAGGAGTGTGGCACCAAAGTAAACCAGTTGGAAGCTTGTTTTAAAAAGGCACTGGATGAATTACGTTTACTGCATTGAAGCTGATGAGGGAGAGAATAGTTTAAAATTAATATATTTTAGGGCATTATGATTATCGTAAGAGTCCAGAATGAGGGTTGCAGAGTG
>NW_006399753.1:15759363-15808662 GCF_000299155.1 Elephantulus edwardii
ACAACATGTCCAAAGTATGTCAGACGAAGCCCCAGAATCCACTATACTAGATGCAGAGAATATAATTGAGAAGAAATTACACACAGTCCTTGCCTTTATGGAATTAAATCTAGTATAAAAAAGAAAATAAAAATCTTTTTTTCCTCCCTGCCCACCCCTCTTTTCCAGTTCACTCTTCTCTTTGAATAAAGAAAAATTCTTTCATTGGTACAATCCTCCCTCCCCCCATCCCACTGCCCATCCACTCCACTATGCAGCCTTCATTCTTGACTTTTGTCATGGTCATAATACCCAATCATATATCGCTTTTAAACAGTTCTCTCCCTCATCTGCTTTGATGCAGTAAACAAAATCTTTCTCAGTCTCACCCCAACCCTGATGTCAGTCCCGTTCTACAACAGTGGCACTATGCAGTATTTGTCCTTTTTGTGACTGAGATATTTCACTCAGCATAATGTCTGGACTCTTAACTGATGAAACTGAGTCTACCCGAGGTCTCTCTCTGCAGCTGGCCTCGTCCTTCCATTGAAGGTGCAAAGCAAAGAGAGACACATAGGAAGGTAAAGACGCTGCTAGCTGGCCTATAACCACATGCCAGTCATGACACAACTCCATCCTCCTCCGACTAACACTTCCCAATCTCCTCTGCGATCTCTTGGATGAGGAAGCCAGTTTCCACCCCAGCCTCACACAGGTGGCTGTGGGTGGGGGCGTGGATGGGGCTCTCTTCCACTTTGCAAGCTAGGAAGAGGGAATTGGTCCCTCCCTGCCCACAGCCTGGCCAAGCATAACAGGACCTCGGAGAGCACAGCAGGCCTGCTGCTAGGAGCCGGGAAGGTCTGAGCAGGAAGTGGTCCCAGAGTCAGGACTGAACCACAGTCAACAGAGCAAGCTCATCTGCATCAGCCCATGGAATGGTCCCAAAGGGAAAGATGCAACTTGTCTGAGGAACTAGTCAGAGCCTGGCATGGGCATGCTGCCAGCACGTTACCAGAACGATCTCTGGGAAATGAGGGATGGATTAGTGCCAAGTGGATCACAGCCTGGCCTTGGTGTCCCCAGGGAACTCCCACAAATGCTTGGGCCACGCGAGCTGCTCCATGGCTCTGTCATCTACGTATGTTGAGTCCCCACTGTAGTCCACAGGGCACCAGGTGCTACAGAAGAGATGCCAGGGCCTGCCCTCTGCCCTGGGGCCCAGGGATAATCACAGCACAATGTGGCGGATGTGATTTCTGTACAGTTCTGCAGGCCCAGAGGGAGAAGAGGCTGGTCCTGTCTGGGCAATCCCAAGAAGATTTGAAAGACTTAAATGGAGAGCCAATCCTGAGGTGGTGAGCCCCACTGTCTTTCATGAGGTGCCTTCTAAGCAGAGGCAAGCAGGTAGGCCGGCCAGAGAGGAGACATGTGGAGAGCTCACAAAAAAAGCTCCTGCCACCTCCACCCTTACCAGCACCTGCCTTCCTTCCTGTCACTGTCATTTCAAGACCTTCTTCAAACCTGTTCATTCCAGTACAATCCCTCTCCTGAGAATGTCCATGTCCACCTCAGATACACTGAGTCTGAGTCAGGAAGTTAACAATGTCTGTAAGAATCACCTGAAGAGCCCATTAAAATGTAGAAACTGCTTCAATCTATGAGGGGCGAAAATGCAATGCAAATTCTCTGCCGGGGGTTCAAACTCTTGGTTCAAATGTCACCCTAGAGGGGTCATTCTCTCTGATTTCAACCAAGTCTTAATGTTCCACCTCTTCTCCACCCAAGAACTAATTCAACCTCTTGATAAGCCGATCCTCAGACATGCAAGCTCTCACCCTCTCCCTAGTCCCCTGGACTGTGCAAACAGCTGCACACCACATCTGCACAGAAGGGGAAAGAAAGAGAGAAGAGAGAGAGAGAGAGAGAGAGAGAAGAAGAGAGGAAAGAAAGAAAGAAAGAAAGAAAGAAAGAAAGAAAGAAAGAAAGAAAGAAAGAAAGAAAGAAAGAAAGAAAGAGAGAGAAAGAAGAAATCAATAAATAATCAGCCACTGAGAATCCTGTGGTGCACAGTTCTACTCTAGAGTGTGTGAGGTCACCAGGAGGCCAAGCTGATGATAGGACAGTGGGGTTCTGATCACCAGACCTGCTGCTCCAAGAATGGAGTCCTAGTCCTCACACACAAGCAGAGAAGAACCAGTAAAGACTCCTAAGAAAACTGCAGGCCCAATAGATAACAAATCCATGGCCGGATGTACGTGAACAAGGAGCGATACAACATGAAGGTGACCGAGTCTGATGGCTTCCAGCTTCACAAAGGGGAACTGTCCCCATCAATAATATCCATAGTACCATACAAATAACTACATGGTCAGATATTCAACTCCATATGCTCCAGTTCCTATTTCTACAAATCGTTGGGTCCAATGTTCTAGACTCACAGACTTTACTCACATTTGTGGGGTTCATTAGGGAAATAGGTCGGAGAGAGGGAGAGGCAAAGAATGCCTCACAATGCAGGTTCAGGTTTAGTCTAGCCATTCCAAGCCAGATTAACAAGGCACAATTGCTTCATTAGTGAAAGTACAGGTTCAGTTCAACAGCACAAATGCAAGAAGCCTGTGGTTTCCTCAGTCATCCAGGAAGCTTCATCTCAGGGTAGTTATAAGTCAGCTTTTCCTTCAATCCTCCAGCGAGCAAGACTTAACTGTGGCCTTTATCTCCAGGGTTCCTCTGGTTATACTTTGCCGCAATCTCATCACAGTCTCTCTACCACCATCATCACTGTTTCTCACAGTGTGGAAAGAGTTCTCTTTTATTGTCCCCACAGCTGTTGATGATTTGCAAGACCCTGTGTCCTCAGTGAAGGTAGCCGGAGACCATGTCCCCTCAACAAGGGCTAATACAATAGCTAGAAGAGCCAATTTTCAAGGGTTCTAACATCCTCATAGGTGTTCCTAGAAAATGAGAGACAAAGAGTGTTTTCCCCTCTCTTTTTAAGTTATTAAATCTATTTTATTTGGGTGGAAATTTACAAATCACATTCTTCTCTTCAGACAATCACTCATAGGCATTCTAAGGTGCAGCTGATTCGGTCCATAGTCTTTTCAATCACTTGTTTTGCTCCTGCGAGCTGGAATATGAAGGATAACAAAAGAAGAATGAATGCCTTTGAACTGTGGTGTAGAAGAAGGGTACTGGATAGCCCGTGGACTGCCAAAAGAACAAACAAACATGTCTTAGAGAAAGTGCAATCAGAGTGCTCCTTAGAGGCAAGAATGACAGAGCTTTGTCTCACATACTTTAGGCATGTTTCTAGAGTACTATTTTCCTTGGAGAAGGGTATCATGCTTAGGAATGTAGAGAGTCAGCGAAAGCGAGGAAGACCCTCAAGCAGATGAATGGAAACAGGACTGTAGCAGGGTGCGTAAGTGTGGCAGAGATGGTGAGGATGTCACAGAATAGGAAGGATCCAGATCTGTGGTTCACAGGGTCGTGATGAGTCCGACTTGACTCAATGGCACCTAACAACTTGAAATGGATGTTTGTTGTAGGTGCTTTATCTGAGAGGCTCTGGTCACCTAGAAGCACTCAGACATTAACCAAAAAACTGACCATTCAGCTCCACCACTCTCTGGTGGTTTACTGGTAAAGGAGTTGCAGTGCCAACCCAACAGCATGTGGTTCAAATCCACCAACTGCTCTGTGGAAGAAAGAGGAGAAATTCCCTCCTGTGCAATTTGTTATTGTTGTTCTGTGCTGACAAGTCACCTGAGAGCCATAGTGAGAGCCGTTCTCACATAGAATGTGAGAAGCATGAATGTAGGAAAGTTGGGCATTGTTAAGAAAGAAATGGAACACATTGACATATTAGGTATTAAGATGGATTGGCATGGGACATTGTGAATCAGATAATCCTATGCTAAATTACACTGGAGATGAAAAGGTGAGAAAAAATGGAGTCACTTTCATAGTTAAAAAGGCCGTTTCTAGATCCATCTGGTAATAACATATCAGATAAGGGACTTATATCCAGAATTTATGAAATACTTGAGCACCACAACAAGATAAAGGTAAATAATCCAATAGAAAAATGGGCACAGGATATGAACAGGCACTTCACCAAAGACGACATTCAGATGGCTAACAAACACATGAAGAAATGCTCAAAATCCCTAGCCCTAAGAGAGATGCAAATTAAAACAACTATGAGATATCATTTCACCCCAGTCAAAATGGCAAAATTTAACAGAACAGCAAGCAACAAATGCTGGCGAGGTTGTGGAGAAACTGGAACTCTGATTCACTGTTGGTGGGAGTGTAAAATGGTGCAACCCCTGTGGAAAGCAGTATGGCGCTTTCTCAAAAAGTTGCAAATAGAGATACCATTTGACCCAGCAATTCCACTACTGGGAATATACCCTGAAGAGACCATAGCTGACATCCAAGCAGATATATGCACACCCATGTTTATTGCAGTTTTGTTCACAATAGCAAGGAGTTGGAAACAACCTAAGTGCCCATCAACAAACGAATGGCTAGAGAAGCTGTGGTATATTCGCACAATGGAATACTATGCTACATTAAAAAACAAGGAACTCATGCAATATTATTCAAAATGGTTGACTCTGGAGAACATTATGCTGAGTGAAATATCCCAGTCACAAAAGGACAAATATTACATGATGCCACTGTTGTAGAATGGGACTGTCCTTGGGGTTGGGGAGAGACTGAGTAAGATGGGTTCAATGATGTGTGCTGCACTGAGGCGGAGGAGGGAGGGAACTGTTTAAAAGAGATATATAACTGGGTGTTTCTGTCATCACAGGAGTCTAGAGCAAGGGCTGCATGGTGGAGGGGACCTGGGGGGGGTGTTTGTGGAACAATGAAAGAATCTTTTCTTTTACTTTTCCATAATTTTTGACTCATGTACTTATAACTTGTTAGTCAAATTTATGTCTTCTAGGTTGCAACACCCCCATGATACATCTTCAAGAATATGAACATGTATGGCCAAGCACAATCAATAAGAGTGCATCTAAATTCCAAAATCAATCTCCATAATAGTCTATGTGTTTCCTACTGCCAAAGGGGCCCTTTAGAGTAGTGAGAGAAGATCTTCACCCTGAACCCCACAACATCCCTTTTCAGCAGGAAGTAGCTAAGAGAATACGCCATCCCCTTTTCCTTATGACTCAGGGTGAAGTCTCTCTCAGGGAGGAGTGATAGGGAATGGCAAAGGACACACTGACAAAGAAGATTAATCAGAACTGGCTTTGACAAGCACTGTGGCATTTGGACAAGAACAAACTGGGAGGAGGGTAGAGAGAATGGTGCAGCGATGAATGAATTGAAACCCAAAATCTCTGTAAATGTTTATGAAAATTAATAAAATATAATTATAGGAAAAAAAAGAAATACAACATTGTGAGTAACAGGATAATATCTATACACATACAAGGTAGTCCTATTAATACTACTATCATTCAAATGTAAGCACCAACAACTAGAGCCAAAGAGGAGGAAATACATGATTTTGATTTCTACCAACTTTTGCAGTCAGAAATCAACCGACTAGGCAACCAAGATGCATTAATAATAGCGGGTGACTGGAATGCAAAAGTTGAGAACCAGAAAGAAGGATCAGTAGTTAGAAAACATGGACGTGGTGACAGAAATGAGGCTGAGGACAGAATGATAGAATTCTGCACAATCGATGATTTATTTGTAGCAAATACATTTTATAAGAAACATAAACTCAGGCTATACCACATGGATTTCACCTGGTAGTATGGCCAGCAATCAGATTGATTACCTGCACAGCGTACAGCCTCTGAAAATCCACTTGAAGGTCAGCTATGAGTTGCTTCCAACTCAACAGCACTTAACAGTAAACTATATGCCTGGCACTGAGCTAAATACTACACACACGTGAGTAACTTGTGCTGGATTTCTCTTCTGCTTCCAAACAACCCTGAGAGAGTGGTTTCCGTTGCCCCTATTTTCTAGATAAGAAGTTGAGGCCCCGAGAGTTACTTGCTTAAGGTCACAACCCAAGTGAACAGAGATTGAGTCCAAAATCTGAGGTCTCAGAAGCTTGTGCTTTTTCAAGATGGTCGGGATAAAAATAACTGCCATTTATCACGAACCTGCTGCTTGCCAAGCCCCGGGACGCCCTTCCCAGGCTCCTCGTTCTGACTTCCAGAGAGCGGACTTTCCTGGCAGAGCTGCCCATGTTCAGCTGCTGCCTCCGCTCAGGAGGTGAGAACCAGTGTGACCAAGCCGTTTAGTGTCCAGGGCAGTTTGAGAATGGCCAGGGCCACTATTAATAATTATGCTGAGCAGGGAGGACACATGGCACTTCTCATGTGGTCACTGCACCTGTAGCCAACCTACTCTGTGCAGCTCACTGTGCAGGTCGGAGTCTTAACTCCTCTATATGAGTCTCGAGTCCTTCTTCATTGTCCTGAAGGGAAGGAGCCAGCCAGGGCAAGCACTCCCAAACACTGAGCTCAGACACAAGTCTACTAGGACATGAAAGAGAAGACAGAACTCGGTGGTTTACAACGTAGTCTTTTCATAAAATGCAGGCAAGTGTTCTGTGCTTTAATAGCAAATCTGTCCTACTTTCTTTTTTAAAAATTTCTTTTTCTTTCTTACTTTGTTGAAATTAAAAAAATATCCTTCCTTTTGATGGCAAAATAATTATAACCAAATGCCCAAATTCACAAGGTTTATCTATATTATTCATGTCTCCCAAGTGGCCCAAAGACGACAGCCTTCAGTGTGGATTATACGCCAACGTAAAGGAAACAAACCCCCTGATGTGTGGACCGGTAATCTGCATCATGATAAGCAGGAAAGACTGAAGTTGTCAAGGATTCTTTTCACGTGGATCCACAGATAATGTCTATGGAAGCGGCAGCCGAGAAATGAATGAATGCGTTACATTGAGTGACTCTCGGGCAAAAGTTGTCATCGAAGTAATAAAGAGCAAGAATGCCCCCTGATAATTAAGATGTGCCTGATTCATTTCATAGTATCTTCAGTTGCTTTATATGCTTGTGGAAGTTTGGTGAAGAATAAGGAAGACCAAAGAAGAATGAACACCTTTGAACTGGGGTGTTGGCAAAGAACTCTGGCATTCCAGGTACCACGGAATTGTAAAAGAACAAACACATCTGTTTTGAAAGAAGAGCAATCAAAATGCTCTATAGACAGACAGGTGGGAGAGATCTTATCTCAGATACTTTAGACACGTTATAGGAGGGTTGGTTGCTGGAGAAAGACCCCAAGTTGGGTAGAGGATGGAAAAAAAAAATGGAAGACCCTTAATGACTGGCTCCAACAACAGGAGGGAGCACGGCAGTGATTGTGATGAAAGCAAAAGACCAGGAGAGGTTCCATTGTGTTTTATGCCGACTGGATGGCACCACAAAGCAACAACTATGGCCCAAATCAAGGACATCCAGCACGGGAGTTGACCTAGTAGAAACCAGTATCAAATACTCCCTGACAGTGTTCACTTTAAAGCCAGGCTTCAAAGAATTGTGCTCACAGTCTAAAGTCCTAACCAGCCAGGAAACAAATGCTCGTAAATGAGGGCATGATCAACAAGCGAAGATGCTGGCCCCACAAAGACAGCAGAGAATAGATTTAGTAACAGTATGTGGCACAAATGTGTCAGGGTGGTGTCTTTTCTCCTTACCTACCCAACCCATACGCTAAGCAAATTATTTGAGAATAATTTCGACTCTGAGAAGGAGAATGTGGCATCAGGATGGAAGGAAGACTCACGAATAATCTACGTTATGCGGATGACACAACTTTGCTTGCTGGAAGTGAAGAAGACTTGAAACACCTGCTGCAGAAAACCAAACACAATAGCCTTCAATACGGATTGCATCTCAATGTCAAGAAAACAAAAATTCTCACCACTGGACTGACAGGCAATATGTGATAGATGAAGAAAATATTTAAACTGTAAACAATTTCATCTTACTTGGATCCACAATCAACACCATTGGTACCAAGTTAGGAAATCAGGAGAAGTATTATAATGGCAAGTTTTCAGGCAGGGGCCTCTCCAAATTATTGAGGAGCAATGATGTCAGTTTAAGGACTAAGGTGCACATGATTCGGGCCCTGGAATTTTTAATTACTTACTATACATCCGAGAGCTGGACAATAAATAAGGATGACAGAAGAATTGATGCCTTTGAGCTATGGTGTTGGAGAAGAGTCCTGAAGATCTCACAGACTACCAAAAGAATAATCTTGGAGAAAGCATTCCAAGCGCTCTTTGGAGACAAAAATAACAAAACTTCATCTCACATACTTTGAGCATGTTGCTAGGAGAGGCTATTCCCTGGAGAGGGACATCGTGTTTGGAAAGAGGAAAGGTCAGTGAGAGACAGGAAGACCTTCAACCAGATGGATTGACACAATGACAGCAACAATGGTCTCAAGTGGCAGAGACGGTGACGATGGCACATAATAGGGCAGGTTTCAGATCTTTTGTCATTGGGTCACTATGAGTCAAACTAAACAACACTTAACAACAATTCAAGTGTGGTTCAAACTCAGAAAGGAAACAGGAGCGGTGGTGGCATCGTCCATAGGGTGTTGCACTGCTAACCCAAGTGTGATTGTCTTTGTTGCTGCTGTTGTGTGCCAGGACTAACCCATAGCTGACCCTCCAATGGATTTTCACACACAGTTAATCGCATGGAAGTAGATTACCCAGGCTTTTCCGGTGGAGCAGCTTGTAGATTCGAACCACGTGCCTTTGGGATTGCAGCACAGTCTTTTGTCACTAGGCCACCAGTGCTTCCCAAGTGTGATTAGGGTATTCATGTATTTAATAAAATGAAGTAAAAGTAAGTTAAAAGACTGATGAAGGAATAAGAAAGCAACCACACATCTTTGTGGAAAAACCAAATAGAAATTGTGGAAACGAGAAAGTGTAAAACCTGATATTAAAAACTCAATAGATAGCTTAACCAGAAAATCAGACCCAGCTCAAGGAAAAGAATAAATGGACTGCTGTAGAGTCAACTCTAACTTAAATCAACAAATCCATTCTATTGGGTAGAAAGAATAGAACTACTGTCCTCTTATCTCAGTAAGAATAGCAAAATTCAACAGAGCAACAAACAACAAATGTTGGTGAGGTTGTGGAGAAACTGGAATCCTTATACACTTTTGGTGGGAGTGTAAAATGGTACAACAATTATGGAAGGCAGTATGGCACTTTCTCAAAAAGTTAGAAATAGAAATACTATTTGACCCAGCAATTCCACTACTGGGAATATACCCTTAAAGAAACCATAACTGCTACCCAAGCAGATATATGCATATTCATGTTTATTGCTGCTTTGTTCACAATAGCAAAGAGTTGGAAACAACCCAAGTGTCCATCAACAAACAAATGGATAAAGAAGTTGTGGTATATTCACACAATGGAATACTATGCAGCACTGAAAAACAAGGACCGCATGAAATATTATACAATATGGGTGACCCTGGAGGACATTATGCCGAGTGAAATATCTCAATCACAAAAGGACAAATATTGCATAATGCCACTGTTGTAAAACAGGACTGACATCGGGATTGGTTGGGGGAAAACTAAGAGGGGATAAATAATGTACATGGCATTAAAATAAATGAGGGAGAGAACTTTATAAAAGGAACATACGATTGGGTATTATTGGCAAGACAAGAGTCCAGAATAAGAGATGCATAATAAAGTGGACTGGGGGGGGGGGGGGCGGGGGGAGGGAGGCTGTATAACAATGAAAGAATTTTTTATCCAAAGAAAAAAGTGAGCTGGGGGTGAAGGGGTTAGGGAGGAAAAGGTGCAGCAACGAATGAATGAAAATCCAAGTTCTCTGTAAACTTTCATTAAAATATCAATTAAAAAAAATAAAAGACTAGACGTGCTCCACAGGGTCCCTTAAGCTGTAAATATTTCCAGCAGTATCACCTCCTCTTGAGTTGGAACCACCATCCTTTTGATTAGCCAATAACATTTAACCCACTGTGCCACCAGGGCTTCTTGAAGAGGAAATTGGTGAAGATCAATCTAAAGGATTTGCCCCTCTAATCTCTCCTCCTTACCATCCAGTGGAAGAGTCTCTAATTTTATCCTGCCATTGTGTCATTATGTGCCATCGAGTCACCTGTGACTCATGATGACCCTCTATGTACAATTTCTCTGAACCCTGTCCTGTCCTGAGCCAATCTCATCATTTCCAATGGACCTAATCCCATTTCTCCGATCACTGAGTCAATCCATTGTCTCTGTGGTTCAAGGTGGATAATTTCTTTAGAATGGAAAATCAGTGAAGATCAACATAAAGCAATTGTCCAGCGTGTATGAGAGAGATAAAACATGAATAATAGAATGAGAAAATCTAGCCCTGCACGATGCCAAGAAGAAACTAGAGTGAATAGGGAAGGTGCTGTATTTGAACACCTCACTCTCTTGTCCAAGCTCTCCAGTGGTGTCCCTCACATTTGACGGAAACGTCCAGGTCCCTGTCATGCAGAGCCAAGCATGGCCTGGCTCCTGATGACCTCCCCACAGCCACTTCCCACCACATTGCCTCTCACAGACCATCCTTCTGCCGTGGTGGTTTCTGTCGCTGGCACGCACCAAGCACCATCTCACCCCAGGGTCTCTATGGAAATGCCCTTCTCCCCAAATCAAACATGTCTCACTGTTCTGCTTCATTCAGGTCCCTACTGCAATAGTACGTCCTCAGGACGATCTAAACTGAACCCCCAGCCCTATCCTTGCCCTACTTCATTTATTGCCTGCTTCATTACCTAATACCTCATGTTACATGTACTTGTTTATGGTGTATTGCTTATCTCCTCAACGTGTAGACGCATGCCTGACCCTGAGTAGATTCTTAGTCGTTTTTAAAAAAGAAGTAATGATGAAATAACACACTTATGGACTCATGGAAGGGTCGGTGCTGCAGGTAGGGAAAGAATGAGGCCGAGACTGTGGAAGGCCTGCCACTGTCCAACCTCCCCCAAGCCCTTAATAACACAGAGCTGACTTTGTAAACGAAATGGGACACACTTATCAAGAGGAAGTGAGCAGAGACTATTTCACGGCCAATGGGCCACTGGCATCATTTGGTGCTTCCGGGAAACTCCTAGAAAAAGCAGAATGGAATCTTCTGGAAGGTCTGTTGTCCTCTCCCCTTCCATTCTCTTGCCACATGCAATGTGAACATAAAGGCTGGAACCTCAGTAAATGTTTAGCAACCATATGTCCACCTGGAGGGTATAAGGCATGTGCTCCACACGGTTGGACAGAGAGATAAAAGGAGCCTGGGGCACTGAAGGGATTGCTCAATCATCACTGAGCCCTGGCTTCTTACCTCAGGCTTCTTTTAGGTGAAAGAATGAGAACCCTATCTCCCTCCATTACCCGCTGAAGGTACTTTTCAACTGATACAAATGAGTACAATTTGGTCACTGACTTCAGGAACTTCCAGGCCAGTATGGGGGAATCTCACAGACCCAGTGACCCTAGGGCAATGGGTTGGCCAGGAACACAGAGGGTCAAGTGTTTCACCCAGCATGGGACTTGGTGGGCAGAGGAGAGCCTGGGTACCTCCCCAAGGAAGGATTGGGTCATCAGCCTGGCCTTTCACACTCCCAAATTGTTGGGTTAGGCAACGACTGGCAGTGTGAGGGGTCAAACCACCCACTGGGGGAAATGTCACAGATGCTCACGCGATGGCACCAGTCAACCAACAAGCATTAGTGCCGCCATCTTTGTGGCCAGCACTGTGCTAAGTGCCATGGAGAGGAACGAGAAACGGGATGTGTGGCTTGGCCTTGTTGTTGTTGTTGTTGTTGTTATGTGCCATCGAGTCGCTTGCGACTCATAGCGACCCTATGTACAACAGCCCTAAACTCTGCTCTGTCCTGTGCCAATCGCACCGTCTCTGACACTCCCATCCTGATTAACCCAGTCACTGAATCAATCCACCTCATAGAGGGTCTTCTCAAGGAGACACTCACTGCCTCTCATGTCAGAAAAGAAACATGGGTAGGAACCTCAGATTCCTGGCTATAGGTTTCTATGGAGAGGGACTTCATTCAGGGAAACCCTTCCGGTTCCTTTCCCCACCTCTTGAGAAGTGAAGTCAGATACCTGAGTTCAAATGCCAGACATAAGAGTTTCTCTCTTTGGGACTTGCTTGCCCAGAGGAGACAGGCTAACATCCGTGTAAGATCCCTGGGGATGTCCTATGGCAATGAGAGAGGCTTATTTCTGGAGCTCAGGAGCAGCTTTATGAAGCCTGTTTATTAGAGTTACTCATCCGTCCCATGTTCTCCAATCCAAGTATTAACAATAAAAAAAAATTAGATTTTTTTTCTCTTTTTTTATTGTGATACTAGGTTATTTACAAAATTCAAATACATTGTTTTCCAGAACAGATTCTTCCAATTTCCCTCACCACCCCCGACCCATTATAGATAGATTTTTTTTTTTTTATTTCCGTATAGCTTTAGTTCTAAATTCAAGAGGAGGGCAGGTAATGAGTGTTCAATTTGGTCCATTAGGATAATGTTGGACACTTGAGATAGTGTTGGAAATTGTTACAAGCAGCCCTAAATTCCTGAGACTTGATGCTGTAAGCACTTTCTTTCTTACTCTCACCAAGTCTAAAGATGGTATTTCTACAGAAGTGGCACTACTAGGAAAAGGTGCCTTGGGGGCCCAGTTTGCTTTCATGTATTTCTCTCTTTTCTTCCTTTCTTTGTCTTTCTTCTTTTCTTTCTCATTTATTTTTCTTTTTTCTTTCCTTTTTTATTTTCTCTCTTTTTGTCCTACATATATATAAAAATATATATTAACGTTGTATGCCATCAAATCAGATCCAACTGGCACAGGAGGAAATTGCCCCTTCTTCTCCAGCAGAGCATCTAGTGGATTCAAACTGTGCACCTGCAAGATTACAGTGCAGCTTCTCGCCACTAGGCCACCAGAGTTCCCTGCATTCATGTATTTCTGTCACAATGGAGCCCCAAGATCACCTAGAACCATGCAGCCATGACAGAGGAGGAAGCCTTGCCGATGGAGCTGTGGAATGCTGTCATGTCCACGACCAGGCCTGGAAAATCTCAGCTCTCTCTTCCTCTGTATCCACTGGCCAAACTACCTATCACAGCACATCTCGGATGTAATGAAGATTGGGAGATGTGGCTTGTTCGTGTGCTTGGGAGGAACAGATAGATGGCTGGGCTCTCTGGCAGCCTCTACCACCCTCCCACAGGGTAATTCAGGGTTCAAATTCATTTTCAGCAGCAAGTCATCCGCTCCATCTTAACAGAAATTCTGCTAAAACCTGTCTACAGAAGGCTGCACTCAATGACATCTAACAAGCTCATTCCTGCGTAGTTCAACTCCTTCTTCATGGAGATGAAGCCTGAGGCCCACAGAGAAGAGCTAAGTTACCCAAAGCACACAGTCACTTAGCGAGCAGGCTGGGCAGAGAGTAGCCTCCTAGAAGCTCAGTGGTGTGTGTGGTGAAGCAACTACTGTACCACTGAGGTAGTGAGTTCTCTGTCAGCAGACGAGAACAAACAGAGGCTGCCCGCTTGCTGGAAACATGAAGACTCAAGTGTTCAATGAGAGGCTTGCACTGCACCAGCGATTCCCACAGTCTTCACCCTTGAGGGCCCCTTTCATCATTTCTCCCTTTGGACCTCATGTTTTGAAAGATTTTGTCTAACAAATAAACTGTACTTATTGAGCAACTACAAATATATTTCCTCACTTTTTATGAGCCAAGGCTCTGTGTGTATGTATGTGTCTGTTTACGGAGAACCGGACATGGTCATTTCAAGCTCTGTGACTGCCTTCGATGTGGCTTTGGTTGACCCAGACAGAGTCAAAACTTCTCTAACCGCTCGTCTGAGTTCTGCCTAGCAGACAACACTGGCATTGGTGATTTCATTCCAGTAAATAAGTGAGTGGTTTGGTGGCCCTGGATTGGCCTATGATGATGTAAATGAACAATTTTTTAAAAGAGATTATTTATAGGCCTTCCCGGTCCATGTAAGACCCTAGACCTCTCCGGAGTCCAGGTGCTAGCCCAGCTCTGAGACCCCTTCCACAGTTTTCACCGGGAGGCTCGCAGTGTCAGGCAAAACAAAGCTTTTCCCACGTCACTCTGGCCTCTTTGCCTCATCCCAGAAGTCTCGGGGTACCTGTCCTCTCACTCACTGACCCTGCTCAAGGACAGAGACCCCACTTTTCTAGGCCAGTGGTCATTACTAAGTAACCAGGTGATTACTCAATTATTCACAAAAAAACAAGACCTGTGACTTAATACACTGAACTTCATCTCTAGCTTTAAAGTAAGGCTGATAAATCAGGAAAGGAAAAAAAAAATACAACCATACCCCTAAGAATTACAAGTTCAGTTCAAGACCATATTAGTAAAGTGAACATTATTACAAGCGAGTCACAAATATTTTTCAAGTATGTATTTAAAAATGTACGTGTATCTATTGAATATACCATGGACTGCTAAGAGAATAAACAAGTTCATCTTGGAGAGAGTGAAGATAGGCTGCTTCTCGGAGGCAAGGATTCTGAAGCTTCGTCTGACATACTTAGGACATGTTGCAAGGCGGGATCAGTCCTTGGAGAGGGACGTCATGCTTGGCAGGGTGGAGGGACAGCGCAGGAGAGAAAGACCCTCAATAAGATGGACTGATTCAGTGACTGGGGTAATAGGGGTAGGTGTGTCAGAAACAGTGAGATTAGGACAGGCTAGAGCAGGGTTTAGGGCTGTTGTACACAGTATCTTAGTCACAGGTGACTCAATTGCACAATGTTTACATATGTATATATTAAAAAATCTGTTTCTACTATACTGAAGTCTATCAAGTGTGCCATATCACTATGAAAAAGTTTGAAATACTGTGAAAATGGCCAAAATGTGGCCCATGCTGTTGAAGAATGGCACCAATAGACTTATTGGACAGAGGATTGCCACATATCATCAACTTTTTAAGTCACAGTGTTGTGGCATTTTAGGGGTCACTGTGGTGGTTACTGCGGCAGCCACTGCGGCAGCCCAGCTCACTGAGGGCCTTGCTCTCCTGTACTGACCCTATACTGACTCCCTGCCTTTCCAAGCATGATGGGCTTTGCCACTCCGTCTAAAGTATATGAGAAAAGAGTCGTCGTCCTCACTTCTGAGGGACATCCTGACTGCATTTCCTTTAAGACATATTTGTTTATTCTTTCGGCAGTTCATGCATGAGACACCTCCACCAACACAGCAGTTCAGAGGTACTAATTCTTTTTCACACTTCCTTATTCATCGTCTGGCTTCTATTTGCATATGAGGCAGTTGGGAAGATATGAAGACTTGGGTCAGGTGCATATCAGTCCTCAACATGACATCCACGTCCTTCGGCTCTGGGGACCTTGGCAGCAGACGTGATCGATGCAATCGTCGTCTGATTGCTTGAGCCTTGGATGCTTATAATGGATCCACGTAAAATGAAATCCTTCATAATTTCACTCTTTCTCTGTTTGTGACAATGTCATTGGTTGGTCCAGTTGCAAATATTTTTGTTTTCTTTATGATATGGTGTAATGTACACTGTCTGTAGACTGCAGGCTGTGTAAAAGGACTGACTCAATGGCACCTAACAATAATAAGTGAAATTAACCAGATATAACAATACCAAATATCATATAATCCCTTTCATATGAAATACTAAAAGCACAAACTAAATTAGTGATTGCCATGGGCTGAAGGATAGAGTCACAGAGAGCTAAGCCTTGAAGATTTTAAAGTTCCCGTTTAGAATGGTTCAGGTTTTGAAAACAGGTACTTGTAATGGTCATACAATGCTATGAATATAATTGATGCCACAGAACTGCACACTTTCAAAAGTGTAAAAGGCAAGATTTGTCTGAGTTTGTCCACTCAGCATGTTGCATTTTATGAAATAATTGCTCCTGAGTGCTGCATAGTATTCCCTCATGTGAATGGACCACAGTTTCTCACTCCATCCACTTGTTGATGGCCATTTTGGCTGTTTCCATGTCCTTACTATTATGAATGCTGCTATGAACATGGGTTTACAAATCTCCATTTATGACTCAATTCTATTTTCCTCAAGGTCTAAGACCGTTATTGTAAAAACAGAAGAATAACTAGTAAGATGTGTATAAAAGTCCAAAGAGGAAGAGTAGAGGAATAGGGTGGGGAGGGGGAGAAATTACAGGGTTGCGGTGTTTGGTGGGGGCCAGGTAAAGGAATTAGGAAAGATCCTGTGGGGACCTGAAAAGACAGGTGACAGTGGCATAGATCAATGGTGGTTGATTTTATAAAACAATATGAAACATGATGTATATGAATTAAACACAATATACATGAATTTTCTATGCAAACCAATATAAAATAAAAAACATATGTAAAAATAATACGTATAAAGTGGCAGATTGTGGGCTAGCTCTCTTTTACCAAAAATAAATAAAATGAGGGCTCTTTATAAAATGATGCCATCATGGACTGTTAGTGACTGGTGTCAGATGGTTCGAAGTATAGACGCCTGCTATGCTGATTTGGTAACTGCCTGCATTTAGTCGGCCATCCCTGGACCCATTCTTCCTGGTAGTCCCTTCCCAGCATAATCTCTAAGTTTGGTTCTGTGACTGGTGTGTCAGAATCAACTCATAACTGATCCTCCAGCAGATTTTCAGAGCCTGTAAATCACACAGGAGGAGACTGTCCACCTTTCTCCCACGGAACAGTGGGTGGATTTAAACTGCCTGCATTTGTGTTTGCAGCACAGCTCCTTACCCACTGGGCCACGGGAGCTCCCTTAATGGAAGAACAGCAAACGTGAAAAATCCTTGTATACCAGTCTTCCGAGGAAAAGTGCAGGCCTGCCTGAGGATTAAGGAAAGGAACAGGTCCGCCCCTACCACAAGCCAGCCTCCAGCCAGCCATGACACATGGGAGTGAGCCATCCGGAACCAGACAGGCCCAGCCAAATGCAGTCACATGAGCAAATGCTGCCAGGGTCAGCCAAGCCTGACCGGGACCTGAGAGCCACCGAGCAGAGCTCAACAGTAGGTGGTTATTTTAGGCTGCCAGGTGGCAGCTAACAAGTGCTAGGGTAGCTTGGGGTTCCTTATACACTGGATACTGGATGCAAATTATTTCTGTCACATGTTCCTAATCAAAGCACTCAGCTGTGATGCGACTTTCCAAAGCAGCAAAACAAAGATCGTGCCGCAGAACTCCCCAACAACTACGTATGCAGATTATGTTCTCAGACGGCAATATTTCTAACAGACATGAACTCACAACTGGATGCTGACTTTTCTTCCTTTTGTAATTGTGATTTGAGTGAACACGTACAGAGTCAATAGGTTTCTAGTCAACAGTTGATGCACATAAAGACTGCCAGCATTGCTCCCATTCCCTGCATGGTGAGGGCTTCCTTCCCACTTCCTGCCTGTGGTTACTGTTTCCATCCATTCTCCTGCTCTATCCCTTCCTGCCCTCCAAGCCTTATCTCTAGGCAAATGCTGCTTTTTTTGATCTGGTCTGGTTGATTGTTCTTGGGAAGGTGTTACTACCTGGCGTTATTGATCACCTTCTAGGTGTGTCTATCGTGGACCTGAAAGTTGAGTCACAGGAGATTTTGTTCTGGGTTTGCTCAAAGGTGAGTAAGGTCCACGGTCTCAGGGACTCCGTCTGTCTCTGTCAAACCAGTAAACCTGCTCTTTTCTTATGATTTTTACTTCCCAGGCCCAGCAGTTAATTCCTGACAGCTGATTTTTTAAAAATACAACAAATTTTCAGACTAGTGTAAAAGCTCTGGCTCTCCAGGCACAGGACAGCCGACGTGCACCTGGCACAGGCGTCTCTCTTCCTCGTTAGAGGATGCCATCAGGCCTTCTTTCCTTCCTTCCTTCCTTCCTTCCTTCCTTCCTCCCTCCCTCCCTCCCTCCCTCCCTTCCTTCCTTCCCTGAGAAATTAGGAGACAGCATCAGCCCACGAACAGGAGTACTGTCTTTCTCACTCAACGGTATCACCTCGTTCGTTCCCCTCAGCACTCTCACAGGTAAATTACTCCAATTTATAAGCCAGCCAATGAAGGCACAGAGAAACTAAGCAAATTCACAGAATCACACAGCTGGCTCAGAGGTGGCGGCGCTGAACCTGAAGGTCGCGTCATCTGAATGTCTATCTCACACCATCTGAATGTCTATCTCACACATTTATCGATCCCTTCACTCAACAGGCTCGGAGAAAGTTTTTTAGAGTCGATAAGATGGAGAGTTCTACACTGAGCATTCCATCTACCTGCTCAGTGTTTCATGTTTTTAAAGCAAATAATAATAAAACCATGGTAGACAATGTTTTGTGGAACTCCCAGTTTAAGACAGGTTTGGAAGCAGGAGTGGCATCCACCTCCTAAACAACATGCCTCTGGGAACTCTATGAACTTCGATAAACGACGATGGTTAAAGAAAGGCTTCAGGCCTTTTGTTCATTGGGTCACTGTGAGTCATGCTTGATTCATCGGCAATCAACAACAAAAATAATTCTTTACACTTGAACCTGCCACTTCTCTGCCTTTGAGCGGTGTGTTGTTAGAGACGAGGGCCGAATATCCCACAAACTGCTAACAGCGGAAAGGACAGCCAGAGCGCTCTTTGGAGCCAAGGATGGTGAAGCTGTGTCTCTCATACCTTGGGCACGTTGTTAGGAGAGGTTAATCTTTAGAAAAAGGTAATATGCTTGAAAAGGGTAAAGGGTCAGCAAAGAAGAGGAAGATCCTCAATGAGATGGATCAACACAGTGACTGTAACAATAGGGTCAAACACGTCAAAGACTATGAGGATGGCACAGGTTAAGACAAGGTCTGTTCACACGGTCACTGTGAATTGTCGTTGATTTGACGGCACCTAACAACAACAACGTATCTGTCAATTGTCCTCGGTGGTTTGCATGTTTGCCGTGATGCTGGCAGCCGCATCACTGGTATTTCAGAAGCCAGCAGGGTCGTCCAGGGTGAGCAGTTTTCAGTGGATCTTCCAGACTAAGTCAGACCAGAAAGAAAGGCCTGGTGATTTGTTTCTGAAGCTTGTTGTGGTTGCTGTTGTTGTTTTTAGATATCACCGAGCAAGTTTTTCATGCACTGTGATCCCCTATGGCACAGAAGAAATGGCCCCTACAGTTTTCTAGGTTGTAATCTAGCAGATCTTCAGGTTCTCTTTTTGAACAAGCCTGGGTTCAATCCAGTAGCCTTCTGGTCAGCAGCCAAGTGCTTACCCACTGCCCCACAAAGACCTCTTAAGTTAGCCAATCAGACCCCTCTGAATCAGAACAGAATATTGTCCAACCAGATTCAAGCACACCAAGGATTCTGAAGGCGCCACCGAAGCAAGTAACATCTCATTCTGTAAGATACGTGGTTCCCATGAGTCAGGGCCGACGCATTCAGGGAAAGCCACCATCTACCAGCCAGCGTGCCGATACGAGTCTGATCACTTCTCACAAGTCAAGCAGGCAGCTCCTTTTAGGACCTCCACTTTATGAATGAAGGAGCCATCAGAGGAATGACTTGACCTGGATCATACACATACACACATGTCAAGCAAGTGATAGAGCCAGGATCCCAACTGACAAGGGAGCCACAGAATTGACACCCTGAAGCCAGTCAACTATGTGGCATCAAGACCAGCACTGGGATGAGAGGTCCCTCCAGGTTCCTGGATGGTAAAGCTCATACCCACCTAAAGGTTAGTGGTTCAGAACTAACCAAAAGTACCACAGAAGAGAGGCCTGGCAATCTGCTTCTCTTGAGCTTACAGCCAAAATTTCTGCGCTTGAAGACAAGGGGTTTCTATGAGTTGGAATCAACCTGACAGTGGAAGTGGTGGTAATCATGATGGAGCAATTCCTCCAGACACGGGTCTTCCAAAAGCTGGGGCAGTACCAGGTAAACTGAAGCAGCTGTTGTGTGCCACCAGGTCAATGTCAACTCACAGTGGCCCTCCAGGGTAGAGGGGAGTCCTTGCCGGAGTTTCTGAGGTGGTTAATCTCTATGGAAGCAGGCTGCTTCATTGTTCTCCTGAAGAGTGCCTGGTAGGCTTGAACCGTCCACCGTTAGGTTAACACCTAAATGCTTAACCACTGTGTCACGCAGAGCTCCTTTGCTAGCTGGGACAGGGATTCCAAACCATTGGCACTCAGGCCACACCACCTCCATCTTGATTGGACGCCACAGTCTAATTCTGTTTTTAATAGAATGCACTTACAAACCGAAGGCTTCAGATCAAAAACTGCTATTTCTCAGGACTCTGCTGCCTTGGAGTGTGTGTTCAGGAGAGAGAATCATACCATGCAGCTCTGAGGCTGTTGGGTCCTGTGGACCCAGGAAGTCCTCCTGCAGTCCGCGCCCTGCTCACACATCCTGGGTTCCCGTGCTCTGGCCTCATCTGTGACTCATGTCTGTGCTCTCCAGTGTGGGGGTGCGGCTTTCCAGGGCTTCTCCACTTTCCCTGAACCTTTGATTCACCTGGAGAACACTCCTGAGCCCCATTAAATCGGAATCTCCAGGAGAGGGGCAGGGGCTCACGCAGAAGGGTTCAAAGCTCCCCAAATTCCAGGGTGTGACCCAGTTTGCACCACTGCTTATCATGACTCACCTGGAGATTTGGCTAAAATGCAGATTTGGATCCTGTGGGATTCAAGATGTGCCTTTCTAAGAAGCGCCCAAGTGACGCTGAAGCTCCTTTCCGGGGACCACACAGTGAGAGGCAGGGGGCCAGGAGACAGCACCTCATTACCTCTGCTCCGCCAGGGGAACCACAGTCTGCCAGCCCGCCCGGAGAGGCCCAGGCAGCCCAGAGAAGGGCAGCCAGTCCAGAAAGGGGCAGCCAGCCCAGAGAGACCTGGGCAGCTCACAGAGGCCTGGGCAGCCCAGTGAAGGGCAGACAGTCCAGAGAGGCCCAGGCAGCCAGAGAGGGGCAGTGAGTGGGCCGAGGTCCCACTGAGTGACGTAGAGTACCCAGTCTGTATTATCCCCCAACCACTCTGTTTCCCAGACAGATGACTCTATGCACCCACACAAGTGACAGCACCCACCCTAGGCTGCTCTGGAAAGAGGGGTGAGGGTGAACCCCATCCAGAGCGACTAGCCTTTGTGGGTCTGCTACGACCCTGTGGAGAAGGGTTCTGGGACTGGCAGGACAACCCACAAAGAGTCCAGCTCTGGGGAATGGAGCTAGAGAAAGGACATTAGCCAAAAGCCAGGAGTGAAGGGTCCACGCAGCCCCATCCCTGGCCGGGCCAGGATGCCCCGTGGTGGGTGCCTGACTCAACGCAGCACTGGGCAGGGCCTATGAGGGTGAGTCAGAGGGTGCGGGGCTCCACTCTGCTCATTATCGTCACTGGCCTGAAGGAGGCCCGCTCCAGCCTCGAGTAACAGCAGGACCCCAGATGCAAAAGCCCACCACCCCCACGGAGCCCCTCCTCCTGCAGGGAGGCATTTGCTTTCGTTCTCCGGACTCCTTGTAAACAAACACCCCATTGCACATCTGCACCCCCACTTCATCACACGTGGCTCAAAATAGAGAAGTCCTGATGCCATTTTGAAATGGTGGTTTTGTCATAACAGGGTCCTGCTTTGTATCAAACACCCCTGGGGTGGAGGCGGGGACAGAGGGAGGAGGGGGTCAGAGACCACAGCTTGCTCTTCTGTGTACACCTCATGTCACCCACAAAGCCAGGGAGGGGCATGGCCGATGTGAGAACTATGTGTTATAGTAACGTACGAGTGTGTTTGTGTGTGTAACACTAGACTGTTAATTCTTGGAGGAAATAAAAACTAGCATAGCACACCCTGTTTGCTAAAATACTTTGTTAACTCATTTGATATGAGAGGATTAGCTCACGTAATCCTCACATCATGGAGAACACTGCTAGCACACTCATTTTACAGAGGAGAAAACTGAGGCCCAGAGAAGTTAATGAGCTAATGAGATGTGGAGCCAGAATTCCAGCTCTCACAGACTAGCCTCAGGACCTGGGCTCTGAATCCTATTTGAGTCATTTCTATACTTCTGTCTGCATCTCATTCATTCTGGTGTCAGTTTGTTGACTAAATGAATACAGAAATTAAGTCATTGATTACTTTCTCTCTCTCTCTCTCTCTCTCTCTCTGTGTGTGTGTGTGTGTGCTACCAGATAGAATTTCTTGAAAAGAGTTTGGAGTTTAGATCACACCAGTACCTCTCAATACCTTTGGTAAATGTCTTAAAAGACAGTAAGTTAAAGATCGGATGTTTCCAAACACTTGGACTTTTGGCTTGTACCTGGTCAGCTCGCCAAGCCTCACAATGTTTACTCAGAAATTCAAAGGGAAGCCAGGGCCCCTGACTTCATGGTCATATGACATCTGTGGTGACACAAGGGTCAGTGCTCAGAAGAGTCCCAATTTTGGCTTAATGTCATGCTTGAAATTTTTACAAGAAGCTCTGCGTTTTCAGTTTACCCCCAAACCAGATAAGCTAAACCACCGCCGTTGAGTTGATTCTGACTCATTGCAGCCTGTCGGGCCGACGGAGGCTGCCCCAGCACACCGCTGCCAGAGACGAAGATGCTCACGGAACCAGTCCTGCTCATCTTTCTCCCCCAGAGCGGCGAGTGGATTTGAACAGCCAACCTGTTCAGTTGGGCTGGCAGCTGAGTGCTTAAGCACTGTGCCGCCGAGGTTCTTTTTGTTTTACCCAAGACCCTGAAATTTCAGTAGGCAGCCCTGGCAAGAGCAAATATTTTAGTTAGCTAGTTAGTTAGCTAGCTAGCCAGCCATCAACGCAACTCCAACCCCTACATACAGCACATAATCTGTTCAAGGCCCAGTGAAGGGTTACTGAACACTACACCTTACTCGTTGGTATATCTGAGTTGAAGGATGAGCAAAGAAGCATATGAGGAAGAAAGGAAAGGTCCCGAGAGAGCCGTCCTAGGCCCCCAGGGAGAAAACCCTTGGCCATGGTCAACACTCAGATGGTGAGTCACTGTCTCAGCAACACCAGCGCTTGAGGCTCCTGAAGGTCATCAGATCCCACCCCCTCTCCCCCGAGAGCTGTCTCTGTGACACTCCTGGGCTCCCCAGACTCCTTACCCCAAATCTCTTCTACCAGCTCAGGCTCCACCGGTACACAGAGGATGACTTTACACGCTTGGGCACAGCCAGAGGGCAAGCGCTGTGCTAAGCCCCTTTTCTTTCCGTTGACACTCCTGATAACCACCTTCCGGGGAGAAAGGTTTGATTTCTCCCAGTTTAGGCATCTGCCGTTCCAAGAAGCCCAAGATCACTGGTTAAGAAGAGAGGAAACCAAATGCAGGTGAATGATTCCAGGACCCCTTGTTCTTAATCACTGCTCCCCTTCAATGTACATGGCAGGCCCTCCAACCTAGAGACCTTGGACAGTCAAGCTGTTAACATGCTCCCCTGCTGACTGACAGACTGGAGGATCAAGTCGGCCCAGAGGTAATGCAGAAGAAAGGCCTGGCTATCTAACGCTGAAAGATCACAGACAATGAAAACCCCATGGAAGGCACACATGTGAGGTTGCTATGAATTGAAACCAATGTTCTGGTAACATGCGTGTGGTGTTTTTCTCCCTCCTCAGGCTTGTATCCTAGATTCATCCCCCACCCCTCACCCAGGCATAAATCCAAAGACTCCACCCCTGGGACTCTGGTCTCAGAATCTTGGTTCTTCATCGTATTTGATGTGCTTGCTTGCCTTGTTTGAACCCGGCTTGCTCACTCGCTTATCTCACTTACAGAAGCATAGACCTTGAAGGAACGTAGCCTTAGCTTCTTCGTCTGTGAACTGGGAGCAATAAATACACCCACATCATAGACTTACAGGGATTAAATGTGAAAACAAATGTGTCCAAGTGCTTTTTAACAATCCACAGGTCTGAGTAGTTATTTCTATTCATAGCCAATGTTGAAAATAAGCCTTGTTAAACCTGGCCAGGAGAAGGAAGTGAAGGCCATGCTGTCCTGCTCCTGTCGTTCTCTGGTAGTCTAGTGGTAAGGCGTTGCACTGGCAACCCAAAGATATGTGGTTCAAATGCACCAGCTAGCTACCCAGCTGGAAAAAGATGGGCAATCTCCTCTGTGCAATTAACCGCCTCTGAAAACCTACTGGAGAGTCAGCTGTAGTCTACCCTGACTTGATGGTACACAACAACAACCAGCGTCACCTGTGACCTGCCCTTGGGCAGTGAAAATTGAAGGCAGATGCAGGCCTGTGACTCACAGCTGTGTGACTTGGAGCAAATCACTTTACTTGCAAGTCCTGGATTTCTCGTCAGCTACGTGGAGCCGCTGATGAGTAGAAATACATTTGTAGGGTGTTTGTGGAGCAGTGGTTAAAAGAAGTCTCACGCCTGTAAGATGACCATCTCCTGGGCAGCACCTTGTTGTCCCTTAGTGTATCTGACCTGGGGCTGTGTTTGTCCCAGAAGCACCACACGCCAGCACATGGGTGGTTTACAAACCTCTGGCTAGTGGACAGTTTGTACTTCCCCTTCGACGTTATCTAAATTTCCCTTCACTTTGAAATGATTGACCCAATCCCTGCTCGCCACGAATTCTTCCTCGCAATCGTTTTCACCTCCTGCATGTGCGGCTCTTTAGTCCTAGAGAAGTCTTCACGTTTTCTTGCACTACAGTTAACCTCACAGCCACTGAGTCAATTACAGCTTGTGACAAACTGAAGCAGAGTAGAACTTTGCACAGTTTTCCAAAGCTGTAAGTCTTCATGGAAGCAGAATGCCTCCTACAGAGCAGCTGATGGGTTTGAACTATTCACCTTTTGATTAGCAGTCTAATGTCCTAACCACAGCACCACCAGAGCTCCTTTCCTTTTCTAAAGTAAGACTAAGTAAGAAACCTACCCAGTTTTCTGACTTCAGAACAATTCCAGTTTAAAGACACACAGGAACCGATTTCATTTCTAACCCAGGTTGTCTGTACTTTACTAGTAAATCGTAAATAAGCCAACTTGGTAAAAAATCACTTTCAAAACCTCCAATTGTACCCAGCGTGGATACACCTGCAATATTCCCCACAGGTCTTCCAATGTCTCTCTCCACCTGTGCCTCCCCTTCCAGGTAGGCTGGCTGGCACGGCCTTGGTGTAATTGGAGCCTTCTGGATTCTTCCCATGCCCCCATGCCACCTTCAGCTCCACAGCCAAGTTAGAATTTTCTCTGCTTTTGTTTGCCTGTTTATTTCATCTTTGCAGAAATGAGAAATCTAAGACAAGTCTAAGGTGGGGTGGGGTCATGTGGAGAGTGGAAATTTCCCTGTACTCCCTTCCCCAATCATATAGTATCACAACGAAATTTGTCCCAAATAACAGCACGTTTAGGGATTTCCAAGATGCACTAATTGTTAAACATTTGGCTACTAACTGAAGCTCTTAACCAAAAGGTAAGTAGTTCAAACTCACCCATAGGTGAACTTCCTAAAGGTCACAGCCATGAAAATCCTATGGACACAGAAAAATCCCCTTTTCTTTCATAGTTCACTCTGATTTCAAGCAACACTTTCTGTGTCCGTTCTACAAGCATTCCATGAGCACCCATTGTGGGCTAAGCTCTGTCTAGGTCTTAGGAGTAGGAGGGAGCGGGCATAGAAAATTCTCTACCCCTGTGGGGCTTGACTGAATTAAGGAGTTTAGTAGTAGCTCGTATGTTTAAAAACTGAAGTCCTTACAGAAACAAAGAATGGGTGGTTTCAGGGCATTAAGAATAAGATCAGTGTTTCCTCGGCTCTCTCAGTAATGCGTGATGAGCCAACTGACAGAGCGATGAAAGAACAACTTGTCAACCTGTCCCAGAGATGCCCAAGGAAACCTCAAAGTCCAGCACAGGGGAAGCTGCTAGGAGTCATCAAGGTTGAAGGGGAAACTGGAATCAAATTGCACATGGTTGCAAAATAACAAATCTGCAACATGGAAGGAATTTGAATAAAATTTCTGGCAGGCACACCACAGTGTTAACAGGAGAAGAGAATTTGATGGATTTGCAGCAACCCTGAAGAAAAGAGAGCTGATTTGTTTCCTACACACATGGTTACAGGCAGGCTCTTGAATTCAGTGGTAATGAGCTGTGGTTCATAAAGGGGAGAAAACCAGAATTCCAAAAAGCTCTTAATTCATGCATCTGAGAAACAGTTGACACTTTTTCAAAGAATTTCTATTCGGAGTGAAGGTTCAGCAAGCAGGAAGCTCTGTCCTTTTTTTTTTCTTTTTCCTTGTACAAGTGAGATCTTTATTAAAGTGCATGGAAAATATCAATTGTAAACCTCAAAATTTGTAAGATGGCATTTCCCTGGTTGTGTTATAGCTCTGCCCTTTTTAAGCGACGTTTTGATTGTACATTCTGGTATGTATGTTATTCACTTGAGTTAAAGTGCTTCCAGAAGCCATGAAGCTTAAGAGATTTATGAAATTACTCTAAAATGCAAAAGTTTGATAAGTCAGATAGGTTTCTAATTTTAACTTGCCATGTTGAATTTCTCTTTGGTTTAAAATATACTGCAATGACAGGTACACGGACCAATGCCATAAAACTGAGAAACCAGAAATAAACTCATCCATCTATACACAACCGATCTTTGACAGATAGATGAAATCCATTCAGTGGGGAAAAGACAGTCTTCTTTAGGAAATGATGCTGGCAAAATTGGATATCTAACACAGTGACTGGAGCATGGAGCTCAAATGTGGCAGAGGTGATGAGGATGGCACAGGATAGGGCAGGGTTCAGGTCTATTGCTTTTAGGAGCACTATGAATCATACTCAACTCGATGGTACCTACGTAACAACAGTTGCAGAAAATTGAAACAAGACCCATATCTCACACTGCACAAAAACTGCCTCAAGATGGATGAAGTACCTCTCTGTAAAGCCTAAAACTAAAAAAGAGCATTAAAAAAGAATAGAGCAAACAGAAGTTCTAATCTATGAAATAAAAGTCTCAAATGTATTAGCTGCATAATCAACTAAGGATAAGCTAGATGATTGGAAAAGTCCTTATAACCATTGTAAGATTTATCCAAAAGAATAAAAAGAAACTGCAGATTGGGAAAAGTATTTGGCAATGACACATCTGACCAGAAACTCAACTCTAAAATTTACAGAAAGCATCAACACTTCTACAAACAAGGCAAACGACCCAGTTACAAAATGTGCAGAGGACATGAATAGACACTTCACCAAAGACATTCAAATGTCCAACAAACATGTGAAGAAATGCTCAAAATCATTATGTATTTGAGAGAAGTAAATCAAAGTAATGAGATGCCATCTTATGCCAATAATAATAATAAGGTTCAGTCAGACATCAAACAGCAAATGTTGGCAAGGGTATGGAGAGACTGGTGCAACCACTATGAAAATGATACAGCGCTTCCTTAGGAAGTTATGATGAGGGATGTCATTTGATCCAGCAATCTCACTACTAGATTCTATCTCAAAGAAGTAAGAACTTTACACAAACTGTCATATGCTTACCCATGTTTATTGCAGCATCATCTACAACAGCGAAGAGTTGGAAACAACCCATGTGTTGTCCATCGTTGGACGAACAGCTACAGAAACTATGATACATTCATATAACGGAGCATTACGCATCACTAAAAAATTATCAAGAATTTGTGAAATCCTGTACAACATGGTTGAATCTAGAATACTTTATGCTGAATGACATAAGTCACTTACAAAAGGACAATTCTTTTTATAAGGCCACTAATATAAAAAGCAGGCCCTCGGGCCTGTCTTTCATTGTTTTTGTTCAAACATTATTCTAGGTCATATAGCCCTGGTGCATCCACTTGTCGTAGGAGAGGTAACTTGTGGTTGCTGTGAGGCTGAACACTATGACACTGGTGTGTCGAATGCGTTAATGGTTGGTTACCCACGGTGGACTATGTTGGGTGAAACTCCCCGATTAAAACAAGCTTGGAAGCAGGGGCAGCATCCACTTCCATAATAGCTTGCCTCCAGAAACCCTATGAACCTGGAGAGAGGATGAAAGACACCCAAGCATTGAGGACTCTCTCTCCTTCATAGGGTCACTATGAGTTGCCTGCAAGTAGACGGCACTTAACAACAACAAACAATGTAAAAAGCTGAGGAAAGACCCACACACAGAATCAGCCTGAGAGGGTTAACAGGGTTCAGAAAGGAGGAAGAAGGGAGCAAAAAGTCATAAATAGGCGAGTTTCATGAAGAGACAGGCAATAAGAAAGAAAATAAAATGTATCCCTATTAAATAGTTTAAGAATTCTTTCTTAAAAATAAAAAGACCACTTCATTTTTTCAGTAAAATAATAATAAACATCTCTAAACTACTTAGGACAGAGTAGAAGAATCATGCCAAAACTAATCATTGAAGATTTCATAGTTAGGAAATCATCCTAATGATGCTTAACCACTGAGTCACCTTCACACACACGTGCATTTAGTAGTCCTGGTCACATAGTTAAGAAGCAGGCTGCTAACAGAAGAGTTGAAGGTTCAAACCCACCCAGCAGCTCCATGGAATAAAAATGTGGAGATCAACTTCCTTAAAAATTATAATTAAAAAAAAACCCCTATGGGGTAGTTCTTCTCTCTCACATGGAGTCAAGGGGAGTCAAAATTGACCTGACCTCATCTAAAGAACAATATACACAAGTTTACATATCCAGGACAAACCATTAATGAAGCAACACACAAATGTTTTCAAGATTACAGATGTACATAAGGTATTCTTCTAACAACCGAACCCTCCACTGTTAGGCAGTTCTGGAGCTTCCAAGGCTGTAATTTTTTGGGAGGGAGGAGACCACTTCTCTTTATCCCATGGAGATGCAGGCAGATTCAAACTGCAGACTCTGCGAACTACATAATACACTACACCACCAGCTCTTGGTTTTTGAAGAAGAAAGGTGTGCTTGATCCAAGCCATGATCTTTTTCAATTACTTGCTATGCATATTAAAGTTGAACAATGAATAAGGATGACAGAAGAATAGATGCCTTTAGGTTGTGGTGTTGGAGAAGAGTATTGAATATCTCAGGCTGCCAAAAGAACAAACAGGTATGTCTTGGAGAAAAGGGCAACCATAGTGCTTCATAGAGGCAAAATTGCAGTGCTTCATCTCACATGCTCTGGGCATGTTATCAAGAGGGGAAAATCACCGGAAAAAGACATCGTGCTTGGAAAGGTGGAGGGTTAGTGACGGAAGGGAAGACCCCCAATGAGAGGGGTTGACACAGTGACTGCAGCAGTGGGCTCAAGTGTGTTGGAGATAATGAGGATGGCACAGGATAGAGCAAAGTTCAACTCTATTGTTCATAGTCGTTGAATAACAAAGCAAGTTCTATAATTTCATTTTCATAGTAATGATGCAAGATTAATTTTTCATGATTGTATCTATGGAGCCAACATTAGGCATTCTACGTCATCTTCACAGTAGTGCTGCTGGGGTCTTGAGCCACGTTGTACCCTATTTCGGCTCCACCCATCACTGGGGCAAGGGAGCACTGGCCCTGTTCTGCTGCATTGACAAACACACAGCTTGGATGATCATTCAAGAAGACTGAATAACCAAACCATTGAACCCTGAAGGTAGGAACTAGTGGTACAAGTTGACCATGCATGAAAGGAACACCGCGTTTTATTGATCCAACCTCACCTATGAGGAGAGCCCACTAATCGCTGTAGTGTTATAACTTCCGTGCCAAATCTAAACCCTAAGTTCTCAAACTTTAAAAACAAACTGTTCTTGAATCTGTTACAACTGTAGAGTTTTCAGTGGTGGGTTTTTCAGATGCAGATCACCAGGCCTTTCCTCCAAGTCACTTCTGGGTGGACTGCAGCCTTTCACTTAGCAGCCAAGGGAAGCGTCTGCACCTCCCAGGGCCTCCAGGTGCTAAGGCGTGTGACCCTGATAATAACTGAAGGCTGTTCCAGCGACAGGAGGGTGACATAATGGAGAGGATCACCTGGATCTTGTTGCTTTTATTCATTTGTATTCATATTTCTGCCTTTTCAAAGCATTTGGAACCTCCATTTGAAACCTACTGGTCTATAATCCTCTTATCCAGCCCTGTCAAGGGCCCTTCCTATGGATACTTGCCAACAAGACCAAGGAATCTGGGTCCCCTGCAAGCCTCTCATTCAGGCTCCACCTTGGCTGTGTGCAAGGGATTATTACAAAACCTCATTCTATAGATGATGAAACTGCAGTTTGGAAAGGCTAAGTCACTGCACCCCTGGTTTCTCAAATCCCCCTGAGGGGATGGCCTCAGTAGGTATCTTTGTTCTTCAGTGTGCATGGATTTATGCAAGGGGTTGTTTATCCACACAAAGGCAATCAGCCCTCTGAGTGAGTCTGTATGTGACAGAGGTGTACAGGCCCAGGAGTTCTTGAGAACCCAGGGGACACCAGGCTTCAGGTTCCCAGGCGGTCAGAGGCGCTGCCTCCAGCTTAGTCATAGCCACCGGGACTGCTCATCTCCAGCTGCCTCTTCCACCATCTCCCCTCCAGTCACAAGGACTCCTTCAGAGTTCCTGGAACAATCCATGTTCTCCATTCCCACCAGCCTTTACAGGTTCCGGTCCATTGGCCTAGAACATCCCCCAGTCCCTGAACAAAACCTTCACCACCTTCACCCTGCAGGTTCCCATGTCTCCTCATCTCTTCCATTCCCTGTCTTTCCTGCCACCAACTCTCCACCATCTGGATGGAGACCTCTCTGTGTGTTCCCTTAGCATCCTGCGCTATTGCCTAACATGCCGCATTGACTAAACACCTGATTCATGTGTGAACAACAGACAGTATTGCAAAGTGCTTAGAGGCTTGTCTCTGGAGTCAAGTGCCTGGGTTTAAATCTTGGCTCAGCCTCATACCGGCTCTAAGACTTGGAGAAAGTTCCTTAACCACTCTGTACCTCTGTAATGCCCCCACCTCACAACCCTGGAAAAAAGTGACTAATAACAAGACTGACCAATTGTGACAATTCAGGAGCCAATACATGCAAAGCACTTAAAGCAAAGGCTGGTACATGGGACCCACTTAGCCTAGTGCTGCCAAGTCTGGTCCAACTCATAGCAACCCTACATCAAGAGCAGAACTGCCACACTGGGTTTCCGAAGCTTTGGTTTCCAAAAATGCTGCCACATCTTTCTCCCACAGTGTGGCTAGAAGCTGTCAAATTCTGGTTAGAGGCCAGGCACTTTAACCATGGTGCCATCAGGGTTCATTTGCTTGTCATTGTTGGGGTTTTTTGTGCCCCAGATGGTTTTCAGGGGTAGTAAACCGTAGCGAGCAAACCTCAGTCCTTGTGACTGAGGGGCGGTGGTGGAAGAGGCAACTGGAGATGAACAGCTCCTCCCAAAATCTTCCTTTAGTAAGTGGTAATTTATTGAGATGGTAATTGTTCTTTCTACTCCAGCTTTCCATTTGACTCAGTTATTGATTGCAGAAATTGTTGTCTTAAATACTCAGAACAGCATCTGGTACATGTTGTTGTTATCGTTGTTGTTGTTGTTGTTATGTGCCATCAGTTACTTGTGACTCATAGTGAGCCTATGTACAACAGCTCTGAACTCTGCTCTATCTTGAGCCAATGTCATTGTCTCCAACTCACCTACCCCCATTGCCCTAGTCATTGAGTCAGTCCATCTCATCCAGGGTCTTCCTCTCTTGTACTGTCCCTCCACCCTCCCAAGCATGATGTCCCTCTCCAAGGACTGGTCTCTCCTGGAAACATGCCCAAAGTATGTTAGATCCAAAGAGCAGACTGGTTTTACCCTCTCCAAGACAGACATGTTTGTTCTCTTGGCAATCCATGGGATGTTCAATGCATGTTATGTTCAGTGCCACAACTCAAAGGCATCAATTCTTCTATTCTTAGTCATTGTCCAGCTCTCTGATGCATAGCAAGTAATTGCAAATATTATGGCTTGGATCAGGTGCACCTTAGTCTCTAGACTGACATCATTGCTCTTCCGTACTCTGAAGAGATCCCTAATAGCTGACTTTCCCAGTGCAATTCGTCTTTTGATTTCCTGGCTGCTGGTACCAAGAGTGTTGATTGTGGAGCCAAGCAAGCTGAAGCTGTTAACAAACTTAATCTTTTCTCCATCTATCATGATGCTGCCAACTGGCCCAGTGGTGTTTTCTTGATGTTGAGCTTCAATCCATACTGAAGGTTGTAGTCCTTGACCTTCTGCAGTAAACGCCTCAGGTCCTCCTCACTCTCAGCAAGCAAAGTTGTATCATCTGCATAACACAGGTTATTGATGAGTCTTCCTCCAGTCCCAATGCATAGTAGGTGCTTAGTTATTATTTACAGAATGAATAAATCAACACTATTGACCACAACCTCTACTGAACCCTCAGGTTGCCCTTCTCTGATGTCTATCTTCACTTCAGGGCCCCTGGGCTTCGCTGACTGATTGGCTGAGACGAGATACTCAATGATGGAAGTTGTGGTTGGCAGATGAACCATCTTTCCAACCACAGCTGCTCATCCCACTGGAATTGTGTAACCACATGCCACGCAGCCTTGCTGGGACTACTCCTCGTCTGTCTCAGGTGTTTACCTGTTTTCATGCAACTGGATGTCTCTGTTGGCTCCCAGGTTCAACTCACAATCTCACCAGCTTCTCTGAGAGCGGCTAACCCTCCCCTCACTGGTGCCCTCGATCCACAGCTGACTGTCCCTGTGCTTTGCTGATGTTTTTTTGGGGGGCGGCTGTTCTACCTTCACCTCAACACTCAAAGGCCACCTCCTCCAGAGAGCTCGCAAATGGAAATATTTCTCCACTGGGAACTCCCAAGCTCCTTTATCTGCTCTTGTTTCTTCACCTCTTAGAGTCTCAGTTTCATTATCTGTAACAGAGATAACAATGCCTACTTCAAAAGGAGCTTGTGAAGATAAAATGACTCAGGCAAACGCCTCCTTTCATAAGTGTTCATTTGTTCACCATTCTTGAAATTTCTAGAGGCCAGGAATCCTCTCTGGTTCACTTCTCTGTGTCCCCTTGTTCTTAGTACAACACCTGACTCACAAGGTTATTCAATAAAGGTTTGCACAACGGAAGGGTCATTCAGAAAGCCGCTATTGACAGCATAATGTCACTGAACTGTATATGTGAAGGTTGTTGAAGTGGTAAAGGTTTTGTTGCCCATACACTTATCACAATAATTTTTTTTTTAAAAAAAGCAGCAATTATCATGAGCATAATCAGTACATACAAAAATTCTAGCAGGGTCCTACTGTTGTAAAACAATTATAATCTTTGTGGGTTTTCTTTCTTTCTTTTCTTTCTTTCTTCCTTCCTTCCTTCCTTCCTTCCTTTCTTTCTTTCTTTCTTTTTTGTTATTATTGTTAAGTGTTTCACACTACAAATGGCCAAATCAGAGATCAAATAAACAATCTCTTTCCTGGGAAATAAAATCACAGTGTATGTTATATTCAAAACATTATGAATTAGCTTGGGAACTTGGACTTGAGTGTACAAACATACATATATACTCACACCCTGGGAGTGATTTTCAGAAAGGAGTGGGTGTTCATGAATTCTCCCCCACATAAAATGTGGGCACTGGATCTCCCAGCTACAGTCAAGCACTTCATCCCTCCTCTTACCCCATCCTGGGTCCTCCCTGACATCCACATGTCTCCACCTGCACGCAGTGTTGCCCAAATAAGTGTCTCCTACCATTCTGAAGGGAGCTCTTGTGACCTATAAAAGCTCCTCTAGAAACCAAAAGAGAAAGTTTGGAGTATTTCACGTTAGGGAGCAGACATCATTTCCTGATTTCTCATAAACTCTGGGCACATGAAACAAAAGGAAATGTCTACTCTGTTAGGCTCTCCCTGGATCGTATTCATCGATCGAACTGTCACTTTCACTGGGTACACTTCTCCACCCCTCTTTCTCTTGCTCATGCCCTGAGCCCTGGAGGGCAACCTAGATTCCTCTAAGGTGGTGCTGACCAGAAATTGCCCCATTTCCTTATCAAATTAACTTGCCTGCCTGAGCCAGACCTGTCACTTGCCCAGTCATAGGTGAGGCTCAACCCAGGCAGTTAACAACTTGCTTAAGTGAGGTAAACTGATTTGCCTGGAACTGAGGCACTAGAAACTGAAGTTGAGCCAAGTCTCTCAAGTCTCAGCCAGCAGAAAGCCCAGAGTGGTCAGTTTGGCAGGAGACACCAAAGGGAATCCCAAGACCCCTGGTATGTCCCGGACAAAGCTGTGTCCAATTCCACTCAGAGACCTCAGCGTGGGTGTTCTCCCTTCCCACTTCTGAGTTTTATTACAAATTCCATTCATAGACTAGCTACTCAGTCAACACTTAACAGACAACACTGTCTGCCTGACAGGTCCCTATATATAGTGCCATAGACCATCCATCCAGAGTTCAGAATAGACAATGTCCTGTGGAGTACCAGAAGAACAACAAAATGTGTCTTAGAGGAAGAACAACCAGAATGTCCCTTAGCAGTGATGATATTGAGACTTCATCTTGCTTACTTGGGATGCTTCAGGAAAGACCAATAGCTAGAAAGGGACATCATGATTGATAGAGTGTCAGCAAAAACGAGAAAACTCTGCAATGTGATTGATTGGCACAATCACGGTAATAATGCTTTCAAACAAGTCAATGAACATGAAGATGGCACAGGGCTTGGCAACATTCTGTTCTCTTACATATAAAATGACCATGAGGCAATAGCCCCTAGTAATAAAAAGAAGAAAAAATGCTATGTGAGTATGACATGACAGATTTTTGTTACTTAATATATATTTTTTGTTTTAAATTTAGTATGTTCCAAAAAAAAAAATATATATATATGTCCAGTTGTCTAGACCAAGGTGTTCAGTATTACACAATTATCCTCCATTATGGGATCCAACATAATTGTCCTACATGTTGTAAATCCTAGTTTCTATGATAGAGAGTCGGGATAATTGTTGTTGTTGCTGTGTATGGTGGAGTCAGAACTGACCCATAGCTGACCCCCCAGTGGGTTTTCAGAGGCAGTTAATCACGAGAGAGGAGATTCCCCACTCTTCCCCTGAGGAGCAGATGGTGGACTCAAACCACATGCCTTCAGGATGGCAGTCCAACTTTTTGCCACTAGGCCACCAGAGAGCTCCCTGGAGGCAAGATTAGGAACTATTATGCTAATAAGGCAAGATGCAATCTAAAGGATTAGGTTATCATTTGAGTCAATCTGTATTGAGATATAAAAGAGGTTAACTAAGTGAGCAGAGAGCAGGGATTTGACTACTGCCAAGAAAGAGCTGGGAGTACAGTGTATTTTTTGAACCTAGGGTTCTTACGCTGAGTACATCCTAGACCCAGAGAAAGATTGCTACCAAGATTTGTGGAGATCTCCAAGAGATCCCAAACCCATAGGGATTTAGAGAAAATGAGGATCTGCCTCCAGAACTGATAGAGTGAAAATAAACTCCTCAAGAGCATTCTGAATTTGTACTTCTGGTCTCATAAGTAGGGAGCTCTGGAGACACAGACCATAATGAATTACAGTTCTAATACAAAGGCACTTGTCTTGAGGTTCAAATCCACCACCAGTCCTTGGAAGGAAGATGGGCAATCTCTTTCAGTGGAATTTACAGCCTATGAGGGTTTTGAGCTTTAGACTTCTAAACAGGGGGCTCTGACACTGTAGTCTACAGGGTGTTGTGCTGCTAATTCAAACTCGGCTTCTCTCTGGTGCTTTGAATCCACCAGCAGCTCCACAGGAATAAGATGAGCAGACTTCTCCTGTGTGATTTACAGCCTCCAAAAACCTACTAGAGGGTCAGCTATGAGTCAGTTCCAGCATGAAGGCAATGAATCTCCTTAACTGTGAGAAAACAAATGTATGTTTTTAAAGCCAGTCATTTGCTTTGTTAAATTATCACTAATTATCTAAGCCAGTTTTACTTGTTCACTTTTTTTTTTAGATTTACTTAGAATAAGTCTTTGCCCTGTACACTTTCAGGTTGTCCATGTGACTCCTTACCACTTGAACTCCAGTGCTCCCTTCTCTATGAAGTAGGTAATAATATGAATAAGCCTCACTATGTATCCGTTACTGTAATAAGTGATATATAAATTTTGACACAGCATAGGTATAGGTGTATACATTCACTCAATACTCCCAGCTATTTCTGAGATATTTTAATTGGCACTATTTTCTGGATTCAGATAATGAGAGAATAAGTTGGTGCACAAGGTTACACAGCTAGCAAGTGCCTAGAACAATTTCTAATGCATTTCTCAACCTCTCTTGTTAGTGTCGTCCACAAAGAATGCAGATAGTTAAGACCCACTTCACCATAAGCTGACCCTTGCTCACAGTACCTTGCTTTACCCATCTCTCACCTGGACCTCCGCAAGAGCCTCCAGAACTGATGCCTCTGCATCCACTCCAGACCCTCTCAAATACCTGAGCTGTTGCAATGCTCATTCCATAAAGCAAATTCTGAATAAAAATTCTTCCTGCTTAAAATCTGCCAATGTCTGATTTTTCTCTCCTATGGGAAGGGTGTATGCCAGGGATGTGTCCTATCTCCATACCTTTTCAACCTGTATGCACAGCAGATTATCCGAGAGGCTGGGCTCTATGAGGAGAAGCATGGCATTAGGATTGGTGGACGATCTATCAACAATCTGCGTTATGCAGATGACACAACTTTGCTCGCTGAAACTGAGGAGGACCTCATGCACTTACTGCAGAGGGTCAAGGACTGCAGCCTTCAGTATGGACTGAGGCTCAATGTTAAGAAGACAAAAATTCTCACCACTGGACCAATCGTTAGCATCAGGATGGATGGTGAAGAGATTGAGAGTGTTCACAGCTTCAGTTTGCTCAGCTCCACAGTCAACACTCTTGGCACCAGTAGCCAGGAAATAAAAAAAATATTGTGATGGGAAAGTCTGCTGTTAGGGACCGCTCTAAAATGCTCAAGAGCAACGGTGTCTCTCTGGAGACTAAGGTGCACCTGATACAGGCCATGGTTTTTGCAATCACTTGTTATGCATCAGACAGTTGGACAATGACTAGGGAGGATAGAAGGAGAATTGATGCCTTTGAGCTGTGGTGCTGGAGAAGAGTATTGAATGTACCATGGACTGCCAAGAAAACAAACAGATTCATCCTAGAGAGGCTTAAACCAGGCTGCTCCTTGGAGGCAAGGATTCTGGGGCTTCGCCTGACATACTTTGGGCATGTTGTAAGGAGAGACAGGTCTTTACAGAGGGACATCATGCTTGGTAAGGTGGAGGGACAGCGCGGGAGAGGAAGACCCTCTATGAGGTGGATTGATTCCATGACTGGGGTAATCGGGATGGGTGTGTCAGAGGCAATGAGATTGGCACGGGATAGAGCACGGTTTAGGGCTGTTGTACATAGGGTCGCTATGAGTCGCAAACGACTCGACGGCACATAACAACAACAACAACGTTTCTTCTGCTACTAGATGGTGAGGTAGGTCAAGTGAGCTCCTGAATTCCTCATTGACATTGATCTTCAAGTAAGTCTCTCTTCCTCTACCTCTATATCCCTCTTACCCTACACACAAGCTCTAAATTTGTCCAGGCCAGTAGCCATTCAAAGTATCCTGGCTCAAACCAATGTGAGTAAGTATTGAAATATGCTTCAATAGAGATTTCTTCTTATGAAACTATTATGGAGCACGTAACTTGAGGAACTTAGATATTCCAGTATCTCTATGCATGAATCATTTATTAGGCATTGCCTGTACTAAACATTTTCACATGCGATTGTATTCAAACCTTACCATAAACTCACAAGGCAAGTATCCTTGCCAGTGAGGACAAAGAGGATCACAGAGATAACACTGAAATGGAAAAAATGTTCCCATTGGAATGAGTGATGGAGAAGGGATTTTGACCCATGTCTCCAACGCCTAGTCCTGTGTGTCAGCATGTATTTATTGAATTATGCCTAGTGAGTATTGTACTATAAATAAACGATAAAGAAGACTGGTAATGGAAGAAATGAGAAATAAATTAAAAATTCTTGAATTAAATAAGAAAGATAATACAACATACTGGAATGTTTTAGGCCCAGCAAAAGCAGTGCTCAGAGGAAAATTCATAGCAACAAAGTCACACAACAGAAAAGAAGGAAAAAACCAAAATCTAGACTTAATTCAACATCCAACTGGAAAAAAGGGGGGGGGGAGCAACTACAATTTCCAAAAGAAAAGAACTAAGAAAGATTAGAAGAAAAAATAATAGGAGGGGGAATCAACAAAAAATCTAAGTTTGTTCTTTTAAAAAATTTAATAAAAATCATCAATTCACAAATATAATAAAAGTGGGAGAAGCAAATAACACCCATAAGAAGTTGAACAAGTGATGTAACAACAGAACCAATCGAAATAGAAAGATAATAGAATACTCTGAAGAACTGTACTCCAATAAATCTTAAAACATAGAAAAAATGGGCACTTTTACAGAAACACACTATCCACCTGAACTAGCACAGGCTGGAGTAGAAAACTCAGACTCACCACAAAAGAAAAAAAGCTGAACAGATCATTTAAAAAATTCCCAACCAAAGAAAGTCCTGACCCAGATGGCTTCATCAATGAAATTTACCAAATATTCAGAGGAGAACGGATACCAATTCTACTCAAACTATTCCAGGATAGATAAAAATGATAAAATACGCCTGAATTCACCCTGTGAAGGAAGCATAACTCAAATATCAAAGCCACACAAATTTATCACACACAAAAACAGAAAATATAAAGCAATATCTTTCATGAGGAGAAACGCAAAAAAAATTCTAAACAGAATCCAAAATTATGTAAGAAAATTATAACGAAATAGGATTCACACTAGATGTGCAAGGGTGGCTGAACATTAGAAAAAATCAGCATAATATCTCACATGAATAAAACAAAAGGAAAAGTACCACCGGGTTATATCCACTGATACACAAAAGGCATTTGACAAAATCTAGCCCTCATTCTTGATAAAAATGCTCAACAAAATATTCATAGAAGGGAAATTCTTCAACATAGAATTAATGACTTATCTACAAAACTAACACCTAATGCAGAGAGATTAGAATAGCTTCCCTTGTGAATGATAACCAGACAAGGTTATCCTTTATCACCTAATTCAAAATCGAATTGAAAGTCCTTACCAGAGTAGTGAGGCAAAAAAGGGAAATAAAAGGAATCCAAATGGGTAAAGAAGAAGTAAAACTATCTTTATATGCATATGATACGCTCCTATATATAGAAAACCCCAAAGAGTTCACAAAAAATTACTGAACTAAGTGAAACATTCCATAAAGAGGCAGGGTACAAGACAAATGTATGAAAGTCAGTAAAATTCCTCCGTGGTGACAAAGAGAACTCTGAAAAGGAAATAAGCAAAACAATAAAATCTAAGATAATTACTCAAAAGATGGAATAGCTAAGAATGTCTCTAATCTGAGCTACACAAAATAAACTACCAAAACACTCCTACAAGAAGGAAAGCTTTATATAGTGAAAATTCTGTACAATACCTAGCATTTCCAAACACTAGGAAATTAAGTAAGACATTTAACACATAAAATGAAGAAGAAGAAAAAATCTATGTATCTTGGTTTTAAAAAGTGAAATTTATTCTAAGTTAGCTGAGTCTACTATTACAGAAAATTGATGAAAGTTTTACATGCAGAAATAAACATTTGTTGATAGTTAACAGGAATGAGAGGGGAGAGGGAGAAATGAAATGTCAATAACTAAGTAATAGATAAATTTTAAGTTTTCTAAAGAGAAAAGTGATATACAATGAAAGGAGGATCCGAACAATATAACTAAAGAAAGGAGAGACATGAAGAGATGCATAAACCCACAGATAACAAGAGTTGAACTCTATTACACATACAGCATTGTCACAATAACAAATATCAATCTATGAATGGATACCCAGGCAGACAGGAAGATGAGCAGATCTGTTGTTACTGTCGCTTACATTCAAGTTAGAACCCAGAATCAACTCCTAGCTGACTCTCCAGTGGGTTTTCAGAGGCAGTAAACTGTATATGGGAGCTCTGGTGGCCTTGTGGCAAGAAGCTGTGCTGCAATCCTGAAGGTATGCAGCTCAGAGGAAGAAGGATAGGCAATCTCCTCCAATGTGATTAACTGCCTCTGAAAACCCACTGGAAAGCACAGCAACAACAAATTGTACAGGAGGAAAATCCCTATCTTTCTGTCACAGAACAACTAGTGGATTCGAACTGAATACCTTTAGTTTGGTAGTGCAATTCCTTGCCACTAAGCCACCAGAGCTCCCTAGATCAAAGATAGTAGACCATGTAAACCTTCACTTCTGTGACTCTGAGACCAGAAGAACCACATGGTGGCCAGCTACTCCTCTAAAAGGGATCATAGTCGATACTTCTGCATAGAATGGAAGAAAATGTGCAAGAAAGCTCAAAACATCATAAAAATGGCCTGGCTTTCTAAGCTGATGGATACAATGGAACCTTCTAGATTTTGGCCCTGGGTCAGCTTTTAAATTGATCACCTCTGTGGATCAACTTCAGGCCAACAACAGACAGGCCTGTGTGGTGAAAATGCCCACTCCTTAAAACAATGGACCAACCACCAGGATTACAAGGACAGCAAAGATAAAGCTTAGAGGGCAGGAAGGCATTAGATAAAAAGATGAAGAATGCTTGAATAGAAAGTCCACTTGCTTTGTAAATTTTCATTCAAATCACAGTAAGGTTCTAAAACATTTTTTTTAAAAGATGACAGCATTGAATGTTGAGTTATCCTTCCAGATACAGGCATGCCTTGCTTTCCTGTACTTCCTTTTATTGTACTTTACAGATATTACAGGTTGTTCTATAAATTAAAGGTATGTGGCAACCCCACATCATGAAAGTAGCGACACTGTCTTTCCAATGGTACGTGCTCACTTCATGTCTCTGCATCACATTTTGGTATTTCCCATAATATTTCACACTTTTTCATTAGCTGCTGTACACTGAGTGGACTATGGTCTAGTGTAAGAACAGCTTTCAAAAACACAGTGAAACCCAAACACTTGTGTGACTTGCCTTATTGGCTATGCTTCCCAGGACGGCCTGGACCTAATCGAAATTCCTCTGACCGCAGCTCATCTCAACATCTCATTACCAGAGTAGGAACCGACTCACAGCCGACTTTCCATCAGGTTCCAAGGCTGCAAATCACTCAGAAGGAGATTGCACAAGCTCTTTCCCACCCCCTCTGTCTTCATAGAAGAACGAAAACAACAGCTGCTGATGAGATCACCAAGCTGCTCCTCCTCTCTTCTGTTGCCTCACAGACCTGAGATAAGGCCCACAGAACAGGCTCGCTCTCTCCCAGGGCGTTGTCTCCACTCTACATCCCTGCTCAGCCCTTGGCCAGTGTCAGAGAAGACCAACAGCTTGAGTCAGGGAATCTTCCACGAGAAGAAAGGACAGAGACGAAGCTGAGAGCTGGCAGCTTCTCCCAGCTTATCACTTCTGGGGAGCTGACATTTTGTAGGAAGATGTGTTCCCTCACCCTGGAGGCTACCCAGTTTAGAAAAACAGTACCGGCAGGCAAGCTGTGGGCTCTTCTGTTGCCCTTCACAACTCTCTGCAGGCTCCACTTAAATGAATATCACCAAATAACTCAGTTTCACCAAGACAAGTCCTACTTAAGGCAAGCCCATGGGGTTTAGAGTAAGACTACACTTCATAGGGGTTTCAATGGCTGTGACCTTTTGGAAGTAGTTTTCTAGTCCTTCTTCCAAGGGACTTCTGAGTGGGTTCAAACCACCAACCTTTACAGCTGGTAGGAAAGCCCTTAAGCATTTGTGCCACCTAGGAACTCCCAGATGGATGCCATGGAGGGCAGCCACAGTCTTCCCACGGAAGTCTCATTGACTATGCCTGAGTCTCCTGCATATAGAACAAGCTTGGCAGATACATGGTGAGTAAATGATTGAGAAAAATTAATGCATTAGATGTTGTTGTTGTTAAGTGTTGTCAAGTCGCCTGCACCTCATAGCGACCCTATGTACAATAACTCTAAAGCCTGCCCTCTCCTAAGTCAGTCTCACTGACTCCCATACACCTACCCCCATTGTCCTAGTTACTGTATCAATCCATCTCATCCGGGGTCTTTGTGGATTAGTAAATGAAATAACATATGATTAAATGGACTAATGTAGTAAGTAACTAAGAGAATAAATCAGAACAAATAAATGAATAAGCAAATAAAATAATAAATATATGAGTAATTGAATAAATAAGCATGCATATATTAATAACTGTATATATGAAAAAAGTTGACACATGAATAAGGGAACTGAATGTGTACATTGATGATGGATGGGTTGGTAGGTGGATAGATAAATAAATACGTGAACAAATGAGCTTGCAGATCCTGGATGCCACATAAATGAATAGCTAGATGGATACATGCGTGGATTAGTGAGCAAACGGATTAATAAATTTACTACTTCGTAGAGGTTGTTGTTGTTGTTGTTATGTGCTGTCGAGTCATCTGTGACTCATAGCAACCCTGTGCACAACAGCCCTAAGCCCTGCTCTATCCCTTGCTCATCTACCCCCATTACTCCAGTTACTGAATCAATCCATCTCATCAAGGGCCTTCCTCTCCTGCGCTGTCCCTCCACCATCCCAAGCATGATGTCCTTCTCCAAGGACTGGTCCCCCCTTTGCAACATGTCCAAAGTATGTCAGATGATGCTTCAGAATCCTTGCCTCCAAGGAGCAGCCTGGCTTCACCTTCTCCAGGACGAATTTGTTTGTTTTCTTAGCAGTCTATGGTATATTTAATACTGTTCTCCAGCACCACAGCTCAAAGGCATCAACTCTCCTTCTATCCTCCCTAGTCATTGTCCAGCTCTCTGATGCATAACAAGTGATTGCAAAGACCATGGCCTGTATCAGGCGCACCTTCGTCTCCAGGCTGTAGAGGTTGGAGTACTATATTATTTTATAACCACGTCCACGTAATAACCCACAGGTAATACTTAAGGTACACAGGGAGGGAACCAGTGAGGGGACTGAGTGTTGTGTGTGGTGCTGCCAAGTCTACTACGACTCAAAGTAACTGATAGGCTATGTTATCTTCACAGTCGGCTAGACTCAAGCCCATTGTTGTCGCCACTGTTTGCATAGATTTCAAAAATCACTTGTGCAAATAATTTGCGTGAAAACAAAAATAATTTGTGTAAGAAGTGAGCTAAATGTAAAACCCTGTGAGGCTAGGAACCAGATCTGCTTTAGTTCTTGCACTATGCCCAACCTGAGCTCTAGTGACCTAGTGGCAAGAAGCTGCACTGCAATCCTGAAAGCATGTGGTTCAAATCCACCAGCTGCTCCATGGGAGAGGGAAAGGCAATCTCCTCCCATGCGATTAACCACCTCTGAAAACCCTCCAGATGGTCAGCTATGGGTCTGTTCCAACCCCACAGTACACAACAACAACATACCCAGCCAGCTCCTAGTACAGTGCCTGGTGCATAGTAGCAATTCTAAGGATTTGTTTAATTGATAAGATGAATAACTGTATATCCTCCTGTTTGTACTACCTGGTACAAAGATCTTCGCTTCATGGAAGCCTTCAAATAGTAAAGTGATGTGGGGAGTGTGGTGCTTCAGATAGGGGCTCCTGTCAACCTAGATGATGCTTTGTGCAGGTTTTCAAAGGTTAAGCCTCTAAGTCTAAGGTTACATCAGAAGTCGTCCTTTCCTCCTCATGGATGCAGCCTTGTGCTAGAAGGACACAGTCTATGCACACCTCCTTGGTTAGGTGTCTTTGTGCAGTGTGCAAACTATACCACCAGACAGAATCCCGGAGATGAATGGTGTGATAGTGGACAGAGACGACGAGGAAATATTCTCCTAACACTCTTGAGTGTTCAGATCCTGCCTGGACCCCGTCCCACACCATGTCCTTCTCAAGTCGGAATCAGACTCAGCAGGATTCAGATTTGCCTCCCATCGTTCATTGTGTGATCCTGGTCAATGTTTACAGATGCTCTGGGCCTCAGTTTCCACATCTGGAAGTGGCGTGTGCGCACCAACTCGCAGTGTTATTTTAAGGATTAAATACAAGAACATATATAGCCTGTCTAGAACAGAACTTTGCCCACTGCCAACGGAGAATACACACAATGCTTTCCACTGCCACAACCTTGAGACAACAGGAACCTGAACAGCACCAACCACTCTCTCCAGAAGGAAATAGACCCTCCATCCTAGCCCGAGCCAGGAACCACTCACCATCTTGGCAAGAGTTATAGCCACTAGCAAAGAAGTACCTCTGTGGCCAGCCTTGGGCAGCACATGGGGCGTGGGCATGTGCCCGCTGCCCACCACTTTGGCACTGGTGCCAGCGAGTGCTTTCAGATGCACCATTTCTCCATTTGCTAAGTGATGAAGCTAACACTGTGGCTTTCTGATGTCCCTTCTAGCTCGGGTAGTCTATGATTTTCTTCTCCCCAGAGGATTGCAATTACTACTGAAACATTAAATATTATAATTAATAGGATGTCTCATAGATGGTTCATGACTTAAAAATAACTCGCACTTTGCACAGTACGTCGGTATAGTCAAAATTATCATTTTGTATACACATTGTCATTCTGGATCTTCACAACGAGGCTTTACAGTCGACATTGTTGGGTGCAGCTGAGTCTACAACAACTCATAGTGACCTGATGAACAACAGATCTTGCCCAGTCATGTGCCATCCTCATCATCTCTGACATGCCCAGGTTCATTGCTCCAGTCACTGTGTTTGTCCACCTCTGTTGAGGGTCTTCCAACCTCTGATCCTCCACTTTTCCTCGCATGTCCTTTTCCAAGGACTGGCCCCTACTTGGCACTATTATCCATTGTGATCACCAGCATCCAAGATTGCCTTCAATGGTCCCCGCCTCCTGTAATCATGACCTGCAAAATCCCTTCCACCTTGAGTGTGGACCTAGTGATTTGCCTCGATCAGATATAACAAGCCCGATGCAATGTCACCTCACAGTAGATCGTTGGAGACTGTGACGTTCTCCTGCTCCCTTGTCCTCTCACTCGCTCACTCTGATGAAGCCAGCTGCCACGTTGGGAGTGACCCTCTGGAGTGGCAGGCTGCATGTGGAGCCGAGGGGGTCTTCTGGCCAACACTGAGGAACTGAGGCTTCAGTCCACGGAGCCACAAGCTCTGGATCTTTCCCGGAACCTCATGAACAAGTCGAGAAGGAAACTCTTCCCCAGATGGGGCTGTCATGGCCAGCATCTTGACTGTAACCCGTGAGACGTCTTGACTCAGAGGATCCAGCTAAGCTGCCCCTGGATTTCTGGCCCATAGAAGTTAAGAGATCATAGATGGCTCTTTTGGGGCATAGACTCACTCTATATGTTGAGATCATTTACTAACAACAGTTGTGTTGTTGGGTACCAATGAGTCAGAACTGACCTATAACTGATTTTTCAGAGGCAGTAAAATCTTATGGGAGGAGATTGTCTACCTTTCTCCTCTGAGCGGCTGGTGAACCCAAACTGTAAGCCCTGAGGATTGCAGCACAGCTTCTTCCCACTTGGCCACCAGACCCATTATCACTGAGTCATTTCTGACCTACAACATCCTTAAAGGACTCCGCATAGGGTTTTCAAAGTTAAGCTCTTTATGGGAGCTGGATACCACATCTTTTTCCCTTTGAGTTTCTGATAGATTCAAACCACTGACCTTTTAGCTATCGGCCAAGCCCTTATACACTGCACCACAGGATCCTTTGATACCTAAGTATTAGATAACTTCCCTCCCCATCCCGAACCCTTCAGTTATCTATTAGATAACAAATGCAAGGGAATAGGAGTGGTAACTTTGGACCTTCGAGGAAGGACTTTTAACTAAGAAGCACTGTGTGATCATCTTTGACAGACAACAGGGCCCTTTCCACTGTCTCTCATAACTGGGGAGCATCAGGACCCAGTGAGGATATCTACCATCTCAAAGGCGGAAGGAAAATAATGCTGAAAATTGGCCAGCTGCCAAGCCCATGAGGCTGATGGGAGGTGGGGGGAAGGAAGGGAAGCTCACCGCCAGCTGTGACCTTTGGGAAACTTCCCTTGAATCAACTCCAGAAGTAGTGGGAGCCTCCCCCAGACATGCGGGTCAGAAGTTTCTATTCTATCTGCTCCAGAGAGAGCGTCTTCCTGAGTTGAGGAGAAAGAGTTCGAATCTAATCTCCCTTTCATGTGAATCTTCTCACGAAGGACCTCATTTGATCCTCACATCCCTGGAAGACACAGTGTGCTAGGAGCTGATCCACAGAAGTTCACAGATGCCAGACTGTTTGCAGAGGCAGTGCCAGGATGAGGGAGAGGGTCTCCCGGCCCACAGACGGAGGCACTCGCTGTAACACTAGTCATGCTTCTCCTCTAAGAGCTGAGGACCAAATCCTGAGAGACCGTGAGAGAGAGAATCTCAGGGAGAGGACAAGGAATTCAACCCAAGGCACTAGTACAGCTTGGGAGTCAGCAAAACTGAGAAAGACATCTTCAGTGAGGGTGAATTGCCACCACAATGGGCTCCAGCATACCGGGGACTGTGAAGAGGCCACAGACCAGGCAAGGTTTGGCTCTCTTTGCACATAAGGCTGCCAGGCGTCTGCTGTGACAACGAACACTTGGGGACAGGTTTTGAGGTGATAGGTGTCAGGCTAGGACCAAGGTCAAGAGGAGAGAAAAGGATTCCAGGAATATCAACATGTCAACAAAGGAAGTGCAACTACCATGGAGTGCCCCTTCCTTCCTTCCCTAGAAGACCACCCACCTGGCTAAACCACAGTGGAAAGTCCCTCCCTTCCCTCCCTAAAGACCCTCACTATAAAGCCTGCCCTAATCCACTTCAGGGTGCACTATTTTTCTGATCTGTCTCTCCACCTGTGTCTCTCTCTGCAGACCAAGGAATCCTGCCCGGGAGCCCTGTAATAAAGCTTCTTTAGCTTCTTCTCTTTCTCTGCTCCCTTCCTTGAGTCCTTGGCCTTACGTCCAGTGCGAAGACCTAACAATAGGTTCGATTGCATTATTCAAGCCACAGAACCTAAGGCTCGTTCTCATCACCTAATAATGCTTAAGAATGTCCATGACTCTCTAGAAATCAGTCAAATTAAGGGTTAATTTTCCCTCCTTTGAAATGTGTGGGGAAGAAGGATAGAAGCAACTGCTAAGCATTGTGGGGAGTTGGAGTAAGAGGGCACCACAAATGATCAAAACAGACCACCACAAAGCTCCTCTCAGGACAGTTAGAAAGGCTCTGACAAGGCCATCCATGTTCTCTGTGAAGTGAGGACCCTGGGGAACTTCTCAGACTCACAGATCGCAGATGACACACCTTAATGCCAGTAAGGTTGGCCACACTGCTGCCATCCATGCCCTGCCTCAAGGAACTCCCCACCCCACAGCAGAAAAAGCACAAAGAACCCCCCAAATCGGGCACTGGGGAGGAATTTCCAAGATGGCAGCTAAGAGAATGTCAGAGCTGAGAAGATTCTTAAAGGCCATTCAGTCCAATGCCTTCATTCCACAGATAGAAAAATTGAATCCTAGGGCCTTTTCCAGAGTACTGGGAAGCAACAATGTCTATCTAGATACTAAGGTGCACCTGATCCAGTCCATGGTCTTCACAATTATTTGTTATGCATCAGAGATCTGGACAATGGCTAAGGATGACAGAAGAAAAACTGACGCCTTTGAGTTGTGGTGCTGGAGAAGAGTCTTGAACAAACCATGGACCACCAAGAAAACAAATAAGTCTGTCTTGGAGAGGGTGAAACCACCTTTCTCCTTGGAGGCTAGGATTTTGAAGTTCAATCTCACGTACCCTGGGCATGTGTCCAGAAGGGACAAATCCTTGGAGAAGGACATCATGCTCAGAAGGATGGAGGAACAGTGCAGGAGAGGAAGATCTCAGGTAAGATGGATTGATACAGTAGCTGGGCAATGGGTGTAGGTGTATCAGAGTCGGTGAGACTGTGTCATGACAGGGCAGGCTTCAGAGCTGTTATACATAGGATCGCTATGAGTTGCAGGCAACTTGATGGCATATAACAAAGAGGAGCAACATTAACCCAGTTATTCACAGCAAATCCAGAAGCCATAAAAGTCTTGGGTGGATGGGCATGAGTTTGAATGCAGCCCTCTCACTGATCTGCTGTTAACTACTCAACTAACCTCACCCCTCTGATCTTCAGCTTTCTTGTCCACAGAAAAAGAAGGAGGCTAAAATCTCACTCCCCGAGGTCTTGGTAAGAAGTCAATGAGATGATCTCAAGTGTCAAGCAAAGGGCTTGTCCATGACAGCAGTCTCTGCCCAACCGATGTCTCTAGAACTTGGTCTACAACCTGTCCGCCACTGTTTTCTCTAGAGACTTACCTTGCTCTCATTGCCAACAGGTAGGAAAGCGGGAGGTGGGCTGACCTGGAAGCACCATACAATAGAGACAGAACTACCGAGAGCCTTGGGGGAAAGGAGGGCCCCATCCTGAGGATGTAGAGACAGCGTCCATTCCACCCCCTATTAGAAGACACTTCACCCCCCGTATTCCTCCGTCCTCTACCTCCCTGTCTCCTTCCTTCACAGTACTTGCCTTCCCAGTGGGCTGAGACAGTTAGCATCCAAATACTTTAACCACTTCCCTAGCACTGGTCACTGGTTCTCAAGCCTTCATGTGAATCGGAATCACCCAGGGGACTGGTTAAAATGCCAACTTTTCAACCCTGCTCCCAGAATCTTGACTATTAATCCACTTTCTAAAAGGTTCCCAGGTGATGCTCACGCAGCTGGTCCAAGGACCACACTCTGAGGACCACCGGTTTAGAGACCACAGTGTGGAACTGAGACTGAAACTTCGATCTCTAATGCATTTGACGTGAACTGAACTGTCTCGGAAAAATTTGAATCTGTAACTCAAGAGATTCAAATCTCTTCAGGATTTTCCCTTAAAGCATGTCATAAGCCTCAGCTCACTGACTGAGGCGAATATTCTGTGGAATGATAACGTACGCCCCTGGTGGGTGAGTTGTTGGGTTGAGTTTCAGACTAGGTTGTCCTCGGGTGTAAACTGTTTGTCTTTTCTCCTGGAAAAGAGGTGAGCAACATATTACCCCACCTTGTTGTTGTT
>NW_006399753.1:15808762-15836431 GCF_000299155.1 Elephantulus edwardii
GGGGGAGAAGAACGAACTGGGGATGAGGGTGGAGAAAACAGTGCAACAATGAATGAATGAAAACCCAAAATCTCTGTAAATGTTCATTAAAACTAATAAAATGTGATTTAAAAAAAGAATGTAAAAAAAAAAAAAAAGTCATAGCGACCCTAGATACAAGAGCCCTAAACACCGTTCTACCCTGTGCCAACCTCACCGTCTCAAACACACTCATTCCCACCACTCCACTTACGGAATCGATCCATTTCATCGAGGGTCTTCCCTTCCCGCCCTGTCCCTCCACTCTCCCAAACATGTTGTCCCTCTCCAAGGACCAGTCCCTCCTTGCAACATGCCCAAAGTATGTCAGATGAAGCTTCAGAATCCTTGACTGCCAGGAGCAGCCTGGTTTAACCCTCTCTAGGTCAAACCTGTTTGTCTTCTTAGTAGTCCATGGTATATTCAACATTCTTCTCCAGCACCACAGCTCAAAGGCATCAATTCTCTTTCTATCATCTCTATTCACTGTCCAACTTTCCAATGCATAGCACATAATTGCAAAGACTATAGCCTGGATCAGGCGCACCTTAGTCTCCAGCCTGATGTCATTGCTCTTCAGTACTCTTGAGAGGTCCCTCACAGCTGATTTTCCCAATGCAATTCATCTCCTGGTTTCCTGGCTGCTGTTACCCCACATTAATCACCTATAATTATTCTATTGTTCATATTCAGGGCTGGTAAGTTTTAGAAGATGTTTTACATTTGAGTTATCATTTTTTCTTCTAAGAAATCCCTCTGGGCTACGATAATATTCTATTATAAAATACCATATAGCTATGATGATATTCTTTAAAGTCTAGCCTAACGGTAATTCTCAAACACTAGTTTTGGTGGCATCATATGCAGGAGAAAGATGGGCTGTCTTCTCAGGTGTGATTCAAGGTTACTGAAAGTTGCTGGAGGGTGGTCAGCTGCACATGGGTTTGAATCAACAGCAATGAGGGTTTTTGAGCATGACTGAGTTACCCAGGACAAGGGCTCTTGGTCTCTCAGACTCAGTCTTCTTGTCTGTAAGACAAAAACTGAACTTGAAAGCCATCCCCAGGACTGACATTCAATGCATCCCTGACCACTTGAATTTAAGAGTGTCCTTGCACTGAAACAGAGGAGGGAGAAAACTGTTTAAAAGAGATATGTGACTAGGTATTTCTGTCATCACAGGAGTCTAGAGCGAGGGCTACATGGTGGGGGGGACCTGGGGGAGGGTTTGTAAAACAATGAAAGAATCTTTTCTTTTACTTTTCCATAATTTTTTACTCATGTACTTATAACTTGTTAGTTAAATTTGTGTCTTCTAGGTTGCAACACCCCCATGATACATCTTCAAGGATATGAACATGTACGGATAAGCACAATTGATAACAGTGCATCTAAATTCCAAAATCAATCTCCATAATAGTCTATGTGTTCCCTACTGCCAAAGGGGCCCTTTAGAGTAGTGAGAGAAGACCTTCACCCTGAAACCCACAGCGTCCCTTTTCAGCAGGAAGTAGCTAAGAGAATACGCCATCCCCTTTTCCTTATGAATCAGGGTGAAGTCTCTCTCAGGGAGGAGTGATAGGGAATGGCAAAGGACACACTGACAAAGGAGATTAATCAGAACTGACTTTGACAAGCACTGTGGCAATTGGACAATTAAAACCGACATTCAGATGGCGGGGAAGAAGAACAAACTGGGGAGGAGGGTAGAGAGAATGGTGTAGCACTGAAGGAATGAAAACCTAAAATCCCTGTAAATGTTCATTAAAACTAATAAAATTTAATAATAATTAAAAAAATTTAAAAAAAAGAGTCTCCTTGTTTTCAAGTCTCAGAAGAATTCCAAACCTCAGTGGCCCCAAGGTCCAGCTCGCCACCACCAACTGCTCACCCAAAGTAGCTCTCAATCAAGAAAATCGAGGAGCAATGGTGGTTCTTGAGACCAGGGTTTGATTCTCAGGGAAGGTATCGCAGGCAGAGTTATCAACCATTTGTTAATGAATACGCATGTTGTGTTGTTATGATGCAGGCCAAGTTTTAGTGGAGCCTCCTGGCTAAGTGAACTAGGAAAAAAGGCCTGGCAATCTAGTTTCAAAAAAACAGTCAATGAAACCCAGAGGATCTCAGTGGTCCGGTGCACAGCTTGTCTCATGGAAGGATGACACAGCAGGACCAGACAGCGTTTCCCTTCATCGTGTAGAGGGTCACCAAGAGTTGATGGCCGACTCCACAGCTAAAACAACAATGGTAACTGTAATTATTGTTGTTATTCCACCGGCTAACTCAGCAACACAGGTCTCCATGAGGTCCGAAGAGTAGGGAGTTGTGCTCTCTCTCAAAGGTGGCACCTCTCTGCAGGTGCATATTCACAAGCAGCTCTAAGGGAGAAAGATGGACAATCTCCTCCCATGAAATTTAAAGCCTCAGGAAATCCACTGAAACGTCAACTATGGGTTGCTTCCAGGTCAACAGTGATGAGTTTTGAGAACGAATCAACAACCCGAGATATGCAGATGATACATCTTTGCTTGAAGTATTCACTGAAGAAAACCAAAGACTACAGCCTTTGATGGGGATTACAGCGCAGCATCAAGGAAACAAATATTCTCACAAGACCAATAAGCAACATCATGATAAAAGGAGAAAAGATTGAAGCTGGCAACAGTTTCATTTGACATAAACCAATAAACGTCCATGGAGGCAGCGGTCAAAAAAAGAAAAAATCTAAGGACATGTTACATTGGCCAATGTCTTGTCAAGGGCCTCTTTAAAGTGCTAAAGAGGAAAGATGTCCATTTAAAGTCTAAGGTGCACCGAAACCAAGCCATGAATTGACTGCTACATATGCATGTAAAAGGTGAGCAATGAATAAGGAAGATGGAAGAACTGATGCCTTTGAACTGTGATGTTGGCAGAGAATATTGAATAAACCATAAACTTCCAAAGAATAAATAAAAAATAAATCAAGTTTGTCTTGGAGGAAGAGTAACCAGGGAGCTCCAAGGAGGCAAGGGTATAGACTTCTCACATACTTTGACTGTGTTATCAGGATGGACCAGCTCCTAGAAAAGGGCATCATGCTTGGAAAATTGGGGCCACCGTGGAGAGGAAGACCCCAGTGAGACAGACTGGCGTGGTGACTAAGCAGTAGGTTAAGCTCTACTGTGAGGATGGAGCAGGATTGGGTAGGATTTTATTCTCGTACATTCTTGACATAGAGTCACTATGAGTTAGAGCTGGCTCGATGGCGCCTAACAACAACAATAACAATCAGCTGGGCATGTTGTTGTTGATGGCCTTTGAGTCAAGCATGACTCATAGCGACCCTATGAACAAAAGGCTTAAAGCCCCTCTACAACTAACGACATGTATCAAAGTTCATAGGGTTTCTGGAGGCATGTTGTTTAGAAAGTGGATACCACTTCTGCTTCCAAACCTGTCATAGTAGGTTGTTGTTTTTATACGCCATTGAGTTTCTTATAATGTACAACCCTGTGTACAGCAGCTCTGAACCCTTCCCTGTCCTGAGCCAGTCTAATTCTGACACACCAACCCCCATCACCCCAGTTATTGTATCAATCCATCTCATCCGGGGTCTCCCTCTCCTGAGCTTCCCGTCCACCCTTCTGATCATGTCCTTCTCCAAGGACTAATCTCTCCTGGCCACATGCCCAAAGTAAGTGAGGCAGAGCTTCAAAATCCTAGCCTCCAAGGAGAGACTTGGTTTCATCTTCTCCAAGACAGACCTATTTGATTTCTTGGCAGTCCATGGTATGTTCAAGACTCTCCTCCAGCACTACAACATGAAGGCATCTATTTTTCTGTCATCCTTAGTCATTGTCCAGTTCTCTGAAGCATAACAAGTCATTGAGAAGACCATGGCCTGGATTAGGCGCACCTTTGTATCGAGACTGACATCGGTGCTCTTCAGCACCCTGGAGAATAGCAGGTCCTAAGCGCTTTGGCATGTATTCATTCATCCCATGCTCATCCCAATCAGCTGATTGCTGATAACGCCCCCTCGATTGTTAGTAGCTGAGAAAGGTTTAAACACCTGAGTTCTCAAAGCTATGAAGTGGTGTGGCCATGGCTTAAACTGTTCCAGGAGGAGCAGAACAAAAAAGAGAGCCAGATTCTGACAGAGCCGCACTTGAATCACCATTCTGCACCTCAGTCAAGTGATCTTGGGGACGTTACCTCAACTCACACACTCGATTTTCCTGACATACAAAACCAACACAGATACCGCGGCGCTTGACTGGCCTTGTGAGAACTCCTCAGGGAATTCTCTGGAGAAAGTACCTGGCATCTGGTGGATGAGCTCAGGAAACTGGCAACTTCTCTTCCCTTCCCTGAGGGGGTCTCCCCACCCCTCTGCAACCTTCCCCCAGCCAGGTCGGGCTGCCAGTGTTTGTTGACACCACATCCGGCCTGCATGGTGTTGTCACCCCACATTACACCATCACACCTCACCAGTGACATAACCCCCTGCATCTCTCTGCCCCCTCCCACCCAAGCTGGTGTAACCCCTGCCGATGGATCCTTGCTGAAATCAGAAACCAGATGCTCTGTGTAGCTAGCTAGCTTGGTGGAAAGCCAAGGCCAAGTCCAGCTCTCGCTCTCATCCCTGTCTCTCATCTCTGTCCCTCCCTCCCTCAGAGGCCTGCAGTAGCTGTTGCAGCCAGTCTGGAGGGTGGGTATACACAGGAGCCCCACCAGGCCCAGCCTTCCACACATCCTGTCTGCTCCTGAAGCTGCTAGGGGCGTGGAGGTAACGTGGCAGCGTGAGGAAACAGGCCTGCCTGTTGAAACCCATTTCTCAGTGATGAAAGCCAAAGGAGGTGGGTCAACTGGAGAGAGACACATCTCCAGTCACTCAGCCATTCAAAATTCTTATGGAGCACTGACTACACGAGTGGTGACAGGCCGTGATGAAAGCTGGGTCAGAGTCCAGTCCCAGAGAGCTGTGTGTCCTAGAGAACAGCATGGACAACAACTGAGTGAACTTCTGACTCAAGGAGACAGCTTCAGAGCTTGACGAGGGCATTGATGGCGGTAGATGGGTTGACGTTGAGAAGAGCTGAGACAGAGGAGCCACGTCACTTGGTGGGGGGTTAGGGGAACTTCTCCGTGGAGACAGCCTTGAGGGTGACTCAGAAGATAAGAAGTAGCCAACCAAGAGAGAGAGAGGGTAGAATGTTCCAGAAGAAGGGACCACCCTTGCAAAGGCGATGGAGTGATGGAAAGGCCAGTGTGGAAGAAGCAGAGAGGGTGGGAGGAATGGAAGATCCTAATAGTCCCCAGTCACTGGTTCACTAGGGCCTCCCAGGCCACAGCAGGGTCAGGACTTTATCCTGAGGAAGCCGGAAAGCCTTGGGAGGATTTGAAACATTCTAGAGAATTCTTCTCTTCCTGAGGCCTCAGGTCCCAGATGCCAAGTGCCAATTCTAGGGTGAACCACACAGCTCCCTTCATAGACCCTCACCAGAAAGAAGGGGGCTCAGGATCCACTTCGCCGATGGGATAGCAGGCCAGACATGGGAGGGAGGTGCCCAGGTCATGCTGCGTGGCAAAGACAGAGCAGGAACCAGGCCCAGTTTGCAGGAAGTGAAAGTGAAGCTCGCAGCCTGTCACAGCTTCGATGTGGGATTTCCTCTGAATCCCACATCAACCCCATTTCTTTTCAGATGAGAACCGGGGAGTTCCAGGAGAGAAAGTGACTAGCTGGCCTCCCAACCTGTGTTGCTGATGGAGCCGGGATCCAAGCCCACTTCCACCGATGCCAACACCCATCTACCCCACCGGCTGTTAGGATTTAAGTAGTTCTTCTGGAAGCTGGAGCTGCCAAGGCCCCAGGCACTTCCTGAAAGCTGCTAGAACTTTTTTTAAGAAGCACCTCCAGCCCAAATAGGTGAAACAGTCAGCTTGTCCTTGTGTATCAAGTCTTTGGGAAAAAAACCAACACATTTTTCTCAATTTCAACACATTTTTTTTAATTTTATTTTTGTGTGAGTGTACCATCAAATCAGATCTGACTGGTACAGGAGGAGATTGTCCCTCCTTTTCCCGGCAGAGCATCTGGTGGATTCGAACCATGTGCCTCTGGAATTGTAGTTGCAGCTCCTTGACACTAGCCCACCAGAGCTCCCCCAATTTCAACACATTTATCAAGCGAAGACTTTTTCTCTCAAGCAACGGTGTTGTGTTGTCAACTGCTTTGAATTGTTGGCTGACTGATGGTGACCCCACTCATAACTGAACAAAAGCTGTCCTGAGCCGCCCAATGCTATCCCATCATTAGCTGCTGATCAATCTGAGGTCATCCACTGGGGGTTTACTAGCATGTTCTCAGAACCAGACAACCAGGCCTTTCTTCCTAGTCTTAGTCCGGAAGCTCTACCAAAGCCTGTCCAATGCCATAAAAACACACAAGCGTTCAGTGATGGGTAGCATTGAACCCAGGTCTCAGGCATGTTGCTGTGGTGGTGTTCGTATACTGACAAGTCACATATGACCCATACCTGACCCTCCAGAGGGTTTTCAGAGGCAGTAAATCACATGAGAGGAGATTGTCCATCCTTGCCCCATGGAGCGGCTGGTGGATTCAGACCCATGGAAGGCTAGATTTACACCCCTAAGCTACCAGTGCCTGCCCCACTGTACCGCCATGTACTTCCTATAACCAAATTAGTTTCTGTGGATACATACTGAAACTGACTGAGAGCAGAAGAACATTTCTTTGTAAATGATTTGCTAGATCTTGTTCTCTGGAGTACTATTGATCTTCAACTTCAGCTGCATCCAAATGACGGGGTGCATTTGTCAAAATGCAAGCTGCCTCATGCCATACTCAGAGCTCTCAACTGAGTAGATCCATGACAGGACCTAGGGATTTTGCCTTTGGAACAGGTCAAGTTCCCAGGTGATGCTGACACTGCTGGTTTGGGGGTCCTCCCACCAGAAGCAGCACACGGTGGTGGACACTGTGGTACCCAGCCAGGACCACTCTGAGGATCAAGACACTCGTTCTCCCAGTTAAATGTTGTCGCTGTCTCCTGCTCAGAGCCCAGGCTCTTCCCAGAGTTTGTCCTTAACTTAAAAGGAGCTGCTACCCCAAAATTATTCTTCATCTATCTGAGCTTGCTGCAGAAGGTCAAGGACTGCAGCCTTCAAAATGGATTGAAGCTCAACATCAATAAATCAAAGATTCTCACCACTAGGCCAATTGGCAGTATCATGATAGATGGTGGGGAGATTGAGATTGTTGATAGCTTCAGTTTGCTTGGCTCTACAATCAACGCTCTTGGTACCAGGAGCCAGGAAATCAAAAGACTAATTGCATTGGGAAAGTCTACTGTCAGAGACCTCTCCAAAGTACTGAAGAGTAATGACATCAGCCTGGAAACTAAGGTGAGCTTGATACAGGTCATGGTCTTTGCAATCACTTGCTATGCATCAGAGAGCTGGACAATGACTAGGGATGATAGAAGGAGAGTTGATACCTTTGAGCTGTGATGCTGGAGAAGAGTATTGAGTATACCATGGACTGTTAGGTGAACAAATAAGTTCGTCCCAGAGAGGGTGATGCCAGGCTGCTCCTTAGAGGCAAGGATTCTGAAGCTTCGTCTAACCTACTTTGGATATGTTGCAAGGAGGGACCAGTCCTTGGAGAGGGACGTCATGCTTGGGAGGTTGGAGGGAGAGCGCAGGAGAGGAAGACCCTGTATGAGATGGATTGATTCAGTGACTGGGGTAATGAGGTAGGTGTATTGGAGACAATAAGACTGGCTCAGGATAAAGCAGAGTTTAGGGTTGTTGTACATAGGGTTGCTATGAGTCGCAGGCAACTCGACAGCACATAACAACAACATATGAGCAGTCATCACTGATACATGTAGAAGTTCAGAGTTCACAATTTGGAAGGTCCCTGAGAGGCCTCCTCAGCTTCAGAGTTCTCAGTGGGGTTGGCTGAGACCTCTGTGGACACTGCAGGTGAGTTTTCAACTCGCCCCTCTTCCCAACTCTAGCTTCTCTATTCCTTTTCAGACATCGTTCCCATAGGCCTCTCCAGTAAACACTCACAATGCAGGTTTCAGTCTCAAAGCCTGCTCCCACGCTATGTGATGGAAGCTGATTGGGACCAGAAGAGGAGCCGTGTGGGGGAGTCAGCTGATGGGGAATTTGGAGCAGGGTCACCCAACTGGCTGGCTGGCCCCATCTGGGTGACAACATGTGCCCAGCTCTGAGGTGGCAGGTGGAGGAAGTGTAGCCTCTGGTGTGGTTTAGTGGTGCAAATATAAACACTTTCGCTGGTGGTAAACTGACACGTGATGTATAGCAGAGAAAGCTATGGTTGGGGCTGCATCTCCCACCTTGGAGAGGTTTAAAGAAAACTGTAATTATGATGGTGGTGAACTGGATGGCTCTTGCTCGGCACCATTCATTGGAGAAAGACAAAGAAAGTCACAAATCCAAGTCAAGGCTTGTGACTTTCAGAGTCTCTTTGGCAGCATCCAAAGAGTTCTCACCTGTGAGCAGAGGACAGAGGGGGCTGAAAGCAGGCCCCAGGCCTGACCAGGAGGACAGCAGAGCCACAGAGCACTCTCAGCACTGGCATTTGTGTTATGTGAAGGCAGAGATTTTATTAGAAAGGAGTTGGACTTGGAGTCTTAGGATAGGGGCTTAAGAAGAAATTAACATAAAGCATTCAAGAACATAGAAAACCACAGGTCCCCGAGAAAACTCAGCCTACCTAAGTGGTCTGCTTTCATCTAAGGAAATATTAGTACTCCTCTACCCATCCCCCTTAAAAATGATGCAGGGGCCTCCCCAGCACTAGAAAACATATAGCCTCTCCCACCCAACTACGTCACCTTAGACCCCCCCCCCCCGCCCATGGCACTCAACTTTCAAAAGCAAGGTGAGCTCAAATACTATAAGGAGCAGCGAGGTCACAGAGGCCCTGGGCAGCCGAACCCGGACAGATGTCTAGAGGTTGTTCACAGAAATGACATTGCTATGGGCACGCCAGATGGACAACAAAGAAACTGCTTAATGTGTGTGAACAAAATAAATCCAAGATCATAGTCCTTTGCCGATTTTTCAGACCGGAGCCCATTTTCATGCATGGAACCTATTGACCAAAGAAAAGACCAACTCTTCTTGAAAACAAGATCCTCAAAGTGACCTTCAGACTTCCGCAGTGGTCATTTGCAGGCAAAAAAAAAAGGAAACTACTCAGACATTTGAGGACTGTGGGACACTGGGTTTGAGCTTGCTGTTGCTGTTGTTGTCAGGTGCCATTGAATCAACTCTGACTCATAACGAGACTGTGTACAATAGATCAACACGTTGCCCAATCCTCTACCATCCTTAAAATTTCCACTGTACTTAAACGCCTTGGTGCACTCACTCCATCTCTCTCACTGAGGGGCTTCTTCCCCACTACTGACCCCTCACTTTCTAAGCAAGCTGTCCTTTTTTAGTGACTTGTCCCTCTTGATAACACGGCCAAAGGATGTGAGGCTTCTTGCCTCTAAGAAACCCCCTCTGTTATCTTTCTAAGAGCGATTCGTTTGTTCTTCTGTCAGTCTGTGCATATGAGTATCCAAAACCATTGCCTTGGTTGCCGCTGGAATAAGAATGTAGGAGAACTAGACAGTAACTGGAGTCCAGGTTCAGTTCAAGGGATAGCAAACGCCATGGACTCACCCAGTTCCTGTTTCTGAGTGTACAACTGAAATGCGTGAGAGTTACAGAATTCTTGTACTGTTTCCTACTCCTGTGCAGTAAGATTGTCACAATGGGAAGATTAAGTGGAAAGTTCAACTGACTGCACTCCCACCACAAACCAATGAGCTAAAATAGGCGTGGCATTGTAAGGGAATGGTGAGAATTAGGACCACTCTTCAAAGACAAAAGGAAAGTGGAATGATGGCTCCTACCACATCTCCACTTAATTTACAAATCTAATTCCTGAATAAGATTTAAAAAAAAAAAAGAAAACCAGAAAGATCCTCAATGATAACATGGATGTGAAAAGTAAGCAACTAGTAGCTGAAATCAAAACTGCTGTACATACAGAGTGTCTCTGCAAGAGTGGATGATTACAGACTCGTGACAGGGCACTCGAGCTCTGGTGAGTTAATTCCTTTCCATCTTTCTCAGAAAGGAGGATGAGAAATAGCTCCCATTCATGTGGGATAGACCGACAGCATGGTGCAGTCTTCTCTCAGGGGCACGTCAACGCTCCTGTTCTCTGTCACAATATAATGGGAAGAGAGTTGGACCACGTGGACATTCCACAGTCCATCACGTTGGTCCACGCTGTTAAGTCCATCGTGTTTATCAGACAGGATGAGCAAGAAGCAGCAAGTGCCGTCATTGTTGCAATCTTGTTGCAATCGTGGTGAGGATTAATTGGGACACTGCATGAAAATACTTGTCAAACAGCTGGTACACAATTAGCACTTACCAAGTGACTATTTTTACTACCAGATTCCATGCTAGGGCAGTAGAGGATTTCGGACAAGTACAACATGGAAAAGAAGAAGCCACATCTGCTGGAATTTGCTGGACAACACACAATGCCATCTTAGCTTGGGGGAAGATGAAGCAATGACTCAGAACCACATTCTGTGAGGTGACATCCATAGGGACAGGTCACCAAAATAGTAGACTTCTTGGCCACTCCTCTCATTTGGCAGACCATTTTCTGAGACCCCAAGAAAGCAAGCGGCTTACTCTTAAGAAGGTTTTTGGCTGCAAGTAAAAGAACAAAATCAACAGAAACAGAAACAAACATCTTTTTCTCATGTAGAGATTCTAGGCCAACAGAGCTCTCTCGTTGTTGTTGTTAAGTGCCATCGAATCATAGACAACTTATAGCCACCCTGTGAACAAAAAACCCGAACACTTGTATAATTTCGATCGTTTCTCCAATTTCAGGCCTTGTTTTAATCGGTTTTGGTCAAACATTCTTTTAGATCATATAGCCCTGGTCTGTCCACTTGTTGTACAGAGGTAACTCGTGGTTGCTGTGATTCTAAACACTGTGACACTGATGTGTCAAATGCAATTATGCTTACCCATGGTAGACAGTGTTTGGTGGAGCTCCTCAATTAAAACAAGTTTGGAAGAAGGAGTGGCATCCACTTCTGAAATAACTTGACTTCAGAAACTCTATGAATGTGGAGAAATAATGAAAGTTATACTATACAAATGTTCAGGTCTTTTGTTCATAGGGTCGCTATGAGTCATGTACGACTCAACGGCCCATAAAAACAACAACAGGAAGTCCAGGCATAGGCCATAGCTAGCATTGATTAAGCTGCTTTTAGATGCTATACAGGACTCTACATACTTGCCTGTTTCCTCAATACAGATCTTGGGGGAAAGCAAGGGTGTCAACTCCTTCCATCCCTTTTACCAGGAAAGCAACAGCCCTCTGTATTAGTTACCTATCACTTCTGAACAAACTACCCTACTCTTAGTGAATTAAAATAATATTTTTAATATCATAGTTTCTGAGCAGCAACTGGCCTAGCTGGATGCTCTGGCCAGAGTCTGTCACAAGACTGCAATTAAGATGTTAGATCAGTCCACATCATCTCAAGGTTCAACTGGAACAAGATTTGCTTCCAAGCTCCTCAGCAATTATTGGCAGGATTCAGTTCCTCCTGGGTTTGGGACTTAGGACTTCACTTCCTCCCTAGCTCCTTCAGTTCCTTGCCATGTGGTCTGCTCTACAAGAGAGCTTTCAGCATGGTGTCTGGTTCCATCAAGGTGAGTATGAAAGCGAGAGCCCAGCAAAGGAAAACAGCATAGGGAAAACAAGTGGTAGGCTAGGCCTGCAAGGGATGCTGGGAAATCAAGTACTCTGCAAAGTGGGGTAGGATTCCAGACATTCTCCTTCACCTGGGTTCTCTGGTCAAGCAGAAGGAGAAATGGCTATTGGGTTGTCAACTAAAGTGTTTCTCACACAAGGGTTCCCCTCACGGCACCAGGATTGATCCAGATAGTCTTCTCCTTCAGTCCCAGCCATAGCCCTGCACCTCTAGAGGTGGCGAAGTTCCAGGTAAAGTAACTAAGCGGTGTTGGGGATTAGCACACAACACAGCCCCATGCATGATGGAACAGCATTGCATTTCCCAAGCCAATGCAAGTCAGGAACTGAAGCCAAGTCAAAGGACAGAGTCGTGAAAAGATCCACGGTGCTATCCTGACAGGAACACTTTGTCAGTGCCCCTAGCTGTACCCTCAGCCAGTCCATTCTGAGTCAGAACTTCTGAGGAGAGAGGAGTAGGACCCTTTTCCTTGACAGCTATTGGCCAGGTTCATGAGTGAGTCACAGGCAGACCCGCCTCCTCACAAGAGTAAAACCATGTAGACTTGATCTTGAGCCTGCAGGACATCTTACTCAGTGAGTTCCCTGGCACTTTGTGGGATTCCATTCCCCTTCAACCAGATCAGCTCTGCCTTCACAAGCTCAACCCCTCCGGCTTCCATGAAGTGAGTCATCTACACAAATTGGGTTCTGGAGAAAAGAAAAAAAAAAGAAGAAGAAGAAGAAACAATTTGAAAACTCCTGACCTATTCCACTGCCCTGATGTAACAGCAGGGACAGGAGGCCCGAGGGCACTGCTAAGACACAGATTGGTTGAGGTTGTATCAGAACAAGAAGCAGATATTCCGGCCTCAGCTCCAAGCTCTGCTCCAGAGAAGGCTGCGGTCTCACCTCCCTGGGTGGAAGGCAGCCAGCGGGGCCGGGCTGATCTGGTCCCCCAAATGCATTTGCTTCCTGTCTCTCTCTATTCACACTGTCAAGAGTAGTTCTCAATTTCAGGTTCTCAAGAAAGTTTTACTCATTATATTAAGTTTGGGTCAGTACAATCGAAAGCAGTGGCTTTCAAATATTTTCACAATTTAAAAAGCATTCATAATGACACAAAACATTTAATGCACACACATATGCATGCATACACACAAAATTTTCAGAAATCCATTGTTAAGGCTTGCAGAGTAGCATCAATGTTCTCTTTTATTCTATTCCTTTTAAAATATTTTAAAGTAGTTTTAGGTTTACAGGAAAATTATACAGAGATGCTAAATTCCTAGGTGTTGGGAAATGTTGGGGAGGAAGGGAGGGCCTCTGGCCAGGACATATTGCCTAGCTCTGGATAAGTGCAAGCCTCCCAGTGGCCTTTAATACAGGGTAGAGAAAGCTCTCCTGTGTTTGGCTGTACCGGCTTGAGAAAGCTCACCAGCTGGGAAGACGGCTGCTGCATCTGTTGAGCTGGGAGTAGTTCACACAAGGCTGAGGTTCTCCTATCCAATCCACATGTCCCACGTCTACAAGCCCACCCTATCCTGTCTTCATGTTTACTTGCTCATATATAAGTGGGCTTTGGCTTCAGCTTTGGGAGGGGTAGGGTCTTCCCTCTTAGCTTTTGGCGCCATCTTCGTAGAAAGGCAAGATAAGACTTTTTAAGTCAAACTGTCTTCCAAAATCACTGTCCCATCCCGCATTTCCATCTGCAATGAATGAGAGTTCTTTTTGCTTCATGTGCTTGCCAACATTTGGTGGCGTCAAAGTTTAGCCTTTCTAATAATGTGTATAGTGGGATCTCATTGCTATTTTAATTATAACCTCCTTAATTATCTGATAGTGATCATCTTTTCATATATTCCTATGTGTCTATATCTTCTTTAGTGAGGTGTTCCTTAAATATTTGTCCCACTTTCTGTGAAAATACACAAATAAGAAAATATCTGACATTTCAGCAATCTCCACACACAATACATACAAAAACAAAACTGTTGCTATTGAATCAATTCTAATATCCAGGGATTCTATAAGACAAAGTCAAACTATCCCATTGGGACTCCAAGGTTGTAAATATATACAGAGGCAGATTACCTCATCTTGTTCCCGCAGAGTAGCTGCAGGATTCAAACCTCTAATGTTTTGGTGGTGGTTGTGTACTGTAGAGTCGGAACTGACCTACAGCTAACCGTTCAGCGCATTTTCAGAGGCAGTTAATCACACAGAGGAGATTGCCCATCCTTCTCCCTCAGAGAGGCTGGTGGCCTTGAACCTCACTCCTTCAGGATTGCAGTGCAGCTTCTTGCCACTAGGCTACCAGAGCTACTCAGTTGTTGTTGTTGGTGGTGGTTATGTGCCGTCAAGTTGCCTGTGATTCATAGTGACCCTGTAGTGACCCAGCTGGTCAGCAGTCCCTCATTTAATCTATTGTGCCTTCAAGGATCCTTTCGCCTGCACGGCTCTGGAACATTAGTAATGGTCACCATGGTCGCCTTTAACTGTTCCTTTTGCCCAGTCTATAACTGGTTGGTTGTTTTCTTACCACTGTGGTTTGCAGAGTTCCATGAGTGCTCTGAGGTCCGTTGGAGGCATGCTGGGTTCAGTGTTCAGCTGCTAACCAAAGGCTCCACAGAATCCATGAGAGAAATCCAAGGCAGCCTCCTCCTGTCAGAATCTACAGCCTCGAAACCCAGTTCTGGGCCACCATGAACTGGAGTCATCTGGAAGCTAAGGGGTTTGGCTAGAGGCTTTGTGTCTCTCAGTGGCTAAATTGTTCGGCGGCTGACTGAAAGGTTGTCCGGGTGGTCCCACTAGCCACTCCCTGGGAGGAAGGTGAGACAGACTGCAGCTCTGAAGAGTCACACACGGCCTTGGGAAGCCTTCAGGCCTGTTCTGATCTGTCTTACAGGATCCCTACGAACCAGAATAGACTCAGAGGCTGTGGGTTTGACAGTGGAGTAGGGGGAAACTTCCGTGTATTTTGAGTACAACTCTTTTATCAAATTATATCTTTTATAAATGCCTTCTACCCAGCCATTACCTGTCTTTTCATCCCCTTTTTAGGTGTTCCTAAAAAGTTCCACTCAACTGATTTCATAACCCACTCACTGTTAACAATCTCCACCTTGACAATGTGCGCCTAGAAGTCAGTGTTATCTGCATATCTGCCACCTCCAAGCTGAGCATCCTTGAACGATGCATTACTACCTTTCAGCCTCTGATTCCACCACTGCAAATTGGAGGTTTTAATATCACTTCTAGAAAGGATGAAGGCAAGGATTACATAAATAAATAGAACCTGCAAAGCATCGTACCTGGGGCACAATGAACATTAGATGGATGGCGATAAATTAATGAGTGACAAGACTCCCAGTGGGAAGGAATGTATAAACCCCATCTAACCTGACACCTTTGTCCTCCCAAAGGCTCACACACCACACAGGAATCTGCCTCTTAGTAGCTGCACAGGAGCCTCACTAGCTCGCAAAGCTGTCAGGGCAGCTGGGCCAGCGGCAGGGCCCGTGCTTTAGAAGAGGAAGAGCTGTCCACAATCAGGCATTAATCCTGCCCTGAGGGAGCTTTGATTCCAGAGATGAATCCTGAATCCGACTATTACACAGAAGATTTATGTCCTACACAGAAAGAAGACTACAGGCTTAGAGTTCAGAGATCTGGGGCGTTTCCTCCAATCAGAGAGATCAGGGAGGCTCCTGGGGGCAGCAACCACATCTACTTTGCTTAACAAGGGAGCCCTGGGCCCCAGAAGAGCCTGATGGATCAAGTCATTGAAGGCATCCAAAAGAAGATGGCCTGTGTCCAGATAAGCAGAGACGTCCTCAAGGAGAACATTCTAGACAAAGAAGTCCATAAGGAATCACTTCCAGGAGATCCCCATGACATTTAAGTTAATGAAACACCAGGGTATCCCAGAGGAAACAGAACTTACTCCCCTGCCCTACCAACCTTTATCCCCCATTATTCCATATTATCCCAGAAAGAAAAGAAAAAAATCAGAGAAGACATTTTCACATGCAGCACCTAGAGTCATGGTTCTGGGTTCCTCTTAACCAAGCCTAGTAACCTTAAGTATGTCCCTTCCCATCAATTTCAATCTCACATGAAGAGTATCAGACAAGATAATCTCTAAGATCCTTTTAAAATGGAATATTTGTGGTTCTATAAGCAACTTTTTCTTCATCTCTCTCCCCTCGAACCACCCAGGGACAGCCCATTCTGAGATTCTGCTGTTATTTCTTCTGCCTTTTTGGTCTATAAACATAAGTCACCCATAACTGGCTGGGTATTATGTGTTCTGGTTACTGTTGCTGCAAAACATATCGCCCTAACACTTAGAAGTATGACACAAACACCACTTTATTTTGCCCACGTGTTTGTAGGTCAAGAATTCAGAAAGAACCTGACTGAGCAGTCTTTGCTTGGGGTCTCTCCAGAGATTGCAGTTGGCACCTGCTGGGGCAGCAATCGTCTGAAGATGCAATCAGAACAGATGCCCACAATGGCTCAGTGTCCTGTATCCGTCCAAGGTGGCTGAGGGTTGAGGGTGGCTCTCAGCGGCAAGCTCAGCAGTGCCTCCCTGGCCTGGGAGTCTCAGAGGTAACGGTCCTCTTACGTGGTAGCTGGCTTCCCCCAGGTTGAGGATCCTGAGAGAACTAAGAAAAAGCTCCTTGGACTTTTCTGATTCCTAGCACCACCATGTGACAAAACCCCTGTTGCATTCTGTTGGCCACAAGAGGATCATTAAGACCAGTTCAGTCTCCAAGGGAGAAGACTTAGAACTGACCTTTTTTCTTCCCCCTCACTTCCTTTTTATTCTATACTGCTTTTCATACAAAACTTGTATATGTTGTGTATCATTCACATACATTGTGTTTCACACATTCCTACATTCACTTTGTGTTTCAATCACTCACACATATTGGGTTTTATAAAAGTAATTACCATTTTACTTACCTGGCAAGGGAGATCCATGATCATGGAGGTGGTTTTCCCAGGGCAAGGCTCATCCGTTGCTCTCTGGATGTGCTGACCCCTGCAATTTCTCCAACTGTGGGAAACTAGATTGCATAATTTGCACTAGTGGGGGACTGCATTTGCACTCTCCCCTGTAAAAACAAACCAAAATAAAGCCCCAAACCAAAACTTAATCATCCTTGATCTATGCCTATTATTACCCCATCTTTTCAGGTCCCCATTGGATCTTTCTTGATTCCTTCACACACATCCCTGCGCCCACCAGACTCTATCATTCTAGTCATTTCCTTCCCTCCTCACCCTCTGGCCCTTTCCACTTCCCCTTTTGGACTTTTATTTACAGCTTACTAGTTATCCTTCTGTTTTTACAATAATCTTATGCAGCATTTGTCCTTATAAGACTGACTTAGTTCACTCAGCATAATAATCTCTAGATTCTCCCATGTTATATAATGTTTTACTAAATAAAATTGTTTCTTTTTAGTGCTGCATAGTATTCCATTGTGTGAATTCTCAGGTGATGAATGAGACCTTCTAAAAATTAAGTCCTGTGTGTTTCAAAAACTTTTTCCAAGAGGGTGAAAAGAAAACCTACAGATTCGGGGGACAAAAAACATTTGGCAATGACATCTCAGACAAAGGTCTCATAACAACCATTTACAGAACACTACAGGGCCTCCACAAAGAAAAGACTGATGACCCAATCATTAAGTAGGCAAAAGACATGGAAAGACTTTTCACAAAGGAAACATTCAGATGGCCAGCAGACACACAAAAAATGCTCAAAATCACTGGCAATCAGAGAGATGCAACTCAAAACCACAATAAGATACCATCTCATGTCTGTAGCAGTGACAAAGTTTCACAGGATAGGGAGCAGTAAATATTGGAGAGGATGTGAAGAAATTGGAACACTTATGCACTGCTGGTGGGATTGTATAACGGTACAACCACTCTGGAAGGCAGTGTGGCATTTCCTCAAAAAGCTGAACATAGAAATTCAATATAACCCAGCCATTGCACTGCTAGGAATATACTCCAAGGAAAATAGAACAGAGACACAGACAGAGATGTTACACTTATGTTCATTGCAGCGTTATGCACAACAGCAAGAAAATGGAAACAGATTCTACCTTTCTATGGGAGGCCCATAAATTTACAAACATGTCTTAAAACTGCCATGCAAGGGTAGCAAGAAGCTGCACTGCAACCCCAGAGGTGCACAGTTCAAGTCTACCAGATGTTCTGCTGGAAAAGGAGGGACAATCTCCTCCCGTACCTGTTGAATCTGATTTGATGATACACACACACACACACACACACACACACACACACACACACACACACATAATAAAATAAAATTTAAAGATTTAATTAAAAAAAGAACTTTAAAAAAAAACACAACTGCCATGCAGAGCATTAGCCAGCCCTCAGTAAAACATTGCCATAGCTACACATGACCTTGGCTTTTCCATGCTCACCCCTATATGCTCCCTCTGCTCCCATGTTTTATTATGGAATATGCACGCATATCCTGACGTCGCCCTGCTTTACCAGATCTGTCTTTGTTAGTTTCATCTTCTTTCTAAACCTTCAAATGTTCCATCTTCTCAAGATTATAGTCTGTACAAGGTCTTTAACACAAGATGCACTTAGGTTAACCAAACACTTGAACTCTGTTAAACAGGCTCTCCTCTAAAAAGCCTTTCATGGAGGAAACCAAACAAGGCCATTTCTGACATTGTGGCCGTCAAGCAAAGGAGATAAGGGCACCCATTCTGAGTCATGATGCGTTTCTTGTATTCACTCGACTCAGAAACTCTAGAGTGTATCATCAAATAAAAAAATCCAATGAGGTTTCATGTGGGAACAGCTCTCTGACATGACTGATCACTAATTCCGTCCTAAACAAGCACATGTTCAAGACACAAGGCCGGCAGGCAGGACACCCACCCAGATCTGAGCTGAGTCAGTGAGACGGCACCATCCCCACCAACGGCACTCCAAATTAGAATTCATTTTATCCTCACTTGTCATCTGCTGTGAAACTTGAAGCATTGGTCTTTAAATCTACTTAGAAGAAACTCAAGGCTAAACCTAGAAAACTTGTGGAATGTTGAAAGTATTGGAATGAAGAGGGTGGTAAATGAAGGACTAAGGTGTAATGTGAGGGACAGACTCCCTCCCTCCTTGGGCTTCATAATTTCTTTGTTCCTCCTAGAATGTTCTTCCAAATATCTGTAAGTCTGCTCCAAGCTCACTTCCTCACGGAGACCTTCCCTGACCATTCAGTATTCTGAAACCTCCTTCCTTGATTTCTTTTGCTAATCTCAACCCATGTTGTTGTTGTTGTTGTTGTTGTTGTGGTGGTGGTGGTGGTGGTGGTGTGTGCTGCCATCAAGTCAGGCACTTATTATTCATAGCGACCCTATCAAAAATAGCTCTGAACCCTGCTCTATCCTAAGCCAACCCCATCATCTCTGACACACCTGACTCCATTGCCACAGTCACTGTCAACCCATCTCATCCAAGATCTTCCTCTCCCTTCCAAGCATGATGTCCTTCTCCAAGGGCTGGTCCCTCCCAGCAGCATGTTCAAAGTATGTGAGATGGAGTTTCAAAAGCCTTGCCTCCAAGGAGCAGTTTGGTTTCACCCTCTCCAGGACAGATCTGTTTGTTCTCTTGGTAGTCCACGGTATGTTCAGCTCTTCTCCAGCACCACAACTCAAAGGCATTGATTCTTCTTCTGCCATCTTTATTTGTTGTCTAGTTCTCAGATGCATAGCAAAACAATGCCTAAGTTAGGTGTCCTTTAGTCTCTCTATTGACATTGTTGCTCTTTAGCTCCTGGATAGCAAAACAATGCCTAGGTCAAGTGCACTTTAGTCTCTCTACTGACAGTGTTGTTCTTTAGCTCCCTGGAGACGTCCTTGAAAGTAGATTTTTTTTTCTGAGTGCAACTTGTCTTTTCATTTCCTTACTGCTAGTGCCAGTGGTGTTGATTGTAGAGCTGAGCAAGATGAAATAGATAACAACCTCAATCGTCATCTATCATGATATTGCCCATCTCAACCCATACACACTCTGTATTCATGTGTTTGCAACTCTGATGACATAGTTCATAGCAAGGTGCACTTTTAACCCAAAGGGCAAGCATCTCCTGAGGTCTGAATTCACCAGCGACTCCCTGGGACAAAGATGGGCAGCCTCCTCCCACTACCATTTCCATCCTCAGAAACCCAACAGAGGGTCGCTCTGAGTCAGAACCAACTCAATAGTGGTGGGTTTTGAGTTACTCATGAATTTCTAGCCTATAGTTTCCTCATAAGAATATACCTTCCAGGAGAACGGGAACATTGTCTTTTTCCATTTCTACTGAATCTATCTGCCTTTCCTAGGACCAGTGCATAGTGATCTGCATGTATAATGTTGGTGGTGGTGGTGGTAGTGGTGTTAGTTGCCATCAACTTGCCTTCTCCATAATCTCTGACATGTGACATGTGACAGGGGCCTTCTCAAGACCCTGGTTGAAGACTTGAATAAGACCTGTTATTCTTGGGCCCTGTCAAGTCAATTCCAATTCAGAGAGCCCCTACAGGACAGGGTAGAATTGTCTTCAGAAGCTGTAATCTTTACAGAAGCAGACTGTCAATTCAGGCAAGTGCTTAACCACCGGGCCACCAGAGCTCCTTTTAACAAAGCCCACTATAAATTAGAAATCAATCCTTTTTGAACGAGTGAGTCACTCAACCTGTCAATCTCATTGAGAAGTATCTAAATGAGAAGGATCACAATAAAGAGAAATGGGGTGGAGAAGTACAGAAAAGGGGGAACTGGGAAGAAAGGAGCTGGGTGGGGTGCGTGGATGGGGCGGGGCAGGAAGAAGCACCCACTGAGGGCAGTAGGTCCTTGGAAGAGTGATTTTCAGCACCGATGTGTGTCAGAATCCTCTGTGAGCTTCCCCCACCCCAGTCAATTAATATCTCTAATATTTTCTCTGTGTCTTTATTTTATTTTATTTTACTAATTTTAAAGAACCTTTACAGAGATTTTAGATTTCCATTCATTCATTGTTGCACTTTTTTCTCTACAATAAAGACCACCAGGCCCCTGACTGGACATGCAGATTCAATCGATATAGAAGTTCACACACTAGTATTTTCAAAAATCTTTCCACACAATTCAAATTGACAGGCTTGAGAACCCCTGCTTACAGAAATTACCTTAATTGGGTTAATTGCAAGCCCAACTGTGCAGGTGACACATACCACAGACACTAAGCAGAACTGCTAAGCCCTCCTTTGCCCAGTGACTCCAACCACAGCAATCCTACTGGGAGCACAGAGCAGCCTTGTGGTGAGTCTGAACCTGTAAACTTTACAGAAGCAGAGAACCTGATCCAGTACTCGCTGAGCAGCTGGTGGATTCGAACAGCCTGGCCTTAGGGTCAGTAGTGAGTCTTTAACCAGTTTGCCACTGAAGGACTACTCCCCAAAAGGACTAAAAGGCTCTTTAAAAGGGAGGATGGTGATGTTTCTAGGGGCTAAGTTGGTAAGGAGCTGTGCTGCTGGTCCAAAGACAACACCTCCCTGTGTGTTGGGAGTAAGGGTCTTTATGTAATCCATCAAGATCGGTGGTGGCGGTGGAGGTGGTGGTGGCTGTGGAGGTGGTGGCTGTGTGTGCCTTAGGCGGGAACCCACACTAAGCTGACCCTCGGAGGGGGAGAATGTTTAAGGCAAGAAATTGCACAGGAGGAGACAGCCCATCTTTCTCTTGCAAAGCAAGTGGTGGATTTGAACCACTTACCTGTGGGACTGCAGCTCAGTTTCTTGCCACTAGGTCACCAGTGCCCCCTGCATGAAGATTACAGCCTTGGAAACCCTGCAGGGTAGCTCACTCTGTCCTGTTGATTTGCTTAGCTGGAATGAGGGGGCAGCAGAGGGTGAGGTTGGGTTGGGAATTCTTAGCCTTAGTCCTCAGTTCTCAGGGGTGCAAGGACTCTGTTCCCTGATCTGGTGTCCGCAGGTTCCCAGCGGCCAGGCAGTGAGGTCTCGGGAAGGTGGGGAGGCCCTCTGAGTCACTGAGGGAATCAAAAGCTCTGGGTCCCTGGAGGCCCACTCCTGGCCCGCAGACCGCACCCCAATACTCTGGAAATGTCTAATTCGCTCCCTCCCCTTCCTCCCACAGGCTCTGGCACTGCTGATTCATTTTGAGAAGCTCCACTTTCCACCCAGCGGGAGGGGAGCGGGATGGTCTGCTATGAGTCATCACATCGTCTGCAATCACCTCAAAAATAGCCCTTACGCAACCCTGGAGCTGCTGGGAGCCTCGCCGCGCAGGGGCTTCCCCTCTGAGTCACCCCCTGGGCCTCGATCCACTTCCACGCAGCCACGGGAACGCGGAGGGACGCGCACATGCCCAAAAGAGGAACTTGGGAAGCAAGCAAGCGGGGTGAAAGCCGCCCCCCTCACTGCAGGCAACAGCGATGAGGCAAGATCGCAGCTGTGCGGATCCTGTAGAAGTGAAATGTGCACCGTAAACAGAATCTCCAGGCCTGAGGCGGCCGCTGCCTCGCGCCCTGTGGGCCCTGGGGTCTGTGGACAGGAGGCAGGGCCGGCCAAGGGGCCTGGGTGCTGGGAGTGAGGTGAGCAGGCGGCCCTGCAGCTGGCCCTGCCAGAGTCTGCCAAAGAGGGGGAGACAGCAGAAGGGCTGGGGTTCTCCTCCTGGTCCTTCACCCCACTCCCATCCCCAGAGCTCTGGGCTTTGTGTTTGGAACCGCTGAGGAGGTCACATGGGTCCTGAAATGATCTGGACCTCTCAGGTGTAGATCCAGGGACCTGTTCAATGGGGGTGGGAACCGGGTTATGGTGGTTTTCAAAAACAGCTATTTTAGAATGAGGCGCTGTTTCCTTAGAAGAACCCTTGGTGTATGGGGAAGCCAGAGCCAGACACGGAACACAGACACACACACAGCAGCCGGAGGCAAAGACTGAACTAGAACTTGACCTTCACCTCCAAAGCTTTGTAGGCTTTGACCTCACTGCCTCATTCGTGGTGTTGAGCTGGAAACACTCATGGCAGTTTCACAGCTATAGACAGCTCAGGAGATTGTCTTCCTCAGAGGCCCTGGTGGGATCAGACTGTCAGGTAGGCACCACCTTTGGCCATACAGACTTCAGGACTTCACTCCCACAGCACCCCAGTCATCTCCCACCCCTCCTTCCTAGCCCATGGGTGGTTACAGCGGTTCGAATCACCCTGCTCAGACACCCTAACACCTTCCCACCTCAGAGACTTCACAGAGACTGACATTCCTGCTTTGACCCCAGCCTCTCGACTCCCCACATCACCGGAGAATACCCACTCATCTACTTTGCTCAACTATCCTTCTTTCTGAGAATACTCACTCATCTATTTTGCTCAACTATCCTTCTTTCTGACGTATATTGCATCTGTCTGTATCTGTGTATTAAGGAACTCTGAGGGCATAGTCAATGTGACAGCGCTGTGCTTCTAACCCAAGAGCTGCACGTCTCCAACAGTTCAAATCCACCCGCCACTCCGAGGGAGAAAGATGGGCAGTCTCTTCCCGCGCATTTTACAGCCGTAGACACCTACCCGAGGGTCAGCTCTGAGTCAGCTCCCACTTGTCAGCGATGAGTTTTGCATTTATTTGTGTATCACCTGTTCCCCTTTAGAAATGACTTCTGGAAGAGCTGGGGCTTCGTCTCCTTTCATCCCCAGCACAGCACCGGGAAATCAGCACTCAATAAGATGTGTTAAATGGGTGTGTACCCCCAGAACTGTCAGATTTTTACTGTCAGATTTCACACAGACACCCCGGTGCCCCACCACACCCCACCGGCCGCACTGTCCCCCGTCCTCCAGCGTCACATGTTTCTTTTCAGGGACAAGTTCCAGAATGAGTCAGAACCCAGATCCTTTCTTGATATAAACATCATCTCTTGGGCTAGGCCATGGATGACTAAAGGCTGCTTTATGAGTAATACACCAGGGTGACCCTGGCCCAGAAAGCTCTAAGGGGGGTCTTTCTGATGATACCCCCACTGATCAAGCTCATTTCAGGCCCCTCGGGGGACCCGGCCTTGAAAGTGTACTGGCCCTCCTCTCAGTACTTTGCAGCCTCCATCTTGGTTTGTTTTTTTAAAAAAAATTATTAATTTCAATGAAAATTTACAGAGACTTTGGATTTCCATTCATTCATTGTTGCACTTTTCTTCCCTCCCCCCAGTACTCTACCCTCTTGGAAAAGTAAAAGAAAAATTTTTTCATTGTTATACAATCCCTCCACCCAGGTCCACTCCACTATGCAGCCTTCGTTCTGGACTCCTGTCATGACAATAATTCCCAATCACAGATCCCTTTTAAACAGTTTTCCCCTCGTCTGTTCCAATGCAGTATACATTATTGAACCCATCTTTCTCAGTCTCTCTCCAACCACGATGTCAGTCCCATTCTCCAATAGTGGCAACATGCAGTATTTGTCTTTTTGTGACTGAGATACTTCACTCAGCATAATGTCATCCAGGGTGACCCATTTTGAATAATATTGCATGAGTTCCTTGTTTTTCAATGCAGTGTAGTATTCCATTGTGCGAATATACCACTTAGGTTGTTTCCAGCTCCTTGCTATTGTGAACAAAGCCACGATAAACAAGGTGTGCATTCTATCTTGGTTTTTAACTAGTCATGACTTGCATGCGGCTCGCTTCTTATCAATCACAGAATGACTTCACCACATGTTTAATATTCACAGCAAGCAGAGATAATGGTCCATCTCCTTACAGATGAGGCTTCTGGGGCCCCTGAAAATTACCTCTCCTACTCAAGGTGAGAGTTAGCAACGCATGCAGGATCAGCCAGAAGCCGAGTCTTGGTGAAGCCCATCCTCTCCACTGCTTCCCCGAGAGCCCTCTCCCCCACTAGTCTGTTGTGTTGTTGTTGTTATGTGCCGTCGAGTCGTTTGCGACTCATAGCGACCCTATGCACAACAGCCCTAAACCCTGCTCTGTCCTGCGCCAACCACACTGCCTCTGACACACCCATCCCGATTACCCCAGTCACCGAATCAATCCATCTCATAGAGGGTCTTCCCCTCCTGCGCTGTCCCTGCACCCTCCCAAGCATGATGTCCCTCTCCAAGGACCCGTCGTCCCTCCTGGTAACATGTCCAAAGTATCTCAGACGAAGCCCCAGAATCCTTGCCTCCAAGGAGTAGCTTGGTTTAATCCTCTCCAAGATGAATCTGTTTGTTTTCCTGGCAGTCCATGGTACATTCAGTACTCTTCTCCAGCACCACAGCTTAAAGGCATCAACTCTCCTTCTGTCCTCTCTAGTCATTGTCCAACTCTCTGATGCATAACAAGCGATTGCAAAGACCATGGCCTGTATCAGGCGCACCTTAGTCTCCAGAGAGACACCGTTGCTCTTGAGTACTTTAGAGAGGTCCCTAACAGCAGACTTTCCCATCGCGATACGCTTTTTGATTTCTTGACTGCTGGTGCCAAGAGTGTTTACTGTGGAGCCGAGCAAACTGAAGCTGTGAACAATCTCAATCTCTTCGTCATCGATCCTGACGCTGCCAATTGGTCCAGTGGTGAGAATCTTTGTCTTCTTGATATTGAGCCTCAGTCCATACCGAAGGCTGCAGTCCTTGACCCTTCGCAGCAAGTGCATGAGGTCCTCCTCAGTTTCAGCAAGCAGGGTTGTGTCATCTGCATAACGGAGATTGTTAATAGATCTTCCACCAATCCTGATGCCACAATTCTCCTCATAGACTAGAGAGCTCTAATTATGTACCTCAATGCCAAGCTGCTCTATCATGCACCTCAATGCCAAGCTGCACTCAGAACCTTGCAGGCTATTGCCAGAAATTGCACTCTTCTCAGAAAATTCAAGCTTTTCCATATTTAAAGAGATAATAATAATTAAAAAATCTGGACTTAACTACTGACTGTCCAGATGAGACTCTTGCATATGTTCTAAGCAATCCCACCTGTTTCAGTTTCGGCCTCTCCTGAAAGGTCAAGCTGGGCTGGGGTCCACAGAGTGCACCTTGGGCGTGACCCAGGAGAGTGGGAGTGATGGGGTGTGGAGAGGGAACTAGAAGAGGAAGAAAGTGAGCTGAGTAGCCCAGTAATTGGTTGCTGTAGAACGCATTCCAACTGTGGGGACCCATGCGTGTCAGAGTGAAGGGTCCAGGGGGTGGGGGGCAAGGCCTTCAATGGCTGCCTTTCTAGAAGCCCAGCATCAGACCTTCCTTCCACAGCAGGTCGCAGGTGAGGGGTGAACCATCTGTCCCATCCAGAGACACCGGAAAAGCCCAGATAACAGTGTGCTTGTGCTTTTGAATCATCCCATAGGCACAAGGGTTAGATTCTTCTGGAATCTCTGACTTCCAGGTTGAGTAACTAGCCTTGAGACAGAAAGGCAGACAGTCATGTGCCCGCGACTGGGGTGGGAGGCTGGGAACCGAAGTCTGACAGCCCCCTCCCACCCAGGGGCCATCCATTCCATGGGTGAAGCTAAAACCAATAGCCGCCGAAGGGATGTGGCCCAAGATGGCGAGAGTGTCCTCCACAGACCAAGTCCAGTCTCCCTGCTGATGACCTTGAAAGCAGTCAAGTGCATCAGCTTAAAAGCTAAAGCCGCTCACATTTCCCGTTCAGCTGTGACCATCAAAGAGTCATGGTGATATATAGCAACAATTTCCCAGCAGCTTCCTATGACTAACCGCTCCAGTGAGGGGCCGTCATCAGCCCACAGAGGCCCACAGACTTCCCACAGTCCCTTTCTTGGTCTCCAGAACCTGTCAGCCTCACTGGGGTTCCATCAACTCCCAGACGTGCCCTGAGTGACCCCAGGCTCTGTCACTTTCCTCCTAGCATGAGGTCGCCAGGCTGTTGGCACCTCTGACTCTGTAAGCCTGGACGCTCTCAGGCTCGCTTCCTTCCCTGGCCCACCTATTCCCCACCCCACCCCCCCTCGCAACCCCCACACCCAAACCCTCCTGATTTTACAGATGAGGCTTCTGAGGATGTGAACATGCACATCAGGCCCGAGCACATGATTTGCAGGAGTGGTGCATTATGAAAACATGGGACCTTTTGTTTAAAAATAGTTAAAAATGTCATGCCAGCAATAGCAGAGCAACCAACCTCCTGTCGTTGTTGGCAGGTGCCTTCAAAGCCAAGTAGGACTCTTCGCGACCCTATGAACAACGGGCCTGAACCCTATCCTCTCTCCTGTGCCATCCTCACCATCCCGGCACAGCTGGACTGCAGTCACTGGCTGTGTCAGTCCATCTCCTTGAGGGTCTTCCCTTCCTTTGCTGATCTCCTGTCTTTCCAAGCATGGTGTCCCCTTTCCAAGGAATAGCCTCTCCTAGCCACATGTCCAAAGTATATGAGATGAAGCTTCACCACCTTTGCCTCCAAGGAGCACTCCGGCTGCACTTTTCCCAAGATATATCTGTTCATTCTTTTAGCCGTCCATGGGATACCCAGCACTCTTCTCCAAAAATCAAACTCAGAGGCCTCAATTCTTCCTGTCCTCCTTACTCATAATACTGCACAAGTTCCTGGGCCTTGAAGTCAGTCCTTGGAGAGCTCCTCTCCCAAAGAACTTCCCAAGAGTAAGAAGCAGGGCGATTTCCAAACCAACAGCTTTTGAGCCAAATGAGCCTGACTTGGAATCCGCAGCTGTGTCTCACCTTCCCTGCAACTCTGCTGTGAGAGCTTAAGCCCTTGCGGCCTCGGTTTCCTCATCTGTAAAATGAGGAGGAAATCCCAAGTTGCACTTACCACAAAAGTGAA
>NW_006399753.1:15837398-15859623 GCF_000299155.1 Elephantulus edwardii
TGGATGTCAGCTATGGTCTCTTCAGGGTATATTCCCAGTAGTGGAATTGCTGGGTCAAATGGTATCTCTATTTGCAACTTTTTGAGAAAGCCAGGCTCCCTCTTTTATACTGTTTCTACTCTTTCAAATTTAAAAATTCCACTGTGCCTTCCCACCATGTCACTCCAGTCCTGATATCAGTCTCATGCTGTCAGCTGGAGAAGATGGGGGGACTGCTCCAGCATTGCTGCTGGAGGTCAGAGCACAGTGAGAAGGGGGCCCTGGGTCTCCCATCCGTCTCTACCTCCATCCTACGCCAGGCAGGAGCCGCCACGGCTGGCCCTACCCTCCCTTCACATTGACCGTTCCACAGCTTCCCAGGGTTACAGATCTTCCCGCCCTCCTTTCCTGGGACCTGAGGGAGGGTAGGGAGCAAGGTGGGGAGCACGATTGCGTTGAGCTTCCACTGAATCACCCAGCACCGTGGGCAGGTCACAGATACTGATTCTGGGCCACAACTTTCCCATCTCTAGAATGGGGCTAATGACCCCTGCCACCGTCCTCGGCGACAGGATGTTTGGAGGGTGCTCATTATTGCTGCTACTGTCACCGCTGTGCTTCAGCTAATAACATGCTGGCTCCGTGAGGCCCGGGGCCTGGGAGCTTCAGGGAAACACATCCTTATCCATCTTCAAAGCATCTCTGGGAAGTAGGTGGGAGGCAGCTGCTGTGGACAGGAAGCCAAGGCAGTCCTAAGAGGCCCCCACCTCCATAGCAGAGAGAGAGGAAAGGCCCCAGATTAGGAGGGCAATGGGAAGTATCCAGCCTTGGTTCAAACCTCCCCTCCACCACCTGTCAGTTAAACAGTCTTCCTCCTGACGTGGGAATCCCAACACCCACTTCCGGGAGTCAGGTGAAGATGAAGTGAACTCCTGTTAGTGTAGATGCCAGTCCTTACTAAGTGCTTGGGCAAGTGGTGGCGCAGAGCTTCTGTTCTCCCCTTCCCAGGAGAGGTGCCAGCTCCCGGCCAATACACGTCATGCATTATACCCCGACTGCCCATGGAAACTTGTGTGAGGCTATGATGCTGAACAAGTTTCTGTCAAGCTTCCAGACGAAGCTAGACTAAAAAGAAAGGCCTGCGTGGTCTACACATTTAAACCAGTCAGTGAAAATGGTGTGGATCACAGCATCCAATCTCACCATGCACAGGACTGTTATGAGTCAGGGGCCACACTTCACAACAGCCAACACCACCACCAGTAGACACTCGGGAAGTGGGGACCTGGCACCTTCCTGCTCAGAAACAGGGAGCGAAGGTGTGCAAATCGACCCCAAATTCACTCCCACACTCATTCCTTTCTGCTAAAGTGTTTGGGGTGTTTGGATTTTTTTTTAACTCCTTTTTTTCCCCTCTCAATTTTTTTATTATTTATTTTAATGAAAGTTTACAGAGACTTTGGGTCTCCATTCATTCACTGTTGCACTTTCCTCCTTGCCCACACCTCCCCCTCCCCCAGTTCACTCTTCTCTTTGAAAAGTAAAATAAAATTTCCCCCATTGTTTTATAATCCCTCCCCCCAGGTCCACTCCACTATGCAGCCTTCTTTCTGGACTCCTGTCATAACAATAATACCTAATCACATATCCCTTTTAAACAGTTTTCTCCCTCATCCTCATCTGTTTCAATGCAGTATACATTATGTATCTCATCTTTCTCAGTCTCCCCTCGCAACCTCAGTGTCAGTCCCATTTTACAACAGTGGCACCATGCAGTATTTGTCCTTTTGTGACTGACATATTTCACTCAGCATAATGTCCTCCAGGGTGACCCATTTTGATTAATATTGTATTAGCTCCTTGTTTTTCAATGCACCGTAGTATTCCATTGTGTGAATATACCACAGCTTCTCTATCCATTCGTTTGTTGATGGGCACTTAGATTGTATCCAACTCCTTGCTATTGTGAACAAAGCCGCGATAAACATGGGTGTGCATATATCTGCTTGGATGGCAGCATTAAAGTGGGTGTTCAATCTCTTCTACATCATGGCATTTTGTACCTGTGGCGGGTCCCCTTGTCCACGCAGATCTGAGATCTTCTCTGGGTGACTAGAGATGTCCTTTCAGGGAAAGCTGGCCCTGTATTCCCTGCCTGCATTGAGCAGCATGGAGGGGTTTGGGGAGCAAAGCAGAGCTGCATCCCACCCCAAGCGAAGCCTGGGGAGGCAGTGGCCCAAGGATATTACAAAGTTCACATTGAGGTCTTAGTGACCCAGGAGCTATCACGACCGACAGCTCCTTGGGACAGAAACTTGCTTGCACTGGCAGCAGCCTGACAGAACGTCTTGCTCAACCTCTCAGTTTAAGGCTGAAGAAACAGGTGCTCACAGAGGTCAGGTAAACAGTTCCAAACAGCTGGAATCCAGCCATGGCCCGTTCCCTGGACCCTTCTCTGCAACCATGGTTGGGGTGGCTTGGGGAAGTGAGTGGGCGAACCTTGGGGACACTGGCCGGAGGCACAGGCCAGTCCTCAGACTCAGGGTCCTAGGTCAGTGGGAGCCCCATGAGTGTGAGGTGGGGTGTAATGATCACAGCACACAGTGGTGCATCAGAAAGTGAGTCCTCCGCCAGGTCAGCCCAGCTGTATGCCCAGGCACGGGGCAGACCAGATAGAGGCTGGACGCTTCAGCCAGGAGGGGGACACTCTCCACAGGATGCAGCTCGGAAAGAAGAAACTCGGGAGGTGACTCATCCAAGGTGCCTGGTGCCAGAGCTGAGACAAGTTCTTCTTGTTGTTCCGACCATCAAGGCAGAACCAGCTCGTAGCTGTTCTTCCAGCGACTTCTCAGAGGCAGGAAGTCTCATGAGAGGAGATTGCTCATCCTTCTCCCTCAAAGCAGGTGGTGGATTTGAACCATATGCCTTTGGGTTGGGAGCACAGCTCCTCACCACTAGGCCACTGAACTGGGATAAGAATCCAGGACAAAACCTCAACACAAAGGCAAGTAAACAGAGGCTACAGCCAATGACTATAAGACACAGTATCCAGATGAGGACACGGTTTCCAGATGAGGACATGGCCGAGGAGGAACAAGTATCGCTGGTCATTACACGAGGACAACAGGTGGAAGCCAGGCTGTCCCAGGCAAACAGGGCACGTGGTCCCCAAGGTCACTTCCTACTTCTCAGTCCCCTACGAGGGGGCTCTCCATTTCATCCAACTGTCACATCAACCCTGAAACTAAGACACAAGGAGGAAACAAAACTTCCTCTAGACCCCAGAGCCAGCGCGAGGCAGCTGAGGGGAGGTGAAGCTGAATCCTGTCGAAGAGAGAACCGGCAGAGGGCACAGGCAGCCGTTCTGCCTGCAGGTGGTTGGGGTCCACGGTGACCAGAGAGAGGCTGGGCAAACTGGTTTCAAAATACTTCAAGTACTTTGTTGGTGGTGATTTCAAGTGGATTTTGACTCATTGGACCACATGTGACAGTGCAGAACTGCCCCCTAAGGTTGCCTCTGGCAGATTCAATGGTAGGGAACCGCGCTGCCAGCCAAAGGCTGCGGCATGGAAGAAGGCTGGTCAGTCTCCTCCCACGCCATTTACTGCCTCTGAAAACCCACTGGAGTGTCAGCTAAGGGGTGGTTCCGACTCGATGGTACTCAACAACAATTGTTACAGGAACAATTGGATGGATTCGAACTACCAACCACTTAACCATTGTGCTGTCACTCTTGAAGAAAGAGAGCCAGTGGGCAGTGCAGACAGCAGGGGGCTCCGTGGGGCAGGAAGGACCTTGCCCAGCCAGCAAGGCCACCCATTCCGAGAGGTGGAAGGAAGCACTGTGCATGCCTGGCCCCTCTGGGTTGCAGCCCCTGGGAGGGAGCCCATGCTTTCCTTCCTTCCGCCTGAGCAGTCTGGAAGACAGCCAGTCTGGCACTGAAGGCTGGGGGATGCTGGGAGAGGCCGTGAGCCCAGCCACAGCATACACAGGCTGTGTCTGCAGCCGGTTGGGGCAGAAAGGTGCAGTGGGGAGCTGGGGCCAGCTGCCTGAGGCCATCCCAGCAGACCCAGCTGTGGAAGTCATGCCAGCTAGCCCTTCCCCCATAGGAATTTGAAGCACCCCAGGCTCTGCTGAGTTCCCTCCCCAGTGCCCCCCAGATCTGGGGCCCAGGAGCAGTGCTCCCCTCGGCCCCACCCTTCGCCTTTGCTTTCTAGCAGGAAGTTCCTTCCTCTTTCTATGTTTCCCCCCTGGCCCGTACCCAGCTAACCCCAGCCCGAAGCTCAGGGTGACTTTCAGGAACCTGTCATTCATTGTGCAAAGCCCAAGCCACTCCTAGTCAGCTGTCTCTGCCCACCCCCAAGGGTGAGCTGTCCTGGAATCAGACAGGAAGGGCCTTGACAGCACAGGAGGAAGAGCCACCCATCATTGCTGCCCCCACACCCCAGGGTCCCCTTAGATCGCCCATACAAACATGGAAAGGCCAAGATGACAGAGGAAAAGTCCCACCACCCAAATGAGTTAGTACCGAGAACAGCTTCCATCTATCTATTTATTGAACAGTTACCCACAGTATCCCTGCATGATGGTACAGTGTTTAAAGAACTTGGCTGGTAAACAAAAGGCCAGAGGTTCGAACCTCTCTGCCACCCTAAGACGAGACCGTCTAAGAAGAGTAAGACTGTTTCTGTAAAGGTTTACAGCCTAGAGAACCCTATGGGACAGTCCTACTCAGTCCAGTGGCAGTGGGCTGCGGTTACCCCCATGAGAAAGTAGATGCCAGGCTCCCAGGCTGCTCACACTCACTTTTGTTAACAAATAAGCACAAGTTCAGTGGCTTAGAACAAGACAGACTGACGGTCTTACAGTTCTGAATGTCAGAGGCGAAATTAGTTTCATAAGGCTAAAATCAACACATCTGAAGGTCTGAATTCCTTCTGGAGGTCTGCCTAAAAAGGAGAGACATAGCATCACTAGGCCATGAGCGTCTCTCTAAAAGGATGAGAGAGTGAGAACAAAAAAGCCCCTCACTATCCCAGAGCAGAAAACAGATCAGGAGCCGAGCCCCAGGGTCCTGTAGAGCCCCACAGCAGCAAGAGGTTCATTTATTCATTGCTGATTCACAGACTCACAGTTATGGTACCAACAAGGGGTTTATTAGGGAAAGGAAGTTGGAGAGTGGGGGAGGCAAAGAATGTCACAATATCACCCAAAATAAGTCCAGGTTTTAGCCCAGCAGTTCCAAGGTACAGCTCCTCAGTTCGCCCAGGCTCCATTTTCAGAAAGCAGCTTTCCTTTCCGTCATCAAAAGAACAACTGCAAAAATCCAACTGCGTGCAACTGTGAGAAGCCTCAAGTCACAGCTTTTGCCACAGTTTATCTACAGCAGTGCCAGTCTCTCCCCTATGGGGGTCTCGCTCTCACCATGGTCTTGTCACCACAAGCCTTACTCACCTCAACTCTTGCTTCAGAGCTTTCTCACCCCATGTCTTGCTGCTTCAAGTCTTGCTGCCTGGTGTGGGAAGCACTCTTTCACTTATAACCTGGTCCCACAGCTGATGCTGATTTGCAAGACTATGTGTATGCAGTTAAGGTAGCTGGCTACCAGAGGCAGCTAGCTAATGGCTTTAAAAAGCCAACTTTTAGGCTAACCCCACAAGATCCTAAAGGAGAATCTATGTCTTTGTCTTTGGTGGCATAGTGTGTAACATGCCAGGCTTTTGCTTACCAAAAGTTTGACAGTTCGAATCCACGGGGTGTTCCGTGAGAGAAAGATGGGCAGTCTCCTCCCATTAAGATTTACAGCTTCAGAAACCCAGTGAGGAGTACCCATGAGTCACAGGCAGGTCAGAGGCAGTGAGCTGGGGCTGGTTCAGAAGCTGCCTGCAGTCCTGACCTTAGCGCCTGTCTCCACGGGCAACACCAGCAATCTCATCAGTCCTCATTCTGCTTCTATCCCCACCTCTCCTGCTGCTTCTATCTCCTTACTAGGGCCCTCTGATTTTATCAGGCCCACCAGGACATCCTGGACAATCCCCTCATCTCAAGATCCTTTCCTTGATGCTGAGAGAAATAGATCAACGGCAAAAGGTCATTCATTGTATGCAGCTGCTGTTATAAAGACCAAGGAAAAGTCTGCACACAGGAAGAATCATTTTTGGTTCCAGGGGTGAGAGGGGAGGGAAAAAAATCAGTAACAACATAATAAGCGCACATTAAGATGGGTGAAAGGACAGACACATCCAATAGAAGACCATCAGCACAGTGTCAGTTAAGAAAGAGGGGACGACCCATCAACAAACAAACGAATGGATAGAGAAGCTGTGGTATATTCACACAATGGAATACTACACTGCATTGAAAAACAAGGAATTCATGCAATATTAGTCCAAATAGGTGACCCTGGAGGACATTATGCTGAGTGAAATATCTCAGTTACAAAAGGAAAAATACTGCATAGTGCCACTGTTGTAAAACAGGGCTGACATCAGGGTTGGGGGGACACTGAGAAAGATGGGCTAAATAATGTATACTGCATTGAAACAGATGAGAGAGAAAACTGCTTAAAAGGGATATGTGATTAGGTTTTATTGTCATGATAGGAGTCCAGAAGGCTGCATAGTGGAGTGGACCTGGGTGGGGGTGGGGGTGGAGCAAGCGAGTTGTATAACAATGAAAGAACTTTTACTTTTCAAAGAGAAAAGTGAACTAGGGGGGAGGGTGGGCAGGGAGAAAAGTGCAACAATGAACGGATGGAAATCCAAAGTCTCTGTACATTGTCATTAAAAATAATAATAATAATAGAAAGAAAATTTAGAAGTGTTTTAAAAAGAAAGCAAGAGAGGACGCAGAGAGGTGCAGCACAAGGTGAGGATTGTAATCAACGTCAGGAAACAAAATAGGTATAAATGATCCAATGAAGAAACCAATATGCTCTGTTCACTTCCGCTTAAACCACAGTTTAAGAGAGAAAGAGAGAGAGAGAAGCACACAATGCAGTACTATGCATCACTAAAAAAATGGTCAAAACTGTAAGCTACTGCACAACATGATGAAAGTAGAACAAATTTGCCAAGCGGCATAAGCCAGGCAGAGAAAAAAAAAGAAAGAAAGAAAAAAAGTATAAGACTAGTAATATAAAAAAAAAACACCCTAAGAAACTATTTACACACAGGTTCGTGGAAGGGTGGAGGGACAGTGCAGGAGAGGGAGAGTCCTGATGTACACAGTAACTGGGGTTATGGGAGGATGTGGGAGACAGCGAGGCTGACTGAGGATAGATAGGACAAGGTTCAGAGCTACTATGCATCGGATCACTATGAGTCACAGGCAACTCAATGGCACATAATGACAACAACACAACAACAGCTCAATCTTGAAGAGTCAACAAAAATGAAAAAAGCAAGGGGGGCGAATAAAATAGAGAGAAAGAGATTAAGACTTTTTTTCAAAAGAATATTGTCTTGAAACATGTATTACTAATATCCAAAATTAAAAACAGGAAATTGCATCCAATGACTGTATTCTGAAACCCGTGTGCCACGCTCTGAAATACAAGATGAAGCACATGGATTGATGGGGAGGGCAGACTCATATCACTAAGAAAAGGGGAAGAAAACAACCCTTAGCTTCACCACACCAGCAAAGTCCCTCTTGTCTTACAAAATAACCCTTCCAGAAGTATGAGGAGTTAAGATGCAAACAACACAGAGGGTCTGTTATTCTACCTACCATCCTCAGAAATCATCAGAAGGTCTTGAGAAGAAAGAAAGGTCATAACATCATCCAAGTTAGGACAGAAATTTCAGGATCAACCCAGGTCCTAAGAATTGCAGCACAGAGCTGCAATCCCTTCATATAGGTAGGTGTTCAGCCAGTTTAGTGGTTCAACTGATAATCACTAGAAAGTCCAAATGCCTGAGTCAACAGTCTCCTGGGGCCTGTCTGTGGACTCACAGTCAAGTCCAAGTCTTCCTCCTGGACACTGACCTGAGCACACAATTTTTCCTCTTCTGCTTTGCGACCGGAATCTACCCATGTAGATAGAGCTCATTTAGCTGGGATCATGGAAGAGTGAGGCCAAGAACTAGGCCAAAGGAAGTAAGAGTCCATTCATGAGAGCTGAGGAGCAAAGGAGGTCATGACGCTACGTCTCTGATGCTTAGACCATCAGATCTTCAGTCCATCTTCCTCCAGGTCAGGATCGCTCCTGATGACTAGGTGTGAGGCCAAGCAGCCCTCAGGAAAAGGAAGAACAAAGATGTTCAAAATATGAATCCTGTATTCCGTGGCCCCAGACTTCCGCTATTTCCTGTCTAGTGACTTATTGTTAGATGACACTGAGTCCATGTCCCTGTACTGATGTGTCCACTTCAGCACACTGCTGATCTCATTTTTCCATGTGACACAGCAGGACTTCCCATAGCGTTTTCTAGGCTGTCATTGTTGTAGGAGAAGTCTTGGTGGTGTAGCGTGTTACATGTTCAACTGTTAACCAAAAAGTTGGTGCTTCAAATGCACCCGCCGCTCCACAGGTGAAAGAGAGGAGTCGTTTCTTCTTGTAAAGACTCACATCTTCAGAAACCTGACAGAGGGTGGTCGTAATTGAAGTTGAACTGACTCAGCGGTTGTGGGTTCAGGACACTTTGGTCATCTTTACGGAAGCAAAGCAGCAGGTCTTTCTCCAGAGAGGTCGCAGGGAGTTACAACTGCCAAACCTTTTGATAAACAGCCAAGCACTCAACGATTATACCATGAAGGCTCCTTCCCAACATGAGTACAAAGAAATAAGGAAATAAAGGAGTCAGTCGAGTGGCTAGTGATAGATTTCTGAGAAGCAAGAGAAGACATCTGAGAGATGAGAATACAAACACCATTACAGGCTGACAGAAGGGCCAGTTCACTGTCCCAGGCCAACAGACACCTTATGAGGCCCTATCCCAGGTGCCCTGGCCATAACATATATATATATATATATATATGTCTTAACCCCTATTACAACTAGAGTCTCACATGGACCGTAGGCCCCAGAAACAGACCGCCATCTTTCAACTGTAAAGGACCACCCACTCACACACTCTGGGAAGAGCATTTTGTCCATTAAAAAAAGAATAGAAAGGAGATAACGAGGGGTTTCAACACTTAAAACTTGTCACAATCAAAGGCAAAACACACGTTGCCTCCAATTCCCCTTTGAAGCTATTTCACAAACTAAATTCCTTTCCTTTGACCAACTTTCCCAATCCTCACATATTTACCTTGCGGAGGAGGCTGGTAATATGCTCAGAGCCCCGCCCCCCGTGTCTGTGTGCCACCCAACAGGTACCCCTTGAAGCCACCCCACAGCCTTCCATAATCAGCACCACCGCCCACAGAACTCAGAGGTCAACAAGTGAAATGAAATGGTCACAGCCAACTTCCAAAGGGAGACTTCCATTTTACAGATGAGGGCAAAAAGGCTTGGAAAAATTCAACAACTTGCCCAAGGGTCACCTCTTTGGAGAGAAGGGCTTGAAGATAAGAGCTAGTTGGCCTCCAACTCACTTCTCTTTCTACCACATGAGCAGCTTGCAAACTTCTGGTTTCAAGACGTCTTTGGATTTGAAAACTTGACTGAGGCCCTCAAAGCCCTTTTACGTGTCTTGTCAATTGTCACTGAGTTAGTTTCAACTCACGGGTATCCCACGTGTTTAAAAAAAAAAAACTCCACTCACAGGTTTTCACGATCATGACTTTCTGTGAGCAGAGTTTCAGGTCTTTCATCGAAGGATCCTCTGGGGGAATTTGAACAGTTAATCTTCCCATTAGTAGTCAACCATTCTGAATACAGAAAATGAATTTTTTTTTAACTAGTAATACAAATAGAATTGTCTTACATTTTTCAAATCTTTATCATGTTTGGCTTTAATAGAAGACAGCTAAACTTTCAGATACACTTCTGCATTCAACAAGTTGCAATCTGATTGCTTGGGTGAATAACTAAAGCAATATTAAAGAAGATTGCCTCACTTTTTTATCTCAAACTTAACTTTTAAGCCATAGTAATCAAACAGCCTGGTACTAGTTCAAGGGCAGACTCTTAGACTAATGACAAAGAATTGAAAGCCCGGAAGTTAATCAGTCTATATACAAGCAGTAGATTTTTGACAAAGCATCAAAGTCAAGTCAATGAGGGAAGAAATTTAATAAATGGCTCTGGGAAAACTGGATATCCATATGCAGAAAAATGAATCAGGATCCAGACCTCACACTATGTACACGAAACGAATCAAAGATCTAAATGTTAAGAATGGAAAAAGAACCTGCAGATTAAGGAAAAGTCTTTGACACCAACATATTTTATGAGTCTCAAAAATATATAGAAAAAGTCAAGTCTACCACAAAAACAAAAGACAGCAAACCAATCAAAATAGGCAAAGAGTAAAGAACACAAAATTGACACTTGACCAAAGTGGGCATTTAATCAGTCTGCAAATACATGGTCATGAGCCAATAGAATTTCACCCATCCCACCACCATCGAGTGAATTCTGACCTAGAGTGTCCTCCATGAGGGTCCCAAGACTGAAAATGGTTATGAGAGGACACTCTGTTCATTTTCCCACAGAGCAGTTGGCAACTTTCAACAACTGGCCTTTTAATTAGCAGCACAATACTTGATACATTATGCTACCAAACTCTAAAACTACAATGAAATACCTTCTCATCATTATAAAAATGCCAATTATAACCAAAAAAAGGAACAATAATAAATGCTGGCAAGGTTGTAAGAGGATTTGAACTTTTATACACTGTTGATGGGATTGTGAAATGGTTGAAAAACCACAATAGAAAATTATAGGACACTTCCTAAAAATCTATAGATAGCGATACCTTTGATACAGCGATACCACATCTAGGTTTCTATTCTGAAGCTATACGAGCAGTGACACCATTAGATATATGCACACTTATGCTACTGCCTCATTACTCACAAGAGAAAAAGGATTGGAAAGATCAGACCAGCTGTGGGTAAAGGCAGCACAACTGGGCCAAGATGAATAAATACACTAAGAAGTATCACAAAATTTAAAAAGAAACATGTATGGAAGTGTTCATTACAGCACTACTCAAAGCAGTCCAGGGGAAAAACATGAAGAAAGAAATGGGTTAACAAAAAAGAAGCATAGAAGAAAAAGAAACCACTTCAGCAAATTCTGTAACATACCCAATTTTACAACAACAATACAAACATCCAAAAACTGTGTGATGTTGTAGGTAGATATAAATGCAGATATGTATATAAAGTGGTATATGTAAGCAAATGCATATGCATATATCTATACCCAAACTCATTATATCTAAGTTGTTGTTGTTGTTGTTGTTGTTAGGTGCTGTCGAGTATGACTCATAGTGACCCTATGAACAACAGATCTGACCTGTCCAATCCTGTACCATCTGCACAATCTTTGGCCTGCTTGAGCCCATTGCCACAGTCACTGTGTCAATCCACCTGGTCGGTTGAATGTGCAACCAAGATGCATTAATAATAATGGGTGACTGGAATCCAAAATTAGGAAGAAGGAACAGCAGTTAGAAAACATGGACTTGGTGACAGAACTGAAACTGGAGCTAGAATGACAGACTTCTGTACAATCAATGATTTACTCATTGCAAATACTTTTTATAAGAAACAAAAAAACATATCTGTAGCCATCTGTATATACACGTTTGTGTATGATATATATATGTGTATGTGTATATATATATATATATATATATATACACATATACACATGTATATTCACATATATGAAAAACGCATGTCAGGAACATAGTTACAGAGGCTTCCTAGACATATTCATACAAGTCATGGGATTTGTCTACTGAGTTAAAAAGTTTAATATTGAGGGACAGAACACTTCACAAAGATAATGTTCTCTATTCCACATTGGTGAGTAGCATAGGAGATCTCAAAAGCTTTCTAGTGACCATTTAAGATATAACCCTGTTCTCTATTCATATGGAGCAAAACAGAATGATGGAAACCAAAGGCTCAAAGAAGAAACTGTCCACAGGACTAACAGCCCACCTGGACCACAGCTTCTTCTCATCTGAAGAACTAGATGGTGCCCGACTAACATGACTGACAGTCATGTCCCGGGACACAACAGAAACAGAATAAAAGTGTAGAGCAAAACTACAATTACTGGAAGGGTGGGGGAAGCACAACCCAGTAGACTGATGAAGGCTAGAGAAACCCTTGAGACTGTCACCCTAAAACCATCTTTGAACTAGCAGTGGCTATTTCTTCAGGTCATCTTGCAGCCAAATAATAGATTGACTTACAAAAGTATCACTATAAGCAATATGCTCCCTTAAACTATAAACTATAACATTTTATCAACATTTACCAAAAAACAAAGATAAAAAAGCAAGCAAAGGGGAAGGGACACTAGATCAATAGCATACAAGCAGAAGGAAAATAATGAAAATGTTCCCTCATGGTAAAAATGGTAGCCAATGGCTCAGAACAATTTCTATGAAATGCTTAAAAGGGGAACCTGATTGAGTCTGTGAGCTTTCACCTAAAGCAATAAAACATTTTTTTTAAATGATAGGACTATATATACATATTTTTAATATACCTACACTTTTTCAAAACCCAGGACTTAGGACCTCCCAGACTCCTGCAAGGGGCCCTGAATCAGACTTTGAGAATCACGCAAATATCTAATACTATCCAACTTCCATGTCAATTTTCAGTTCCTAAAAAGGTGCTAGCCCAAATAGACGCACAAAGTGGTTGTTGAATGAATAAATGAGCAAGCCTGGGGCACTACCTCCAGGGGGTAAGGAGTTGGTCTGTTAACCTAAAGGCATGTGGATTGAATCCAGCTGTGGAGAAGTGGGATTACCCATAAGAACAACAGTCCTCAGCAGACTAGGTCAAGAAGGATTGGTCATCCCACTTCTGAAACAGCAGGCCTCTGAAAACCCTATAAAGAACAGAGGAATGCAGATAGTTAAAAATTAGAGGTGGACACTTCACCAAAGAAGACATTCAGATGGCAAACAAACACATGAAGAAATGTTCAAACTCCCTAGCTCTAAGAGAAATGCAAATCAAAACAAGTATGAGATATCATCTCACCCCAGTAAGAATAGCAAAATTTAACAGAGCAACAAACATCAAATGCTGGTGAGGTTGCAGAGAAACTGGAACCTTTATTCACTGTTGGTGGGAGTGTAAAATGGTGCAACCACTGTGGAAGGCGGTATGGTGCTTTCTCAAAAAGTTGGAAATAGGAATAACATTTGACCCAGCAATTTCACTATAGGGAATATACCCTAAAAGAACCACAACTGCCACCCAGGCAGATATATGCACACCCATGTTTATTGCAGCTTTGTTCACAATATCAAAGAGTTGGTAACAACCTAAGTGCCCATCAACAAACAAATGGATAGAGAAGCTCTGGTATATTCACACAATGGAATACTATGCTGCTTGAAAAACAAAAAACTCATGAAATATTATATAAAATGGATGACCCTGGAGGACATTATGCTGAGTGAAATATCTCAATCACAAAAGGAAAAATACTGCATAGTGCCACTGTTGTAAAATGGGATTGATATCGGAGTTGAGGGGAGACTGAGAGAGAGGGAATAAATAATGTATATTGCATTGAAACAGTTGAGGGAGAGAACTGTTTAAAAGCAATATATGATTAGGTATTATTATCATGACAGGAGTCCAGAATGAAGGCTGCATAGTGGAGTGGACTTGGGGGGAGGGATTGTATAACAATGAAAGAATTTTTCTTTTACTTTTTAAAGAGAAGAGTGGATTGGGGGGGAGGGGTAGGCAGGGAGAAAAATACAACAATGAATGAATGAATGAATGAATGAAAACATATGAATGAACGGAAACCCTAAGTCTCTGTAAACGTCCATTAGAATTAATAATAATAAAAAAAAACTACAACAGAATATCAGAGGATTAACCAGGCTAGTAAGTGACCGAGGCACTATGTGAACATAAATTCTTCTAATTTTAAACATTAATTTAATAAAACACGTCACATGCATTTTTTTCTAAATTAAAAAAAAATTATTAGAGGTGGAGCCCAGATTAGACGTCAGTCACAAGCGGGTGGGTTGACAGAGGATGCAGCGCTGGGCTCAAGTGTATTAGAGATGATGAGGATGGCTCAGGAGAGGACAGGCTTCGGATCTATCGTTTATGGGGTCGTCGTATTCCAGTCGACAGCACCAAATAACAGCAATAATTCCATGTAAACTGCCAGAGGGAGCTCTGGTGGCCTAGAGGCAAGAAGCTGCACTGTGATCCCAAAGGCATGTGGTTCAAACCCACCAGCTGCTCTGCAGGGGAAAGATGGGACAGTCTCCTCCTGTGCAATTAACTGGGTCATTCCAACTCGACGACACACAGCAACAACATGCCATGTAAAAGTTATGTTTACAGTGCGCTGTGCTCTGATAGGAGTAGAATCAACTCAACTTATTGTAGTGGAGTCAGAACCAACCCGTAGCTGACCCTCCAGCTGGTTTTCAGAGGCCATAAATCATATGGAAAGATTGTCCATCATTCTCTCTCAAAGCAGCTGTTGGATTCGAACTGCCTGCCTTTTGGGTTGGCAGAGCAACTTTTACCACTGGTCTACCAGAGCTCCCTGACGGTAAAATGGCCTTATAAAAAAGTCCAAACTATTTTGAGAATTATCCAAACATGACACAGAGTTCAGACATGACATGAGCTCATGCTGTTGGAAAAGTGGTCCCAATAGACCTGCTTGACACTGTTGCCATAAATGTTCAGTTTGTAAAAGATGCAGCATCTGTGAAACATAATAAAACCAGGCCCTGCATGCCTCCAGAAACTCTATGAACTTTGATAAATGTCAATTGTTGTAGAGGGGCTTCAGGCCTTTTGTTCATAGGGTCACTATGAGTTGTGCTCAACTTGAAGGTAATCAATAACAACTACAACAACTGGTATTGTGTTCAAATCCCAGCACCACTGCATTTCATAGAGAGCTCTGGCGGCCCACTGGCAACGAGTTGTGCTGCCAACACAAAGGCACATGGTTCAAATCCACCAGCTGTTCCACAGGAAAAAGATGGGCAGTCTCCTCCCATGAGATTTATTGCCTCTGGAAACACCCTGAAGGGTCAGCTATGAATCAGTTCCCACTTGACAGTATATAACAACTGCATTTTACAGTGTTTTTGTCTACATGTCATTTAATTTAACCTGACTAATTTACTTTTAAATTTATCATCTGGTGGCATAGCCTGGAGAGAGTTGCACTCCTAACTCAAAGGCCATATGTCTCCGGTGGTTCGAATCCGCCAATTGCTCTTTGGGAAAAAGATGCATCATCTCCTCCTGTGTGATTTAGTCTCGAAAACCCAATAGAGAGATAGTATGAGTTTGTTTTAACTTGACTGAAATGAGTTTGAGTTTTCCTAAATTTTAATTCATTTTAATTAAACTTACTTTTTTTTTCCTTCCATGAAATGGAGAAATAGTATCTTACTATTTTGTGAGGTTGTTATAAGCATCAATGGGCCAGGATGTGCATGTATGCATATACATGTGTGTGCATGTGTGTGTGCACGCATGTGTGTAGGGGACCAGAATAACCATCTACCCAGTGAATAAAGATGCTGGTTCCAGAAACTCAACCAAACTAGAGGCAATAACAACCACCACAGTAGTAACAACTCTCTGACTGGAGTCTCCTGCTCTCTGTTGGATGAGGGATCGGGGCCTCAGCCTCCTTTCAGGCTGCACACCTCCCAGCACCCTAGTCAAGATGCATTGCTGCAGGGATTGACATAGACATGCTTGTGAAACAAACTGGAATGTCAAGAGTAAGAACGATTATGGGTTAGAAAGTTCTTTCTCTTTTTTCCAAAAAAGGAAATCTTTCATGTGATTCCCTCCCCCCCTTTTAAAGAAGAGAAAAGAGGGTAGAGGAGCCAATTCAACTTTGTTTTCAGAAACTGCCTCAGTAATTGGAAATGAATGCAGCCTGTACACCCTTCACCTTGGGCTGCAGAAGTTGTCCCGGCAAAAATCTCACTTCTGTTCAATGAGTCACTTTCTAAGGCATGGTTGACATTTAGTCGGAGCAGGCTCTGTATCTTTCAGCAAAGTGTTGGACAATGCCCTCCATCTGTCAGACCTGGGCACATGCCCTCCTGCTGTTGGTCATGGAAGCCCACCTGCAGAGCCCAGGGGTCCTCTAAATGTCAACAGACCTCAGGCATGTGCACTGGGGTGGAACCAGCAGAGAAAGCTTCCTGGAAGAGGCAGAAGCTGGGCCACACTTTGAAGGCATAGCCAGTGGAGAGGAGGGGTGGTCACAAAGAGGGTTGGAGCGATGTGCAAATGCTCAGGGTGAGTCCTGGGCCTCAGGAGACACCCCTGAGCAGGTCTCACTGCTAGCCAGGCTCCGGCTTTGCAGGTAGGAGGTCAGTTAGAATGAGTCACAAGGGTTTAAGCACCACATCATCCTTTGGTGGAGGGCAAAGGTCACTTCTATGCCCTTGCTCTCTTGGTGACCCCTGCTATGAAGCCAGTAAGCCCTCTTTGTCACCTTCATAGACTCCCAGGTCCAGTCCAGTTGGCCCAATTACCCTGCAATCTGGAGGGATCAGAAGGCAAGAAGGAAGAAACACCATCTTGCTCCAAGATGGCGAAACAAAAGCATCTAAAAACCCCGATACTCGACGGCATTGCTGTGTGTCTGGGCCAGCCCTGACCAGCCGTCCTTCTACCTTTTTGCTATTAACCAGGATGCCAGTCAATCCTAGCAGCCATTCTGTGGGAGAAAGATGTGGTAGTCTGCTTCTGAACAACCTGATCGCCTTGGAAACCCTACAAGACAGTTCTCGTAAAGAGCCACGGTGAGTCAGAATTGACTTGACAGCCCTGGGTTGGGTTGGGTTAGTTAAGTCACTCCTTATTGGGTGGACTTCCTATTACTTGCTGCTGGACAGGCTCTTAAAAATAATATTTTAATCCTCATCTTACAACTTAATCTTGCATCAGAGAGTTGGACAATGACTAGGGAGGATAGAAGGAGAATTGACGCCTTTGAGCTGTGGTGCTGGAGAAGAGTATTGAATGTAGCATGGACTGCCAAGAAAACAAACAGATTCATCCTAGAGAGGGTTAAACCAGGCTGCTCCTTGGAGGCAAGGATTCTGGGGCTTCGCCTGACATACTTTGGACATGTTGTAAGGAGAGACAGGTCCTTGGAGAAGGACATCATGCTTGGGAGGGTGGAGGGACAGCGCAGGAGGGGAAGACCCTCTATGAGGTGGATTGATTCAGTGACTGGGGTAATCGGGATGGGTGTGTCAGAGGCAATGAGATTGGCAAAGGATAGAGCAGGGTTTAGGGCTGTTGTACATAGGGTCGCTATGAGTGGCAAACAACTCGACGGCACATAACAACAACATCTTACAACTCAAACAAAATACATAAATACACCAAGTCTCACTCTAGCACCATCAATTAATACTGTTGACCCATATCACCACCTTCCCGATCCCCACACCAACCCCTAACAGCTCACTCTAACTTCCCCAAACACTATGTTTTTGCTTGCTTGTTAGTTGCCATAAAGTTGTCTCCAGCTTGTGCCCAGCCTTACACCATGCTCACAATCATTGATATACTCCAGCACTTCGTTGTGGCCACTGGGTACGTGAAGTGTCTTCCAATTTAGAGAGCTCACCCACAAGCACTACATCTGACACTATCTTGCTGGGAATGTAGAATGTTCATTGGCTGATTTCAGGTGTCAATCACGGGGTCATAGTTTCTATTAATCTGGATACTCCAATCATGTGTTCACCATGATTCTAATGGTGTCTTCCATACTCATGACAGAGCCTCCAACATCAGAGCAACACAGAAGCCGCTACATACAGTATGATAAACCATGACAGAGATTGGTGGCGGCCCTTGCATGGATACACACTGAAACCTAGCCCTTTTTCTACACAAGAGATCAAAACATTATTCTACTAGCGTGATACAATTCTCCACCATTCATGACCCCTCCACCTTACTCTTTTCTCGGTCTGCAGTCATGAACTACCTGCACCAGCATGCAATTACTTTGGGGAAAAACATAATGTCTTTCAAAGGCTGTTGATAGTCTAGGCACACTTCTCTTTCTCAATCAGGGCAGAATTCTTTATCTACCTGTGATCACGCACCTTTCTCATGGTGCAGAGAAATTCTGTTCAATGGGAAAAACAAAAAGAAACCTTTGCCTTCTCTTTAAGAACTTCATTTCAAAACACTGCACTATGTCGATCATTTGACAAACACGGAGTTGGGCAATGCCTCCAGGGTGCAAGAGAAACATTCAGGGAACACTCCTCCATTCAGGCTTGGGTTGATCTGAGTTCCAAATGGCTTTGAAGCAGCCAAGTCAGGCTCTCTTACCTGAAGAGAAGAGGAACCCCAGGAAAGCCCAGACATGCATATAAAGCAAGCTTCTTCCTAAGGCCGCTGCCCAGTGTGGTTAAATAACAACCACTCTACAAAGACAGGATGCTGTCCTTGGGGCGGATGGGAAGCAGCTGATGCCAGCCCTCCACCCCAACTTCTGCATGCACCCTGCCTCACACTAGACTCTCTAACATTTGGTTCCAAATCCAGATTCTGACCTGCTACCACACAAGGCCCTGTCAGGCGTCGACCCAATTGGCAGCCTTGAAGGGGCTGGAGATAGGTCGACCAGTGCTGGGCACATGCCAGGGCCTTCCTCACCTTGTATGGTCTTGGCCTAGTGACTTACCTCTTTCTGCCTCCATTACATCCTCTGTAAAATTGTAGCAACAATCTTTGTGTTGTTAGGTTATTGTTATTGTTGTTGTTGTTGTTTTGTGCCATCGAGTCACTTGCGACTCACAGCAACCCTATGTACAAGAGCCCTAAACCCTGCTCTCTCCTGTGCCAACCTCACTATCACTTGACACACTCACTCCCACCACTCCAATCACAGAATCGAACCATCTCATTGAGGGTCTTCCTCTCCTGCGCCGTCCCTCCACCCTCCCAAACATGATGTCCTCTCCAAGGACTGGTCCCTCCTTGCAGCATGCCCTAAGTATGTCAGACGAAGCTTTAGAATCCTTGACTCCAAGGAACAGAGCCCGGCTTCAGCCTCTTCAGGACAAACCTGGTGCCAACTCAAATATGACTCACAGCGACCTTATGAACAACAGATAAAGTGTCAGGTTTATCCTGTGTCATCACCATGATTGCCATCAAACTCAAACCCATCATTGTAGTCCCGGTGTCAATTCACTGTTGGGTTGTTGTTATTGTTCTTGTTAAGTACCATCGAGAACAATTCATAGCAACCCCGTGAACAACAGATCTGAACACTGTGCTCTCCTGTGCCGGTCTCATCATCTCCGACACACCTGAGCCCATTGCTGCAGTCACCATGTCAATCCTTCCAGCTGAGAGTCTTCCTATCCTTCGCTGACGCTCTCCCAGAAATAGCCTCTTTTAACAACATGTCCAAAGTTGTTGGGTTGTTAGCTGCCATGGAATCAGTCCTGACTCACAGACACCGTATACACAATGGGGAAGTTTCTCCCTCATCCTGCACCATATACTTGTGATCAGATATGGGCCCGACCACTGTGCTCCATGGGGAGTTTTCATTGGCTCTCAAAAGAGAGCACCAGGCCTTTCTTCCTACTCTGTCTTATTCTGAAAACTCCACTAAACCTCTTTAACATCCCTCAACTTGCAAGCTTGCACTGATCAATAGTGGTACCTGAGTACGAAGTGTGTTGGCCAGGAATCGAACCCGGATCTCCTGTATGGAAGGTAAGAATTCTACCACCAAAGTGTCACCACCCTAATGATGAAAACACCTTCCTCTTTAGACCATTTTGATAATTCTGTGAGAAGATATGGAACCCTGAGAGGAGCCCTGGCACATCCAGGCACCACGAGGAGAGGACCAGGAAGCCGTGAAGTGAGGCTTCTGTGCCTGCCTGCTCTCCTGAGCGGCCATGAGACAGAGATAGAGGTAAAAACACCTGCTCAGTTATCATTTAAGCCAATGACTAAAAACAGACAAATTTCAGTAATTGAAGAGTAAACCTCTGGATTCTGAGAGAGACAACTCTTATTTGTTTAGGGAATGTGATAAGAGTTGTTGCTGTTGTTGTTGTTGTTGTTGGGCACTGTCGAGCATGACCCACAGCAACCCTATGAACAACAGATACGAACGCTGTTCTATCCTGTGCCATCCTCACACTTCCTGACACCCTAGAGCCCATTGCAGCAGTCACTATGTCAATCCACCTGGTTGAGGTCTTCTCCTTTGCCGACCCTCCACCTTTCCAAGCATTGTGTCCCTTTCCAAGGAATAGCCCCTCCTAGCAACATGCCTGGAATATACCAGGCAAAGCCTCATCATCTTTGCCTCCAAAGAGCACTCTGGCTCCACCCTCTCCAACATACATTTGTTTATTCTTTAGACAGTCCATGGGATGTTCAGTGCTCTTCTCCAACATCACAGCTCAAAAGCATCAATTCTTCATTCATCCTTAGTCATTTTCCAGCTCTCAGATGCACAACAAGTGATCAGAATGACCATGGCCTGAATCAGACACATCTTAGTCCTCCAACCAATATCATTACTCCTTAATAATTTGGAGAGGTCTCTAAAGGCAGACTTTCCCAGGGCAAGGCATCTCCTAATTTCCTGACTTTTGGTACCAACAGTATTAATTGTAGATCCAAGTAAGATGAAGTTGTTGATAGTTTCAATTTTTTCTCCAACTATCATGATGTTGCCTATCGACCCAGTGATAACAATATTTGTCTTCTTGACATTACGGTGCTATCCATATTGAAAGCTGTATCGTTTGATCTTCTGCGACAAGTGCTTTCCTCCCCCCTTTCAGCAAGCAATATTGTGTCATCTGCATAATGCAGGTTGTTGATGAGTCTCCCTCCAATCCTGATGCCACACTCCTCTTTACAGAATCCAGGTTCTTGAATAATTTGCTCAGCATACAGATTAAAGAGGTATTGAGAGAGAATACAACCCTAACAATTTTATCTTGATCGTAAGAGCACATAGCCCCAGGGATGTCTGGGTGACGTGTGCAGAGACAGAGTAACACTCGCGGAAGTGTGGTAAGAGGGGGGTCAGAAGTACCTTGAGAAGCCGCTGCGGCACAGGGCGAGCCTGGGAGTGCATGCTTGCAGGTCAAAGGGTGTTCCGTGAAGTGGAGAAGGATCGGAAGCTCCCAGCATGATGACAGGAGGGAGAATGGGGGTGAGAGTACGAGGGAGAGTAGGAGGCTTCTCTCAGTGACCTCGGAAAATCTTTAGGAATATCCCCTCAACGTTTATGAGCTTTCCCATTTGGGGTTTACTGAGACCCAAGTGAGGATGATTACTTAAGTTGGGGGCAACACAGTACAAGACAGAAGTTCTATTCCTGGGCGGCAAAAGCCTTGGGAGAGTTTTCTCTTTCCAGGGACAAAAGAGATACAGGACTTGTGACCTAGAAGACAGACAGTGGGGAAAAGTTGTAGTATTTGTGGGTTGGGGGACTGACAGCAGAATCCAAGGCCACTGAGGGAGTTCATGGACGAGGCTGGGATAGGGACCATGAGGCAACGTCTCTATTGTGACTGTCAAGGTCCACTTAGCCATGCTCATGGGGAGGAACGCTTGATGGTCATCTACAGAGGAGTGACACGTGCACACACTCACACACGTATGCACACTCACATCCATGCATCCATGCATGTGTACAGACACACATCTGTGTGTACTCATACCGACTCACACTGTTATACCCATTCACATGTAGGCACACTCACACACACGCTCCGACACACTCACACGCTCACCTACATCCTCAGTCAGGCTCACTCACATACTCACTCATCCACGCACGATCTTGTGCACACCTAGGCACACCCGTGCACACACTCACATTCCTGTATTCTTCTCTGTTCACACACATGCGTCCTCACACACAAATCCTCATGCACACACACTGGAGGACGTATATTTTGTTACTGTTGTCAGATAAAACAGCAATAACTGACTCTCCAGCAGGTTTGCAGAGGCAGTAAATTGTATGGGAGGAGATTGTCAAACTTTGTCCTACTGAGCAGCTACTGGTGGGTTCAAACTGTATTCCTTTGGATTGGCAGCACAACTCCTTACC
>NW_006399753.1:15859728-15879599 GCF_000299155.1 Elephantulus edwardii
GATAGTTTGCGGCCTCGTGATGTCCCACTAATTTCATCTTGATCATAAGAGCACATGGCCCCAGGGATGAACGGGTGACGTGTGCAGAGACGCAATGACACAGAAGAGCTCCCTTCCTCCTCTCCATCAGCACCCCCTCTCTTCGGCTGTGTGACTGACTCTGTACCCTTGTGCCTTCACCTCGGGGTCCAGGCATGCCCTGATCACGTGTCTGTGTGTCCATGTCCCTATGAGCCAGTGCTGTCAATCCTGCAGTTGGTGGGGGACAAAGCATGCACTCCCAGGAGAAGGTTTTCAGACTTCCTTCTCCCCTGGTTCATGTCAAGGGTCCCATGAAGTTCAAGGAGACTCTGGCTACTTCCAGAGTCAGGAAACCTCAGAGCTGAAAGCTGTTGGGGCTGTTGTTGTACACCGTGCTCGTAGCTGACAACCGAGCGGGCTTTCCCATCCTTCTCCCGCAGAGCAGCTGGTAGATTCACACCACGTGCCTCTGGGATTGCAGCACAGCTTCTTACCACTAGGCCACTATACGCTGCTGTTGTCGCTGCTGTTGTCGTTGTTGTTGTTGTTGTTGTTGTTGTTGTTGTTGTTGTTGTTGTGTACCAAGTCAGAACCGACCCATAGCTGACCCTCCGCAGGTTTTCAGAGACAATCACATGGGAGGAGATCGCCCATCTTTCTCCCGAAAAGAAGTCTCGAACCATGTGCCTTTGCGATTACAGGACAGCTTCTTGCCACAAGGCAGCATTAACCTCCAACCTTGTGCTGGTTCTGTTCTCTCTCTGAACCTCTATTTCCCCAGTGTAAGGGTTTAGTAATAGCTATCTCTCAGGATCATGCCGTAGTTTATAGGGGGCTACACTACAAACCTAAAAGTGACACCTTTCTGACAGTTTGAATCCACCAGCGGCTTCATGAGAGAAAGATGAACAGTCTCTTCCTGTGTCATTTACAGCCTCTGAAAACCCTCTGCAGTGTCCTCTCATTGAGATGAGAAGTAATTAAAAGAGTGTCTGAGTGGGCAGACCACGAGGTTTGAAGTGTGAGCATATAGGTATGCCTTTAGACCATCAAGAGCTGTTCAGATCAGGCGACAGTGGTGATTGACCTGCCAAGGACTGGGGGAAAGGGAAGGTTCAAAGCATGGAGTATTTCACCAGCTTACCCTGCAGGCAGCCACCTTCAAGATTCCAGTTGATTGGGTATATAAGCACTCAATCAGCATACTTTTGTTTCTAAAGAGATCCTAACTTCATTCTTTAGGTTTTTGTTGCTCTGTACCAACATACCATGGAGTCAGAACTGACTCATAGCTGACTCTCCAGTGGGTTTTCAGAGGCTGTAAAAGGCACAGGAGGTTACTGCCTATTTTTCCTCTCTCACAGTAAGCTGGAGCATTTGAATCATATGCCTTGGGGCTGGCAGTGAAAGTCTTTAACCATCAGACCAGAGCTGCTTCTGTATTCTTCAGGTAGATTTTTTTTTTTTTCAAAAGCTCAAGCCACCACATTCTTGCTCAGGCCCTTGACTCTGAACTGGAACACACAGCCTCACCATCTGTAAGTCCCCAGCCACGTGGCCAGGCTCCTCTGCTCTACCCGCCTCCTTCGGGGCATCCATCCTTAAAATCACCACTCTGCAGTTAAATGGGCTGGTTCTTCTATGACTCGTGAGCTCCCTGCCAAGAGGACCAAGGTCCCCAAGGCTCCAGAAAAGAGGAGCTGGACTAGGGGGACCACTCCTTCCTGGGACCACCACCCCAGGGCAATCCCTGTTGCAACGGTGGTCTCGTAACAGTTGCATACAAAGCCAGTTGGGCAAGCCGCTTTTGCGTGATGGGGCACTCTTGAGTAAACAGCATCCTATGTCCCCTGCCGGTCACTTGCTCAAGACATTGCTGGACATTGCATTAGAGCCACTGACACAGTTTTGAAAATTAAAACAAGCCCTCTGGCTTCTGATCAGATAGCATTTAACTCGTTCCTGATTATGCCAAGTTTTCCAAAGGCCCCGGGGCCCCAGATAACTGTCATAAATGCTCCTGGAAGACCGTGAGGACAGTTGCAGCCTCGGGTCACCTCCAGCACGATCTTTCCAAAGGCCAACAAGCCAGATGCAATCGGCCTCACGCCGCTCACTCGCGGTAGCTCCACACGGTGCCTCTGGGCTGTTGAGCTCGCTGAGTTGGAGGAGGCTCTGACACAGGCCCCAAGAAGGGCTGAGACCTTTGCTGCTGTCCCAGTTCACAGAGCGCCCTGAATCCTGGCTGCCTCTCCAGCTGATACGCACCCTGAACGGAAAGGCCTGTTCCAGGCTCCTATTGCTACATAGCCGAAGCCGGCTGTTCATAGGGGTCACTCGCTGTGAGTTGTACCCAACAGCACCTAACAACAACAGCACAGTACAGTGACTCAAAAGGATACTGATTTGAGACAGAGAAATAAAATTTAAAATTCCTTAAAATGAAGCAATCCCACTGGCACTGAGTCCAACTCATCACAGCGACCCTCCATTGAGTTTCCAAAGCTATAAATTTTTTTTAATATTTTAATGTATTTATTTTTCATTTCAATGAACATCTACAGAGATTTTGGAATTCCATTCATTCATTGTTGCACCCTTCTCCCCGCCCCCCCCCCTCCCCCCCCCCATTTGCTCCTCTCCTTGAAAAGCAAAAGAAAAACAGACTCCCTCATTGGTACACGATCCCCTCCGCACCTCTCCCAATCCCACCCCCAACCCGAAATATAATCCACTCTGCAACCCTCATTGCGTACTCCTACGATAAACATAATGCCCTAAAATATAATACTTTTAAACTATTCTCTCCCCCATAGACTTCAATGCCGTAAACATATTTCATCCAGTTTTTCTCAGTCTTACCCCCACCCCGATGCCAGCCTCATTCTACAACAGTGGCACCATATAGCATTTATCCCTTTGTGACTGAGATACCTCACTCAGCATAATGTCCTCCAGGGTCACCCATTTTGAATAATATTGCATGAGTTCCTTGTTTTTCAATGCAGCATAGTATTCCATTGTGCGAATATACAACAGCTTCTCTACCCATTCGTTTGTTGATGGGCATTTAGATTGTTTCCAACTCCTTGCTATTGTAAACAAAGCCGCGATAAACATGGGTGTGCATATATCTACTTGGATGTCATTTATGGTCTCTTTAGGGTGTATTCCCAGTAGTGGAATTGCTGGGTCAAATGGTATCTCTATTTGCAACTTTTTGAGAAAGCGCAAAACTATAAATCTTTATAGGAAGAGACTGCTCAGCTCCCTCAGAGCAACTGGTGGATTTGAACCACCAAACTTTTGGTTAGTGGCCCAACATGTTAAGTAGTGTGTTACCCTCAGGGGTCAAAATAATGATGCATTACTGCTCAGTAGACGGTTTGTTGCCTGGCAGTTCCTCTGTTGGTTGGCCAGAACTCTTTTTTTTTTTAACCTCACAACAACTATTCTTTGTTTTGTTGAGAATATGCACAGTAAAGCAACCACCATTTCAATAGTTGCTGCTTATACAATTAAGGGACATTGGTTACATTCAAGTTGTGAACCCATTTTCTTTGTTGTTGTTGTTTTTAATTCATTTTAATGAAAGTTTACAGAGACTTTGGATTTCCATTCATTCACTGTTGCACTTTTCTCCCTGCCTGCCCACCCCACCCCCCCATTCACTCTTCTCTTTGAAAAGTGAAAGTTGGCTGCATTCACTACACGGGCAGTTGAAGGAGAGGTTCAAGGTGGCCTCACAGCCCGGGTGTGACAGTCAGTGAGGCAGTTGGCCCAGGCTCTCCTCCATGGGCTCTAATCCTCCAAGTGGCCCAAAGGGCTTCCTTGCCTGATGGTCTCAGGGGGGCGCTCTAAGAGATGACAGTGAAAGCAGCAAAGCCTCCTGATGCCTGAGCTCTAGGACTCACAAAGCATCACCCCACCATGTTCTACTGACCCATACACAACCCCCAGATAAAGAGAGGAGGAGGCAGGCTTCGCCCCCAGCTAAGAGAAGATGCAAAAACGTATCCTACTTCTGACAATTCCCAACATTCCAATCTGCAGGTGGCCACAGAGCTAGCCCAGGACCCCACAACCAAATGCATGGGGTCACTACGAGTCAAGGACAGTTCAGTGGCAGCTAAGGCCCCATATAGGTTTGTCTCTCTGTGCCAGACGTCATTCTAAGTGCTTCAAGCACAGACTGCTCCAGGTCACACAACTCGCTGGGCTGCAGGGTACGCAGAAGGTCAAGGCCCTGGCTACTGTGGCACAGACGGCCAGCTACCTTCTAGCTGTGACTGGACAGTGTACTGAAGTTGGACTAGCAGCCCTGAGGACACGGGCTACCACATAGTGGATTGAGCAGCTAGCTTGAAGGTTGTTGGTTCAAACTCACCAGTAGCCCCAAGGAAGGAAAAATGGGTGGTCTCCTCCCATCGAGATTTACAGCCTTGGAAACCTGATTGGAGTTTGCTGAGTAGGAACGGCCTGGACGGTGGTGGTGGGTGGTCTGTTAAAGGAGTTCTGGTGGTGCCATATTGTGAAAGTATTCAGCTGGCAACTAGAAGGTCGATGGTTTGAAACCTTGAGCAGCTCCATGGGAGGAAAACATGGCAGTCTATCTCCATAAAGAGTTCCAGACTTGGAAACCTTGTGGGCCAAGCCTCCTCTGGCCCACACACTCTGAGTTGGGGATCACTTGGCCCCAGTGTGTTTGATTTGCTTTTGTTTTCTTGTTGGGTGTTTTGTTATGTTTTTCTCTTTTCTGCTGATAGATTAAATGCTGAGTGCTATTAGGGCTCCGTATGATAGCATTAAGAAAACATTTGAAATACTGTGTTGGTGTTACATGCTACCAAATTGGAGCTAACACATAGCCAACCCTTTAGGGGCTTTTCAGAGGCGATCAATCACATAGGTGAAGACTGATAATCTTCTCGTGTGGAGCAGCTAGTGGATTTGAACGCTCCACTTCTGGGCTGGCAGTTCAACTCTCTATCTGCTAGGCCACCAGAGAGTTACCAAAATACTAGGGATATGAGATAAGCACCTAGTGTCGGGAAAACAGCACTAGTAGTTTTTCTCCAGGGCCGCCACAACCTTTGTTTTGGGGAAAGCGCGGTATCAGTGAAGCACAATGAAAAGGAACTATTTCTGTGTTGAAAAAGCCCAGGACGAGTGTAGGGGGTGCGGAGCCTCCCTGTCAGACCGAGGGAGGGAGAAGGCCACCTGAGCACCATCCTGAGGGCCCACAGACCCCCAGAAGAGAAGGGACTGAGTGGAGAGAAGCCCCTTTTGTTTTCTTCTTGGTGGAGGGAAGGGAGTATGTAGGTCAAAGATCAGCAAACAATCTCTAACTGCCTCCATCTTGCTATGCAGCCTCAGGGGAGTCTCCAAATGTCCCTAAATCCATTTTTGCCTTGGGTTTTAAATGTTGTGGTAGATTATCCTGGCCCACTCCCTACTTCAGAGGATTAATTACCTTACAAGCATCACATGCACCGGTTGCCTCACCCAGACGTCACATTGTTCTCAGTTATCCCTTTTTTGGTTCCATGAAGCAAATCACATTGTCCCACCTTGATGTGGAGGAAACCAAGGCCCTGAAAGGCTCGCTCAGTCCACCAGACTCTCAGGAAGTACCTCACCTGCCAGGTATATGCAGAGTGTGCAAGACGTGAGTGGGCAGAGAATCAAGTGACGAGCCCGAGGCTCCAGGGAAGCTCTGGGATCAGGCCCAGCTCCTCCAACCCCTGCCTTCTAGTTCACGCGGCAGAGGAGGCCTGTGCTGAGCAGGGCTTAGCCTGTCCACCCTGCCGGCTGCATTACACCTTCTCCCAGGTATCCAAGCCCTTTCACACACTCGCCTGTTCAGACCTGTTCCCTCTTCTTGGTCATAAGCTCCTTAAAGGAAGAACCCTATCATATGGCATTTTCATCCTTGGGGCATAATCACCAATACCTGGCCCCTGGGGCACCTTGCTTACGACACCACCTGCCTGTCAGAATTTTTGTATTATGGCATCTTGCACATTGTCACAGTGCTGGGAGCTTAAACCAGAAGAACATCACACACCAGCTGCATCAGTCATGAGGGACAGATTTCAGTGAAGCTCCCAGACCAAGAGAGATGAGGAAGATCAGCCTGGAACGCTGCTTCCAAAAGATTAGCCAATGAGGAAGGAAAACCAAGTAAGAGCCATCCCATTTCCTGATCACATAACCTGAGACGTAATCGTGATAATCCTAACACTGGCACCACTGGACAGTACTGCAGCTCAAGATTGGTGGAACTCCCAAAACTGTGGCCCTTACCTCAGTCCCTCAAGCCTTGTACTGACCACCCCCATGACTCAACTTTCAGACAAACAATCACACTGACTGATGGCTGTTGAGTCAGAATTGACTCATCACTAAGCCTCCAGTGGGGTTTGGAGGGTGTAAATCACACAGAAGGAGCCTGCCCAAAGGGCGCTTTGACCGCTGGAATGAACAGGAGAACCCAGAGCCCATCCACCTTTGGACAACTGATCTTTGACTAAGAGACGTGAAACCAATGAATGAGGAAAATGGTGTTTAACAAATGGTGGTGGCAAAACTGGGTGTGTATTTGTAAAAAACTGAAAAAAAGACCTCTATTACACACCATATGCAAAAATGAACGGAAGATGGATCAAATACCTCTTCATAAAATCTGAATCTATATAGACCATCAAAGAAAAACTGGGGTTAACTCAGAAATGGCAGGTTGTGGCATAAACAGACTGTCAAATAAAACGGGTGCATAATCAACAGACGATAAGCGAGATCATCGGAAACTACTAAAAATTAGATACTTATAGACATCTGTGGCCTAGTGGTAAGGAGCTGCACTGCATTCCTAAAAACACACAGTTCGAATCCACAGGCTGCTTCTTAGGAGAAGGATGGTCGATCTCCTCCTGTGTGACTAACTTCCTCGGAAAACCCTGCCAGTGTCAGCTATGGGTTGGTTCCAACAAGATGGCTCACAGCAACTTAGACATAAAAAGACCTTTTCAAAAGAGTAAAAAGAGAAAATACAGACTGGGAAAGATATGTGGCAATGACAGAACTGACAGGAGAATCATTTGTAAAATTTACAGAAAACTCCAACAGCTCACGAAGAAAGACAACAACCAGCCAAACCACAGAACGGGCAGAGGGTGTGGTAAACATTTCACCAGAGACTTGCAGGTAGCCAACAAACACATGAAAATGCCCAAGATCTTTCGCTGTTAGAGAGAAGCAAGTCAAAGCAATGAGGTGTCCTCTCACCCAGTGTAATTGCTGTTAGGTTCTGTCGAGCTGACCTTCCAGTGGGTTTTCAGAGGCAGTAAACTGCACAGGAGGAGGCTGCCCATCTTTTTCTCCTGCAGAGCAGCGGGTAGCTTCTAACGGCGTGCCTTCAGATAGGCAGCACCGCTTCTGACCGCTCAGCCACCAGGAAAAAGAGCAGTGTTCTGTCAGGAATTAACCAAGAAATGCTCCTGACGGAATGTAGATATTGGACCTCCATTGTTGGTGGGAATGTAAACTGGGGCAACCAGTATAGAAAGCAGTACGGCTCTATTCCTTAGAAAGATGAGAATAGAAATAGTATTTGCCAGAGGTGAGCGGTTCAAATCCACCAGATGCTCTGCTGGAGAAGGAGGGACAATCTCCTCCCGTACCAGTCTGATCTGATTTGATGGTACACACACACACACACACACACACTTTTTTAAAAAAATTAAAAAATTTAAAAAAGAAATACTATTTGATCTGACAATCAAATATATATATACAATATATCCAATAAGTATATATCACAAAGAAATAAAAGCTGCAACACAAATGGACATCCAGCTATTTTTTTTTTTGCCACACTATTTACAATAGCAAGGAGTTGGAAACAACTCAAATTCTATCAATAGACAAATAGCTAAAGAAGTTGTAGTATACAATGGAGTATTATGCATCAATAAAAAATCATCAAGAATTTGTGAAATGCTCCACCAGCGTGAGGGAAATTGGAACAAATTGTCCTGAGTGATATAAATCAGTCATAAAAGGATAATTATGAAATAAGATCACTAACTTAAAAAGTAAAAAATACTTTCCCCTGAGAATACAATTTGGAAAGTTAAGAGGTATGAGAAACACAGGTGAGCAGAGAAGGAAAGAACTACGGAGAATATGACCACTTTGATAAACAACTGAGGAACGGTGCACACACAGAATTAATTTGAGATGGTTAGTACAGATGGGAGGGGGCAGAGAAAGAAATAAAAATTTTGAAAATAAAATTGATTATCTTAGAACATGCTCAAGTATTAAAGATGTAAGAAAACAAGAAAAAAATCTCCTCCCCCTTCCAACCCTGAAGCCAACTTTTATGCTTCAGAAAACTTTCTATTTCTTAATTCTGAACATAAAACTTCAAATATTAAAATAATTTGTGCATGTAGAGAGAAATGTTTTTTTTTCAAAATATACAATGGCAGCTGCCAAATGGATGTTATATATACATACATATATACCTACATATATATATATAGATTTATATAAACATATATACCTACATATATATAGATCTATATATACATATATACCTACATATATATAGATCTATATATACATATATACCTACATATACACACACACACACATACATAGTGGTTTCTGTTTCTTGAAAGAATTTTTTCATTATTTTTACATCTAGCAAAGAACAAGTTAAAAAGAGGGTAAGAAATTATTCCAGTGGGATGATTTTAACAAGCAAAATGGCCCTGGAGTTTCTTCACTGGCTTTCTTCCTCCTTACCTTGCCCTCCACCCCTTTCTGTAAAACTTGAAAATAGAAAGCAAAAACTCTCAACTGTTGTAAATCATGCAAAGTGGATTACTTACAAATATGAACTTGGATCACTGTATAGACTGTTAAATTGGATTTCTTATTGTTAAATAAACTGTAAAACAGGAAAAAAAGAATATGCTTAAGCAAAGAGACAAACGGGTTCACAAAAAAATAAATACACAAATTAGCCCACAGATCAGAATAGGAAATTGCCTGTCTGCATTCAATCACATCAACAACCCTGAGGATGGAACAAAACTAAGTTGCATTTTCCTCTGTTGTACGTGGGGTTATCCTGAGTCACCAGAACACAGACAACAATAGATAACAATATTAAAAAAATGTTTAAAAAATAATAAAATATGAGGTTTTAAATTTTTAAAAAATATACAACAATAACAACCAAAGCCAGTCACTATCAGTTACAACTCATGGCTCTGGTTTTTGAAACTATATAAACATTTACAAGAGGAGACTGTCCCTCTGTCTCCCAAGGAGCGGTTGATAGATTCAAATCCACGACTGGATGGCCTAACGGTTACCAGCCTGATACTTTACTAACTATGCCAGTCCATTTTCCTTGGCAGTAACAAAAGCACCTCTAAATATGGAATAAGTTCATGGTGCATGAAATTACAACAAAAGAAAGAGCAGAAAGGACATTCTAGGTAAAGGAAACTGAGTCAACAGAGATGAGGAGAAGAAAAATTCAGAGCCGACAAAAATAGAGCCCCACCTCCCACCAACCCTGAGTGCTGCTGGCAAGGGACAAACCCAAGAGAAAGTCAGGGGTGAGATTATTCAGGGTCTGTGTGTGGGGAAGAGTATATCACTTGGTTGGTTGCTAGCCCCAGGCCAGTTCTTCTCCCTTACTTGTCAAGACTGAGAACCTAGAATTTCTTGATAATGATCAAAATTTCCCTGTAAGTCTGGCTTGACTCCTAAAATTTCTCTGAGTTTGGCGAGACTTTTTAAAATTATCCTTATAAAAATATTCACCATTTTTAAGATCCTAATAAGAAGTTAATAATATGTGAAGTGAGAGAGAGAGAGAGAGAGAAAGAAAGAGAGAGAGAGAGAGAGAGAGAGAGAGAAAGAAAGAAAGAAAGAAAGAAAGAAAGAAAGAAAGAAAGAAAGAAAGAAAGAAAGAAAGAAAAACAGCATCCACAGCTCTGAGATCCGAAGAACTAGATGGTGCCCCGCTACCACTGCTGGAACCCTGACAGGGATCACCAAGGGAAATCTATTGCCTGGATAGAGAGGGAGAAAAATGTGAAACAACACTCAAAATAATAAAAAGACTGAGTTAATCAGTCTGATGGAGACTTCTGAAGTCCCAGAAACTACAGTTCTTAGTCACTCTTTAAGCTTAACCCACAGCTTGAGTTTCAGCCAAATAACCCACAGGCCTGTAAGGTGAACAATAGGCCTATAAGGCGAGCCAAGGAAGAATGTAATCTTTAGCACGACAAGCATTAGGGGATCAAAGGGCAGCACGTGCTCAGCGATAAAGCTCAGGAGACAGGCGGAGGAGGATTATTGGAGATGGTAAACACAGGGAGGAAGTGGGAAGAGTACTGTTCTAATGTGGGGAATGATATCAATGAGAGTGAATTGATGAATGAAAAAACCCATTTGCTCTGTAAATTCACTCATAAAATCAGTTTTTCACAAAAATGTAAAAATATTTGCAAAACTTTAAAAAAAAAAACAACTAAAAAGAGAGAAAGCACCACACCAACAGTGTCTACCCCTTCAGCATGATAAAGACAGCAGGAAAGACTGAGTGTGACTGAGAGGGGTGGGCTTCCCTTGGAAACCACTTCACTCTCAGGCACCCTCCAACCAGTCCTACCAGGAGGTCCAAAAGGGACCGGAGTGTCCCTAAACATCTTTCATGGGATAAGATAACTGCCACACTTGAATATCTCTGACAGGATACATCTCATAATCGATGTAGTCTTGTGTTTGACTCAAACTGAGTCGTAGCCATGGGAGTGGTGGTGGTGGTGGTGGTGGTGTACCTTTGAGTCAGAATGGACATACAGCTGACTCTCCAGCGGGTTTTCAGAGGCAGGAGGAGATTGTCCATCCTTCTGCTGCAGAGCAGCTGGTGGATTCGAACCATGTGCCTTTGGGATCGCAGCACTGCTTCTTGCTGCTAGGCTAAACCATGTGCGTGAGGGTGATGCCAGCTGACTGTTGAGCCTTGTAACCGATTGGCTGAATTTCTACAGTATATCAGTGGTAGAGTAGCTGGTGGGTGAGCGTCCCAAGAGTGAGTGAGCGTTGACAGTCTGAGTTTCTGAAGACCAGCTGGAGGGTGGGTCTAAATAGAAGCCAGAGTCGCGAGTTCCAGTCTCTGCTTTACAAAAAGCTTTTGGGCTGGTCTCTGGCCAGTCCCTTAAACCCTCCAGTCCTGCACTGTCCTTGCTATTGTTAATTGCCATTGAGTCCACTGGGACTCAGAGTGACCCCATGTACAAGAGATCTAAACCTCACCTGACCCTAAACAACCTTCCCAATCTCTACTAGGTGTAAACCTTTTTTTTATTCCAGTCACTGTGTCAATTCATCTTAAGGGTCTTCCCCTCCTTCACCAACCCTCCACCTTCCCGAGCATGATGACTCCTTCCAAGGACTGGCCCCTCTTACCATCCATCCCAGTATTAATACAGCTCTTCACAGACACTGAGTAGTGGTCAGCACAAACCACGAAGTCAGATGGTCAGGATTTGAGTTCCCACAAAGGGGGACTTATCTCCTTGTGCCACAGTTTTGTTGTTGTTGTTGTTGCTGTGACCCATAACTAACCCTCCAGCGGGTTTTCAGAGGCCATAAATCACAAGGGAGGAGACGGGCCCTTTTTTTCCTGCTGAGCAACAGGTAGATTTGAACCACGTAGCTCTGGTGGCCTAGTGGCAAGAAGCTGCACTGCAATCCCAAAGGCATGTGGTTCAAGGCCACCAGCTGCTTTGTGGGAGAAGGATGGATAATCTCTTCTCATGCGATTAACTGTCTCTGAAAACCCACTGGTTGGTCAGCTGTGGGTCGATTACAACTCTACGGTACACAACAACAACCACCCCTTTGCATTGACAGCACAATTCCTTACCACTAAGCCACCAGAAGGGAGCTCTGATGACCTAGGGGTAAGACACTGAACTGCAATCCCAAAGGTACACAGTTCAAAGCCACCAGTTTCTCCACAGAGAGAAGGGTGGGTGATCTCCTCCTATATGACTTACTGCCTTTGAAAACCCTTTGGAAGGTCAGCTATGAGTCAGGTCCAACTTGATGGTGTGTCACAGACAATGAAATTGGCTCAGGGTAGAGCAGGGGTCAGAGCTGTTGTACGTAAGGTCTCTATGAGTCAGAGTTGACTTGACAGCACATAAAATAACAACAACCACCACATAGTGGTGTTGGAGAACTGATTCTCAGCATTGAGTGCATGTTTTAATCACCTGGACAGGCATGACAAAATTGCAATGTGCAGGTCCACCCGGGGTTTAAATTGCTACAGGGTGGGCAGGGCCTGGACAGTCGTGTGTCTTATGTTCCCCACCAGAGTAGGGACCCAGTCCCATAAGGCACACAGTGACCGTCACACAGTAAACAATAGAGGTTAGTTCTTGTGCTAGGCAGGAGTCCCTGTGTGGTGCAGCTAACCCTCCTGGCAGCTAACAGAAAGGTTAGGGGTTCAAGACCACCCAGAGGCACCTTGAAGAAAGACTGCATCTCCACACTTGTGCCCCTTTTTCTCAGCAATGCTGCTCCTGAGTTCACTGAAAAAAAAAGAAAAGCTGCTGAAGTGCTTCGATTGACGCTCTGCAATGTGGAGGGTCAGTGAAGGAGAGGAAGACCCACAAGCAGGTGGATTGGCACGATGGCTGCCGCAATGGGCTCTCAAGTGTCAGGAAGTGTGAGGATGGTGCAGGATAGGGCAGTGTTCAGATCTGTCACACACAGGGTTGCTGTGGGTTGTATTTGACTCAACAGCACCTAACAACAACAGCGTCTTTGAAAACTGCCTGCAATCAAGATCTGTTCCCACACACACACCCCACCAACTCCGCCTAAATAACTAACTCAATACTCTTATGAAATCCATTCAGCTTACAGATCAGTCACTGGGGAGACATTGTCGCTGTAAAGAGGAAAGAGAATGCCCCAGAAAGACATCTGTTAAACATCTCTAACAACTTCCGGCATACCTCGAGAAATCTTGAGTTCTGCTCACCAGTGCCGAAATAAAGTGAACTTTGCAACAGTGTGAGTTACGAATTTTTGGGTTTCCAAATATATATAAAAGTTACGTTTACATTGCATTGTAGTCTAGTAAGTATGCAGTGACTACTAATTCACTCATTGCTGTTGAGTCAGCTCTGACTCACAGCTGATCCTCCAGTCAGTTTTCATAGACAGAGAATCCCATGGGAGGAGGCTGCCCATCTTTCTTACATGGAGCTGCCCTAGTGAATTTGAACCACAAACGTTTGGCGTTGGCAGCACCATTTACCCACTAAACCAGCAGAGATCTTTAAGTAGGCAATAGTGTTACAGAAAAAGTCTGAAAGATTGTATCATATGACACAGAGACAAAATACTCTGTTGGCTCAATCCAGGGGCAGCGTGGCCATAAATCTTCTCTTTGTAAAAATAAATAACTAAAGCTAGACCAAGCTTTGTGCTTAATGCTTGAGCTTTGTCAAAAGAGAGTATGCAACATGGAGATGGCCAAGTCTGACCTCCACTAAAAGGAACTGTCTCCATCAATAAAATAACATCACTACAAAAATAATTCCTCTAAGTTCAGATCTGATCTCCAACACTCCTGCACCTACTTCTACTAATCCCAACAAGTCTGACTGCTCTACTTGGTCCAAAATCAGTTGCAATTACTGCACAGATTTACAGAATCATACTCATGCTTTGAGTGTTGGTGCTGGAGAAGAGTTTTGGCATACCATGGACTGGCAAGAGAACTAACAGGTTCATCCTGGAATGGGAGAAACGAGCTGCTTCTCGGAGGCAAGGATTCTGAGACTCCATCTCACACACTTTGGGTATGCAGCCAGGAGGGTCCAGTCTTTGGAGAAGGGCATCATGCTTTGGAGGGTCAAGGAATAGCACAGGAAAGGAAGACCCCCAGGTGAGAAGGCCTGACACAATAACAGGGATAATGAGGGCAGATGTGTCAGAGACAGTAGGATTGACGCAGCGGAGGGCAGGTCCAGAGCTGTTGTGTTTGGGGTCGCTCTGAGTTGTGCAACAACTCATGTTTACAGTCTGTATCAGGGAAGTCAGCAGGTGGATAGCAGGAACAATCTCTAGGTCCAGACAGCTTCTCAAGTTTGGTCACAGGCTCTTTGACCTTCAGCATCACAGCTGAGGTCAATGTCAGAAAATTCCCTTAGTCCTGCCAGTTGCTGTGTCTTCCCTCAGTCCTCCAGCAAACCCAGGTGAGGGCCTCTGGCTCTGTCTCCCTGGGGCAGTGGTCTTCAGCTCTGTCTCATGGTGATCTCTGGTTCTCTGCTGAGACAGCTGTTGGTCTTGTGTAGACCTTGGTCTGTCTGGTGCAGGTATTTCCTTTTTTTTTTTATTGTGATTTTAATGAAAGTTTACAGAAAAGTTGGATTTTTTTCATTCATTCATTCATTGTTGCACATTTTTCTCCCTACCCCGCCCCTACAGTTCACTTTAAAAAAAAATTCATTATTGCATAATTTCCTCTATTACTCTCCACCCCCCAGTCCTTTGCTATGTACCTCTTATTATTATCATACAAATAATGCCTAGTCATATATTCCTTTTAAACAGTTCTTTTCTTCATCTGTTCTAATATAGTCAGTGTTCCTTATTTATCCCCTCTTGTCCTAGTTTCCCTTAAACCCCCATATCAGTTCTAGTCTATAACAGTGGTGTCGTACAGTATTTGTCCTTTTCTCACTGAGATATTTCACTCAGCAAAATGTCCTCAAGAATCACCCATGCTGTATTTTTAGTTCCTTGTTTTTCAGCACTGCATGGTATTTCATTGTGTGAATATACCAGTTTTTCTATCCATTCATTTGCTGATGGGCACCTGGGTTGCTTCCATCTCTTTGCTGTTATGAATAGCAGCAATAAACATTGATGTGCATATATCTGCTTGGGTGGCTACTCTGGTTTCTTTAAGGCATACCCTAGGAGTAGAATTGCTGGGTCAAATGGTATTTCTGTTTCCAACATTTTGAGAAAGTGCCATAGTGATTGGTGCAAGAATTTCTGACCCTGAAGGATGCACCCTGCTTTCTCTTCCTTGTTGTGTTGAGATTCCTAATTTTTGTAACAAAAACTGCTCCATATAAAAGTAGTAGGATGGTGAGACCAACTCCTTACCACTAGGCCACCAGAGCTCCTTACGACTAGTGCACCAGACCTCTACTCATCATTTTGGTGAATAGACTAACACACCCTATTTGCATGATCCCGCCCATCCTTGTGGTAAAGTCAAAGTCAATGCCTAGGAAAGTCATTTTGGAAGAAACCCTTGACACCAAAACCTTTATATTTTGGTCATATCTAATGGGATGGGTGAAAAAGAAACCTACAAAGAGAGAAGAAATCTTTCCAGTTTAATAAGGTGGAGGATCTGTATCCTTTTTATAATATTTTAAAACAATAGCTTCATCTATTAGAAAGAGAGAAAAGCCAAGTTCATTTTCACCCTCACTTCATGTCCCCAAAAGAACACCAACATAGACAGTTTGACCAAATTCAGCATTTTCTTAAAAATTACGCAAACCAAACCCCAAAAACCTTCTCTAACATGTATAAACAACAGCAAATGTTTCCTAGATGGGCATAGATGGCCACAGGAGCCTGGGGGCGAGACGAAAGTGGGTGAAAGATCTCCCACCTAGCTCTCTGAGAACCGGACTCCGAGACCATCCTGGTTAGCCAGTGCTCCTGTAACACAAACATCACAAGCGGGTTTCTTCCCCCGTGAACAGAGCTTTATTTTCTCACAGTCAGAGGTGAGAAGTCTGGATTCAGGCTGTGGATTCAGGGGAAGGCTTTCTCTGTCCACTTTGAGGGAAGGTTTTTCTTCTCAGCCTCCTTGTTAATCTTCATCTGATGTGACATTTACCATTTCCCATTTCTCCCTGCTTCTTTAATCTCTTTTATATCTATAGATATAGTGACTGAAAGCACAGCCTACACTAATCCTGTCTATTAACATAGCTAATCCAATCTGGATTATTACAATCACAGACATACCTACTTCTATCAAATCAACTCCAACTCATAGCAATCCTACGGGACCCATTAGAATGGCCCAGAGACTTCCAAGGCAAGGCAACCGTATATATATATTTACTTACAAAGTTTGTATACATAGCTACAGTCTTTAAAGAGGCAGGTGCCATGCCTTTCTTCCTTGGAGCAGCTGGTGGGTTTGAACCTGCATCCTTTAGTTAGCAACTCAGCATTTAAACCCTGTATCACCAGGAATTATTACCACAGGCGTACTTGTGAGGATTTACAGCACCTGTTTGAAGAGGAACAAAGCTCAATCCATTACTGGTACTTCTTCCAAAGTTTTGACATGTTTCTGGTTAGCTAATGCAGCTGGAACTTCCCGACTAAATCAAGCCTGGAAGCAGGAGCGGCATCCACTTCCGAAACGGCTTGTCTCCGGAAACTCTACATATGAACAGTGCTCAGGCCTTTCGTTCACAGGGTCTCTATGAGTCGTCTACACTCGACGACACCTAACAACGACGACAACATAGAGAGAGCTACATTGGCCTAGCGGACAAAAAGTTATGCTACCAAGCCGAAGGTGGGTGATTTTAATCGGCGGCCCTTGGGCCGGGTTCATATTGTTTTTTTTGTGAAACATTCTCCTAGGTGGTATAGTGCTGGTCTGTGTGCTGCTGTACAGAGGTAACGCGGGGTTGCTGTGATGCTGAACACTGGGACACTGATGTGCCAGTCATGGTAATGGATACCCATACTGGACAGTGTTGGCTGGGGCTTCCCGACTAAATCAAGCCTGGAAGCAGGAACGGCATCCACTTCCAAAATGGCTTGTCTCCGGAAACTCTATTACAAACAGTGCTCAGGTCTTTCGTTCATAGGGTCACTATGAGTCATCTATGACTTGACGGCATCTAACAACAATAACGTGTGTGTGTGTGTGTGTATGTAAGTATGTATACATACTGATTGGCTTTTGAGCACAGTTTGCTCAGATCTGAATTCAGATGAATATCCTGAGTTTTGAGCACCTGTGATGAAAGAAGGAGCTCTGGTGATGCAGGGCCTGGGTTTTTGGACTGCTTATCCAAACGTCAGCAGTTTGAATCCACCTGATGCTCCTTGGGAGAAAGATGGGTAGTCCCCTCCAGTAAAGATTTACAGCCTCAGAAACCAGTGGAGGGTCACTACAAGTCAGATTTGACATTATGGCACTAGGTTTTGGATAAATGAGGGGCAGATATCTTGGGAAATGTGCCAGGTTTGTTCTACTAATCTGTAGTTGCTGGTCTACCGTAAAATGATGTCAGCAGCTTTGTGAAAGACACTGTTCTCTCTTTTTGTTCTAAAAGCCACGACGTAAGAGAGTATGTCCTTAGTCCTTCTGACACTTTATTGGCAAGGCCCGTCCATAAACCCCTCGTTGCCTTAGAGTCAACTCCTACTCCGGTTGTTAGTGTTGTTAGGTGCCATCAAGCCGACTATGACTCATAGCAACCTTGTGAGCAACAGCCCTGAACCTGGCCTTGCCCTGCACCATTATCATGATCTCTGTCGTGCTCAAGTTCACTGTCGCAGTCACCATGCCGATCTGCTTTGTTGAGCATCTCTCTCTTTTGTTCTCTTCCCTCCACCTTTCCCAGCATCATGTCCTTTCCCAGGTACTTGCTTCCCCTTGACTCCAGCACCCAGGAAAGAGAAAGTACAGCCTGAGGCTGAATCCTCTTCAGAACCCAAAGCAAGTTTAGTCAAGGTCAACCGTGAGGCCAAACGTGTCCTTCTCTGGGAAGCTGTCTCTTCTCCAGTTCTGGGGGTGGCATTGTTCGCCTAGCCGAGAGGTAAACCTTTGATCACTATCGTGCCAGCTCTCAGCACCACTCTGCCTGGTCTGGACTTTCCCCTTCCCAGAGGGCCTGGTTTCTCCCTCTGCAGCCACACCAAGACGGGCGGATGTGGCCTTTCAGAGGGCACCCCTGTGCGGGCCAGCCACCTCCAGAACTGATCATGCCTCCCCAGTTTTCACAGCCAGTGTGGTGATGAGCACATACCGAGGGCTGGACCCCACTGTGCCTTCCCCCAGGGACTCCCAGCCTGCTCACATCTCCCGGTGAGGCAATCCAGGTAATTAATTAGCCACATTCATGCCAGGCCGTCTGAGGCCGCCTGTCTCAACCAGGGACGGGGCGCCTGTTGCAATGAGCACCCAAACGATTATTCAGCTCCATTCTAACCAGTTGAGCAGAGATAAATGGGGTCCCACTCTGGGATGGTTGCCCAGCGTCCTACTCCCCTGGGCTGGGTTCTGACTCTGGGACAGGTTTTTCCAGAAAGCTGACCCCTATCAACGGACAGGGCACCACTGGCATGGCAGCTGAGATACGATAACAGCCTTACAGATTCTAAACCTTCCTTTGGACTCAGGTATCTTCTGGAAGGTTATTTTGTTAATCCAGAATTTTTTTTCATCACCCTCTCTTTTTGGGTTTGTTTGTTTGCTTTTGGTTTTTTAGGGTGTTTTTGGTTTTGGTTTTTATAAACAGGGATCTGTTGTAGCTACTAAAAAAACAGGTAAGAAAGAGTTTGACCACCAGCATCTTAATCCTACCATTTGGTTATAAAAAGGAATTGCCTATATGTTCTCATCCAGCCCTCAGAGGGCTCCCCATCACCATTCAGAGATAGCACAAAGCCAGAAGAATGCTTGCATACAGAAAGCTGTGTGGCCTGCGGAGAGTTGTTTTTTGTTTTTGTTTGTTTTGGTGTGTTGGGTTCTTTTTAATCCCTCTGAGCTTCTGACCTTGGTAAAATCCTGGATGAGTAAGCAAGCATCAGAATCCCTCCACCAGCTTCGACCCCAGTTGGTCTGTGTCCAGAATCCAGGCATCCCTCAGTTCTCCAAGGATCCCTCTGTGACTCGTTGTCACAGAGATTAGGGCTGAGGGGTCCAGGATGTACAAGGCGAGGAAGCAGCAGCAACAGCTGGTGGGAAATAGGGTGAGCTCAGGAGCGAGAGAGGAAATGGAAGAGGTAGGCGCTTTGTGGCTCAGCCCATCCAGCTTCCCAGAGCCCTCCTGCTCAGAATTTTCCATTTCCTAAGAGATGAGACTGTACGATTGCTCAACCACCCCAGCCTGTTTCTCATGGGGCTCCAGAACTGCTCCCCAAGATGATATCAGAGTTAGATGGCGTGAATTCATGGGAGAGTATGTGGGGCACTTCTCATTGGCTGTCTCTCCTGACTGAGTGCCCCCTCCTCAAGATTTTTCTTTCAAAGTCCCTTCCAGATGTTACCTTTGGCCTCACTCCACCCCGCAAAGCAGCGTGGCACAATGGCTCACCATGCACTCACGAGCTAGGAGTATGTGGGTCAGCAAGTCAGCCCAAGCGTCTTTGAAATGAGAGAAAACTCTACTCTCTAGCACCAAGATCCACGGTGAAAATTAAACAAGTTTATTTTATTATTAATATTTGTTATTAATTGTAATGAAAGTTTACAGAGACTTTGGATTTCCAAGTAGTCATTGTTGCATTTTTCTCCCTGCCCAACCTCCCCACTCCCCAGTTCGCTCTTCTCTTTAAAAAGTAAAAGAAAAATTATTTCATTGTTATACAATCCCTCCCTCCAAGTCCACTCCACTATGCAACCTTCGTTTTGAAAAGTAAAAGAAAAATTCTTTCATTGAGAATTGTTGTTGTTATGTGCCGTCGAGTTGTTTGCCACTCATAGCGACCCTATGTACAACAGCCCTAAACCC
>NW_006399753.1:15880652-15889762 GCF_000299155.1 Elephantulus edwardii
AAAACTCCCTCATTGGTACACAATCCCCCCCACACCTTCCCCAATCCCACCCTGATTTATTCCTTCTTCTGGAAATCTCTGCATTCCTGTGGCCATGCAGCTCATTTCCAGGAGGTGCTGAGTGACTATTGTGACTTGAACTGGTGACATTGAGGAAACATTTCACAGGGGATATGTATAGAGTTCAGAGTCCCACAGCCCTTGAATGAATTCCAGCCCTTTTACTTTCCTCATCCATCAAATGAAGATTAAAATGGGCCCTACTGGGAATATACCCTGAAGAAACCATAACTTCCACCCAGGAAGATCTATGCACACCCATGTTTATCACGGCTTTGTTCACAATAGCAAAGAGCTGGAAACAACCTAAATGCCCATCAACAAATGGATAGATAAGCTGTGGTATATTCACACAATGGAATACTATGCTGCATTGAAAAACAAGGAAATATTATTCAAAATGGGTGACCCTGGAGGACATCATGCTGAATGAAATACCTCAGTCACAAAAGGACAAATACTGTATAGTGCCACTTTTGTAGAATGAGACTGACATCAGGGTTGGGGTGAGACTGAGAAAAATTGGTTAAATTATGTATACTGCATTGAAACAGATGAGGGAGAGAACAATTTAAAAGCGATGTATGATTGGGTATTATGGTTTTGACGAGAGTCCAGAATGAAGGTTGCATAGTAGAGTGTACTCGGGGAGGGTAGATTGTATACCAATGAAGGAATTTTTCTTTTATTTTCAAGAGAAGAGCAAACTGGAGGTGGGGGGCATGGAGAAAAATGCAACAAAGAATGAATGGAAATCCAAAATCCCTGTAAACATTCATTAAAATAAAACAAAAAATTTTTAAAAAACACAAAAGAATAAAATAAAATAATAATAATAATAAATGGGCCCTACGCGAGGATTCCAGGACAGAAAACAAAACAGTGCCAGGAAGAGTGGGGCTGAGCACAGGCTGGGGCCGGTGAGGGCCGCTGTCGGAGAATTCACCTCTCCTTGGAGAGCCAAGCCTCAGGGCTGACAGGAGAGCAGCATGGGTGACTGCATCCCTGTCCCTCCACCCCTGACTCAGGATCAGTCTCCTTCCTTTGGTCAGTCGGGAAGGAGACTGTGGGAGAGACAGAAAGAAGAGGTTCTGGCTCTGGCAAGTGCTATCTGTGTGGCCTTGGGCAGGTTGCCACACCTCTTCAAGCCACACTAGACCAATTAACTTACAAGCGTGCATAATTAGTGTGCGCTGGCCTTCCCCTCCCTTTGTCGAAAGGGTTGACTGTAGGAGTTGGTCCCTGCACAAGCAGTTATTGGACCTGGCTTTGTCCCAGCACTGGCCACCACTGGGCACAGGTGCTGGGGCCCAGTGCTTGAACAGAACTTTCCATTAAATCTCCAGCTCCGGCCGGAGACAAAGGCTTAAGCACGGAGTTGCATTAAAGAGCCCTAAGCAGCTGTGCAGATGACACAGCCTTGCTCCATACAACCTTGCTTCAAGCAAGGACTTGAAGCAATTGCAGCAGAAGATCTAGGACTTCAGCCTTCCATAGGGATGACATCAAGAATACAAAAATCCTCATCGCTGGACCAATAGGCAGCAAGCACCACAGTAAATGGAGAAAAGATTGAAGCTGTTAATGATTTCATCTTACTTAGATCCACAATCAACACCCCTGGCACTGGGAGACAATGTAAAGATTGCAACGGGAACGTCTGCTGTCAAGATCTTCTCCTTGGTCCTTGTGCTAAAGAGCAATGATGTTAATAAAAAGAATAAGGTGTGTGTGATCCAAGCCATGGGATCAATTGCTTGCTATGCATCTGAAACTTGGACAATGACTATGGTTGACAGAAGAAGACTCACTGTCTTTGCATTACGATGCTGGGGTTAAGTTTTTACTATCCCACAGACGTCAAAAAGAATAAGTAGGTCTGCCCTGGAGAAAGTAAACCAGGATACTTCTTGGAGGCACAGATGGTGAAAGTCCGTCTAACATACTTTGGATGTGTTGCTGGGAAGGGCCAGTCCTCAGAAAAGGACATCATACTTGAAAAGAGAGGAAGACCCTTCACAAGGTGAATTGACACAGTGACAGCAGCAACGAGTCCAGGTACAGCAGAGATGATGATGAAGGCTCAGAATAGGGCAGGGTTCAGCTCCGTCGTTCATAGGCTCACTATGGGTCAACATGATGACACACAACAACTGTTGTTGTAACATGAAATGTCAAATAATAGATAGTCACTAAGTGATGAGTAGGTGTGCTGTTATCACAGCGTCTTACAGATGTGGGAATCGAGGTGTGAATGGGTTACACAATGCACACAAGGTCACACATCACCTACTCAAAGAGGTGAGTGCAGGCAGGTGCTTGTTATGTTCCGTAGAGTTGGAACCAACCCACAGCTGGCTCTCCAGTGTATTTTCTGAGGCTGTAAATCACCCAGGAGGAGATCATCCAGCCTTCTCCCACAAAGCAGCTGTTGGATTAGAACCACTTGTCTTTAAGTTGACAGTACAACTCCATACCAACTGTAGGCCACCAAAGATCCCTCACCAGTTGAACCCATAACCCCACTGGTCAGGTGAGGAGGCTCCTTGAGGAAGTGGCTCTTAGCACCTTGGAGCGTGATGTCTGGTTGGTTCCAACTCGGATTTTCTAGGCTGTAACCCACCTTCTCTGCAGAAACAAGATGGGCCGTCTCCTCCTGCGTGATTTACTGCCTCTGAAAACTCCCTGGAGAGTCAGCTATGAGTCGGGTCTGACTCGATGATACACAACAATAACAACAAACCTTTGGGAGAGAGGACTGCCCATCTTCCTCCTGCAGAGCTGCTGATAGATTCAAACCACCAACCTTTTGGTCAGAAGCCCGACACATTATATTCTACGCTGCCAACTCTCATTATAGCATGAAGAGCCAGCAAAGGAGGTCGCTGTTAGGTGCTGTCCAGTTGACCACATGACTCTGATCTGACTCTTGCCCTGTCCTGCCCCGTCCTCTCCATCTCTGTCATGTTCCGGTTCATCTTGTCAAAGGTCTTCCTCCCTCTCTCTGATCCTCCATCTTTCCCAGCACGATGTCTCTCTCCCAGGACTAGTCCATCCTGACAACATGCCCAAAGCACGTGAGTACGTTTCACCGTCCTTGGGTAGCCAGGGGGAGTGTTTAAGAAGATAGGGTGTCAGGGACTAGAGCCAAGAGATAAAAGAGACCACATAAAAGGGAGATGAAGACGGTGAAACTGAAAGACAGAAGGGACGTGACTACAGACTTGCCTGCCCAGCTATTAAGGAGCGGGGATTTTTAACTGGGAGGCAATGAGTGTCCTTGAAGACTTGTAAACAAGAGACTGGTGCATTAGATTTACAGTTTTGGAAACTCTACTTAACAACCCTCAGAGACATCCAGCCCTGCTCAGGCTTCCTCTCCACAAAGAAGTCTTCCCAGGGCTATGGTCAGCGGGCAAGGTCCACCACTTCCTTGATTCTACCAAGGTCTAAGCCCTTGCCCTCTATTCACCCCTATATATGGATCAAGCTTCTGCACCTCTGATCCCCAAAGCCTTCATATCCAATGGAAGGACAATACCAGTTCTATAGTTGTTGTTGTTGTTGTTATGTGCCATTGAGTCTCTTGCAACTCATAGCGACCCTATGTATAATAGCCCTAAACTCTGCTCTGTCCTGTGCCAATTGCACCATCTCCGATACACCCATCCCAATTACCCCAGTCACTGAATCAATCCACCACATAGAGGGTCTTCCCCTCCTGTGCTGTCCCTCCACCCTACCAAGCATAACATCCCTCTCCAAGGACCGGTCCCTCCTTACAACATGTCCAAAGTATGTCAGACAGAGCCTCAGAATCCTTGCCTCCAAGAGCCAACTGGTTTAATCCTTTCCAAGCTGAATCTGTTTGTTTTCCTAGCAGTTCACGGTGCTCTCAATACTCTTCTCCAGCACCACAGCTCAAAGGCATCAATTCTCCTTCTGTCCTCCTTAGTCACTGTCCAACTCTCTGATGCATAACAAGCAAAGACCATGGCCTGTATCAGACACCTTAGTCTCCAGAGAGACACCATAAGAGTTCTATGGTAGGATATGAAATTAAAATGACATCTAGTCACCAACTTCTAGAGACCCCAGGACCACTGCCTGATCCTGCACCGCCCTCACAGTCAAGGTGCACTTGAGCCACTGTCATAGCCTCTATTTTAATGCACACTTGTGGAGGAAGTTGTTGCTGTGTGCCCTCAAGTTGGAACTGTCCCATCACTGATCCTCCAGTGAGTTTTCAGAGGCAGTAAAGTAATAGCACAGGAAGGGAATGACTATCTTTCTCAAAAGATGTCACAGTGACTGTAGCAATGGGATGCAGCGTGTTGGAAATCATGAGGATGGCTCAGGAGAGCACAAGGCTTAGGTCTGTTGTTCATATTGTTGCTATGAGTTGTATTAATACGAAAGCTCCAGCTGTACAAATCCTCACCAAGAGGCAGTGCCAATCTTGTTTTCTTTTTTACTTATTGTGCATTAGGTGAATGTTTACAGAGCAAACTTAGTTTTCCATTCAACCATCCACAAAGATTCTTTTAAAAATTACATTAATTACAGTTCTCACCCAGGCCATTCATTCATAGGGTCGCTATGAGTTGCCTATGACTCGACAGTACTTAACAATAACAACAACAACAGCATAGAGAGAGCTCAGTTGGCCTACTAGACAGAAAGTGATGCTCCCACGCCAAAGGTGGGTGACTAATCCACAGCCCTTAGGCCTGTCTTTAACTGGTTTTTGGTGAAACTTTCTTTTAAGTCATATAACCCTGGTCTGCCCACTTGCTGTACAGAGGTAACTCGTGGTTGCTGTGAAGCTGAACACTGTGACACTGTTGTGTCAAATGCGAGAATGGTTACCCATGGTGGACAGTGTTTGGTGGAGCTCCCCGATTAAAATAAGCTTGGAAGCAGGAGTGGCATCCACTTCCATAAAAGCTTGCCTCTGGAAACCCTATGAACCTGGAGAAAGGATAAAAGTTATACAAGTGTACAGGTCTTTTATTCATAGGGTCACTATGAGTCGCCTACGACTCCACGGCTTTTAACAACAACAACAGTTCCCACATTGTAATATCCCACTTCCTCCCTGTGAGTCTCTTTTCTATCCATTCTTCTTCCAAATCCCTTCCTGCCTTCTGAGGCTTCTCCTTGGGCAAATATTGCCTTTTTGAACTTGTGCAACTGATTGTTCTAAAGGGTGTGCACCTTGCTGGTGTTAATGCTCACCTTTACCTGTTCATCTGGGGTTATTGTCCCACCTATTGTTCAGATGAAAGCTGAGCCACAGGGTTGAGGTTAATTCCAGGCAAGAGCAGAGCTAATGGCCTAAGTCTCAGGGTTCCACAAGTCTCTATTTGACCAGCAAATCTGGTCACATTTATGATTTTGACTTTCAATCTTTTTTAATTTTAGTTATTCTAATGGGTTGTATTGATATTTATGTTTTTAGTTTGCATTTCTCTGATGACTAATCAAATGAGCTGCTTTTAATGCACTTATTAGTAAATTTATTAATAAATGCATATTCATTGGTGAAATGCTTATAAACATTGAACATAGAAACTCCCTATGACCCAGCTATTCCACTACTAAGAAAATACCCCAAGGAAATTATAATGGACACATAAACAGATTTGTATACCAATGGTCACAGTAGCATTATTTACTATCTCAAGAACATGGAAACAGACCAAATGTCCAACCACAACTGAATGGACTGAGAAATTGTGATACATTCACACAATGGAATATTATACAGCACTCAGGAGCAACGATTTCAGAAAATACTACATAACTGGGAGAGAGTGAAGAGTATTATGCTGAGTGAACTAACTCAGTGTTATAAAGACAAATACTGTATAAGATCATTACTGTAAAAATAGGAGGACAACTAGTAAAACATGTATATTGGGATTTAAGGGGGGACTAGGTGGGAGTAGAGGGGTGAGGATGAGTAGGGATAAAACCACAGGGTTGCACAGTTTGGTGGGTGGAGGAAGGAGGGGAAGGAAATCCAAAGGAGAAGAGTGAAAAGACAGGGTGAAGATGGGCAAGGTACAGTGGTGATTAATTTTGTAAAGCATACTGTATGGGAATGATTTTATGAAACACAATGTGGATGAAGAATAGGGTGAAGCATAATGTACACTAATTTGAAAGCAAGCCAATGTAAAACTTTTAAAAGAGAGAAAAGTTTAAAAAAAGTTTTAAAGTCTCTTGATCATTATTTTAAGTTGATAATTTGTCTTATACTATTTCCTCCCAGTCTGCGACTTCCCTTTTCATTTACTTAATTATGGCAAAGAACAGATTCATTTAAATGCTACTCAACTTTTCCTGTTAGACTTTATGCTTTGGGGGCTATGGTGTTTGCTGTCATTGACTTTATTCACTCATAGCAACCATCCTTCAGGCTCCGAGTCTGTAATTCCAACGGAGAAGACTGCTCAGCTTTCTCCCTCAAGCCCCTGGTGGATCCGAACCATCAGAGACACACAGACTCTGGGCTGGCAGAGCAACATACTACAGACTACGACACCAGGGCTCCATTTATTGTTATCTTTGGCTGGTGTCAGGTCAGTTCCTAGCTTATGGTGGCCCTATGTCAGCTTAGCCCCAGTCTATGGTGACCCTATGACAGGTCAGTCCCCAGCTCATGGTCACCCTATGTCAGATCAGTCCCCAGACTATGGTGGCCCTGTGGAAGTCAGTCTTCAGCTTATGGTGTCCCTAAGACAGGTCAGTCCCCAGCCTATGGTGGCCCTGTGTCAGGTCAGTCCACAATACTATGTGTGACAGAACAGAGCCATCCCAAAGGGTTTCATAATCTCTTTGCAGAAGCAGATCACCAGGCCTTTTCTTCTGCTGAGGGACTTCAAACCATTAGCCTTTAGGCTCACAGCCGAACACAAACTCCTTATACCAGGACGCCTGTGACTTTTTTTATGATTCATAATTATACTTATGCCTTTTTTACAAGAAGAAACAGAGTAACTTGAGAAGGTTAAGTGTATGTCAAAAACTACCCTCAATCCTGAGGGATTGTTATATATGTACTCTGGTGGCCTAGTGGCAAGAAGCTGCGCTGCAAGCCCAAAGGCAGGCAGTTAGAATCCACCAGCTGCTGTGCAGGAAAAGGATGGACAATCTCCTCCCCAGAGATTAACTGCCTCTGAAAACCTGCCTGGTGGGTCAACTATGGGTCACTTCCAACTCAATGGTACACAACAACAACAACGTGCAAGGACGGGTTATGTAAATAAGTAAAGTATGCATGTTGTAGTCAACTCCATAGCACCGCACGCAACAACAACAGTGAGGATACAACTAAAGCCTTGTATCCCTTGCTCACTATAAGCAGATAAGCACTGTGCTTACTGATCGACCCGAACATGAGTGTACGCTGTGATTTATAATCACCAAATAAAAACAGACACCAACTGAGAGAGAAAGAGGTCTGTTTTGCTAACGTAGCTTAGAAGGTGTGAGCAAAGCTCTCTGGGAGTTGTGGATACAGGAGAAAGGAGCAAGGAACCACACTTGGAGATTAAGCCAACAGGGACTCTCTGGGATCAGATTCCCTTTGAATGTCAGGGACTCATGAATGTGAATTTAAGCCCAGGTACTGGTGCTGATGGAGAAGGGAGTCTTAGCAAATGACCAAGGCGAGGTCAGTCACAGGCCCACGGGCCCAGCACCGGTCATACCTCAAACCTGCAGGCAGTTCCAAGCCCCTGCCCTTCCCTGGCTCTGCTTGGCTCCTGGAAGAGTTCATTTATGCCCTCCCACATTGGGCAGATCTTAATAACCAAAGCACATGGCTTCGTGCGGAATGCCCCAGCTAGGAGAATTAACTCCTTCTTTCCCAAGCAGCCCGGTAATCCCAAGTTAATGCAGGACCCAGCTTGCCAGGAATGCCCAGCAGATAACAGAGGCCCCTTGGCTTCTTCCGTGGCTGGGCTCCCAGCAGTCAGCCAAAGATGCTTCAGAGTCGACCATGCATGACGTTAGAGGCCGCTGACGCCTAAGCCTGAAAGCGCTGAGCCCGCCACTGGAGGCAGCGTCCGTGCCACAGCTGTATTGCGGGCTCGCACCCCAGCTATTCCCATCAGGGCCCTGCCCCAAAAGATGGCATCAAAGATCACGCAGTCTGGACCAGCTGCATTTAAAAGGTCATCTGCTTGAAGTTGGACTTTTGAAGAGAGAGATATGCTGTGTCATGAAAAAGAGAGAGCGCTGACTTAGTATCAGGAGGCCCAAGCTTAAAGTCCGGTTGCATCACTTACTCCCTGGGTGGCCAAGGGCAATTTATTCTACCTCCCTGGGTCTTGGTTTCCTCATCTAGGAGACAGAAATTAATAGGATAACAAAGGATTAAGTAAGGATCCGAAGGAACCACTAATGTGTAATGTACTTACTACCTATTGGTGTGCACAGCAACACGGATGGATCGCAAAAGCCTGATGCCAAATGAAGCAAGTCGGATATGAAAGACTGTGCTCTAAATGGCTCCATTTATAGGAAACTTTAGAAGCAGACAAAAGAAGCCCATGCCTGTCACTGTCACATCTCTGTCCTCTCATAACAGCCCTCTAGAGCAGAGAACTGCCCCACCAGATTGCCAGGGCTCTGCTCTTTACGGAAGGTCCTCTGTCACATCTCTCTCCAGCAGAGCAGCTGGTGGCTTCAAATCACCCCCCTCTTGGTTAACAGCAGAGCACTCCACCAACAGGCCATCAGGACTATCAAAAAAGACAACTCTAATTATTGTCATGGAAGGAGTCCAGAACGAAGACTGCATAGTGGAGTGGACTTGGGGGGAGGGATTGTATAACAATGAAAGAATTTTTCTTTTACTTGAACTGGAGAGGAGAGGTAGGCAGGGAGAAAAGTGCAACAACAAATGAATAGAAATCCAAAATCTCTGTAAATTTTCACTGTTGTTGTAGTTGTTGTTATGTGCCGTCGAGTCGCCTGCGACTCATAGCGACCCTATGTACAACAGCCCTAAACTCCGCTCTGTCCTGTGCCAATCGCAC
>NW_006399753.1:15892307-15915126 GCF_000299155.1 Elephantulus edwardii
GCTGAAGGTGCCATGGACTGCTAAGAGAACAGATTTGTCCTAGAGAGGGTTAAACCGGGCTGCTCCTTGGAGGCAAGGATTCTTGAGGCTTCGTCTGACATAGTTTGGTCATGTTGTTAGGAGAGACCGGTCCTTGGAGAGGGACATCATGCTTGGGAGGGTGGAGGGACAGCGCAGGAGGGGAAGGGCCTCTGGGAGATGGATTGATTCGGTGACTGGGGCAATCGAGATGAGTGTGTCAGAGGCAGTAAGATTGGCACAGGAAAGAGCAGAGTTTAGGGCTGTTGTACATAGGGTCGCTATGAGTCGCAAGCAACTCGACAGCACATAACAACAACAACAACAACAGAAATGATTGTATAAAATAAAATGTGTAAGAATGAAGCAATGTAGATGATTATATAAAAGTGAACAATGGTATATGTAAATAATAAATTAATTTAAAACAAAAACAAAAACAGAAACAAAAAACCCAACAGACTCAAGGACAAGATAAACGAGATGACCAAAAGTCACCATACGTCCTTTAGAAGAAATGCACTAATCAGCTGTTTAAACCCCACTCCCTGCTAACAAAACATATATAAACCCTTTTGTAAGATAAAAACTGTGTCGGTCTATCCTGACCCATTTATAGTCTGTTACTAACATCTAATAAACATCAGTTGCTTTCTCTTGCTCTCAAAAAAGAGAAGGCACGTCTAGTCTAGAAGACAAATGAACCGCAGGTGCCCACAATGGTACTTTCCTGGCTCATGCATAGTAAGAACTCAGTAAAGGTCGATCTTCACACACTGTCCTCTCCCTTCCTGTAAAGGCAAGTGGAAAACAGGCAAAGAGTTAAACAGCTGGAGTTAATAGTTATCACCTTCATGGTGACGTGAACCTGGACATGTTAGTCGCCTGTGTGTTTCAGGTTCCATATTGGTAAAGCAGAGCTCTGAAGAGAAAGGTCTGAGCAAGAAATACTCAGAAACAGTGAAAGTGGAAGAAGCTGGGTGGTTTGTGTATCAAGACGAGGACTAGGGAGAGGTCACGCCAGCATCGGAGGGTGGTTAGTTGAATGATGGTGGCAGGTGATGGCTGCCGCACAGGCCCCTGGACGAGGTTTCACATGTGCACAGGTCCTGGTCATTCTTGAAGCCGTCTATTTCAGGAAGTGATGGGAGCTAAAGCCACATAAGGTAGGAGGATGAATGAATTGGAAACAAGGGGATGGGAAGGGAAAAGGAAATGAATTGGTGTTAAAAGTTAGGGGTTAAGGGGAGCTCTGGTGGCCTAGTGGCAAGAAGCTGCACTGCAATCCCAGAGGTGAGCGGTTCGAATCCACCAGATGTTCTGCTGGAGAAGGGGAGACAATTTCCTCCTGTACCAGTCAGATCTGATTTGGTGGTACACACACACACACAAAATTTAAAAAAATTTAAAAGTTAAGGGTCAAGTGGAGGTGCCAAGACTGGAAAGATCTTGGTACTTTAAGGAATTGAGGAAGGAGAGAGGGCGGGAGGATGAGGGCAGACAGGGCCAGACACTTAATCTGGCCAGTGGTTGGAGGCCAATGTGCAGGGCCCAGTGATGTTCAGTGACACTCCTGACAGGGAAGGAAGCTTGAAGGAATGTGGACCCCTTGAATTGATGACTGACCGAGAACAAGGGCAGAGAAGTAAAGAGGTCTGGTCAGCCCGCATCATGGTGCTGGAGGTTGGCCAGGAAATAGCAATGTGGTCAGTGGGGATTCTACAGGAAATCCAGCGGTTGGACGTGGGGTGAAGGTTCAGGACCAGCTACGGCTTCATTCTGTTCTACACAGGGGTGCTGTGCGTAGGACCCAGACTTGATGACATCTAACCACAGAGACAACACGTGGCAGGGAAAACATGACTGGACAATCGTTACATTTGGCCACAATCTGTGGTAGAAGTGGTGCCTCTTCTATGAGGCTCAGGAGGTGACGGCTTCTGGATTCTCCCCTGAATTCCCCGGAGTCACCTTGACTTTGCGAAGGGTGGCCGGAGGAGGGGAGGAGCATTTGAGGAGAAAGCTCGGGCTTTTCAGAGTCTGTGATAGCAGCAGTTCTGCGGGCTATCTGTCTGTTGTCATGAGATACCTTCCGGTATCTAATTTTGGTATATATTTTGGCTCACTGTAACCATGGGCTTGTGCATACCGGAGATGGTGCGGATGGAACAGGATAGAGCAAGGTTCAGACCTGTTGTTCATAGAGTCACTAAGTTGGCTTGACTGCACCTTATAACAAGGACATCCCCAAGTGCCAAACCTTTCCAGGGTTTTCCAGGCTGCAGTCTTTTTTTTTTTTTAATTTATTATTAATTTCAATGAAAATTTACAGAGACTTTGGATTGCCATTCATCCCCTGTTCCACTTTTCTCCCCTCCCAACCCTCCCCAGTACACTACCCTCTTGGAAAAGTAAAAGAAAAATTCTTTCATTGTTTTACAATCCCTCCCCCCAAGTCCACTCCACTATGCAGCCTTCGCTCTGAACTCTGGTCATGACAAAAATACCTAATCACATATCCCTTTTAAACAGTTTTCTCCCTCATCTGTTTCAATTTAACCCATCTTTTTCAGTCTCCCCCCAACCCCGAGGTCAGTCCTGTTTTAACACAGTGGCACCATACAGTATTTGTCCTTTTGTGACTGAGATCTTGCATTCAGCATAATGTCCTCCAGAGTCACCCATTTTGAATAATATTGCATGAGTTCCTTGTTTTTCAATGCAGCATAGTATTCCATTTTGTGACTATACCACAACTTCTCTATCCATTCGTTTGTTGACGGGCACTTAGGTTGTTTCCAACTTCTTGCTATTGTAAACAAAGCCACGATAAACATCGAAGTGCATCAGGCTGCAGTCTTCATGGCTGCAGGTCGCTATATCTTTCTCACATAGAGCCATAACTGCCAACTTTTCAGTCCTTTGCAAAGTGCTTTCATTTACCATGTCTACATTTAAGAATGGTAACAGAACAATGGTACAGGCCTGGCTGCTAACCAAATGGTCATCTGTCTTTCACTAATCACTTAGAAGCAACAAAAACCTAGCAATCTCGGTCCTGTAAATATTTCCGCCTAGTAGACTCAATGGGACAGTTTTACTCTGTCCTGTAAGGTCACTCGTGGTTCTAATCAACTCAAGTAAACACAAAACAATATAGGAAGAACAGACTCACCCATTCTCATTCCCGTCCAGGCAGAACCAACCCATACCTGGCTTTCTTGCAGGTAAATCACAGGAAGAGACCGCCCATTTTCTCCTTCGGAGCAGCTGGGGGATTGAAACCACCTGTGCCTTTGGGTTGGCAGGGCAACTTCCTTAAGCCCTCGGTCACTGAAGGAATAATTAGTTTCATTGTACAGAGCTCAGGAACTGAAGTTCAGACGTATTTAAGATTATTTGACTGAGTATAGCGGACTGAGACTAAAATCCACCATTTCCATGATTCAAGGTCGAAGGCTTTCTTCCTCACCCAGGAAGCTGTTGAAGTTAACCCGAACAAGCACACACATTTCCTAAGCAGCCCTGTGCTGTATGTTGTTGTTTGTTGTTGAGGACCATCGAGTCAGAACCAACCTGTGGCTGGCCCACCAGCAGATTTTCAGAGGAAGTTAATCACACAAGAGGAGACTGCTCATCCTTCTCCCACAGAGCAGCTGGTGGATTTGAACTGTGTGCCTTCAGGATTGTAGTACAGTTTCTTGCTCCGCTCTGCTCCAGCCACTGCTGGATGACGGCAGGGAGCTCTGCTGGCCTCGTGGGTAGGAAGATGGTCGGTTCAGGATCAGCCAGGTGCTTAGGAGAATGTGTGCTTGTTTGCGCTGATTTCAGCAGCTTCCTGGGGGAGGGAGAGGGTCAGACCTTGAATCACAGAAACAGTGGATTTCCATCCCAGTCCCTCTGGGCTGTTAAAATTAAAACTGCTCTGACCATTTATAGCCTGTGAGTTCGAATTTTCTTTTATAGCCCTTTCACTCCTCTCTCCTTCTCTGCCCCTCTCCCTCTCCTTCTCTCCCTCTTCCCGCCACCCCCTCCCCCCCCATCCTTTTTCTCTTTCTCACTTGCTTGATTACTTGCTTTCTCTCCTTGGTCTTTTATAGTCAGAGTTTGAGTGAAATGAGTAAGTCAAATAATTGTTGTTGTTAAGTACCATTGAATCAACGACAACTCGTAGTGACCCTCTGAACAACAACAGCCCTGAACCCTGCCCTGCCCTGTGCCGCCCGCATCATCTCTAATATACTTGAGCCCACGGTTACAATCCGGGTATCAATCCATCTCATTGAGGGTCTTCCTCTCCTTAACTGACCTTTCCAGGCACAATGGCCTTTCTTGCAAGGACTGCCAAAAGAACAAATAGGTCACTGTGATATAGTGACCTCTAAGTGTTATGAAAACAGAGAAGGAAGTGACTAATTCTGTGTCGGGAGAATCAGGAAACATTGCGGAGATGAGGGTCAAAGAATGCAGCTAACGCTGACTGTGTGCGGGGCATGGATGTGAAGGGGTGGGCCTGGGCTTCTGCAAGGGAAGCGGTCGCCCTCGCTCATTTCCTCGATGTCCTTCAGTCTGAAGGGTGAGGTCAGAGGATGTGGTCTCGGGAAGGGCAGGAGAGGGGCTGGCATCCGAGCCCTGTGCATAGCCCTGATTTCTCCAGGACTGAGGGTGGTCTTTAATGTAGTTACCCCCCAGTTTGGCACAGGTCCATCTGATCGGCGGGAGGAGCAGAGGACCCCAACTAGACCTCTTCTAGAATGCTCCTGCTGAGGTGGTATTAACCATTTTGTTGCTGGACTTGAGGAGACTGGGACAGCCCTGGGGGAGGGTGTAGGAGCTACCAGGAGGCCAAGCGAACTGCTGAAGGATGCAGAAGTGTTTTCCTCTCACATCACCTCTGTCTAGATGAAGCCCAAGTATCAGCTGTGGACACACTGTCCACACTGATGACCTCTGCTCCCGGCCGCCTTCCTCTGGCTCAGCCGTGACTGATTGTCCCCAGCTAATGAGAATTCCTGGCCTTAGTCAACTGCCCACACTCAGGAATTTGCTATTCACTAAAAATGTCAGCTTCACAAAAACTGGGTCCTGTGTGTCAGCTCTTTCCCGCGCATTCCGACTTTACAGCTCACAGGAGTTTGCTTCATGTGATTTGCTGCTGGGGGGAAGGGGCCGTAATCCAGGAAATCGCTCCTCTGGCAAGTCATCCCCGGGCCAGCACAGCATTCTAGAACATTCTCTATATTCCCTCCCCCTTTAGAAGTCATTTGGAAAAGGAAGAGTTGAGATTTAAACAAGGCTAGAGGGGAAGATGTCCTGCCAAAGGGAATAATGGCACTAACTCATCAGGGACCCCACACCCAGGTTCAACCCAAGTTCATTTTCCCAGCGCATGCACAGAAGGGCAGTGGGGCTGGGAGGCTCACTGGGCACTTTTACAGGAAGCCCAGGGGCTGACAGAAATGAGAACAATGAAGAAATGTGGCATTGCAGAGCGGGCATTACCTCACATCCAGCCACTCATTCACAAGACTGAAACTCTAAGGCCTATTTACAAAAGATGGTAATGTCCTACTTTCCGGCACTGAAATGTGTCAAGAAGACACATTTCAACAAAGCCGTGTCCCTCAACAAGCACACGTCTCCCGTCGCCTGATGTTCTCTGTTCTCCTGATCTGATCAACAGTGGTAACAACCACTCGAAGGCCCTGGAGAGGCACAGACAGCTCTTGTGAGCCTTTTGTTGTGCTTGGTGCCTTCAGGAGCTGATTTGGACTCCTAGTAAATCCATAGGAGAGAGAACTAACTGCCCCATGGGGTATCCAGATTGTGATGAGAGGACACCTCGTCTTTCTCTCACAGAATCAGAGGTGGGAGTTCAGGTTACCAGCCTCTCTGTGGGCAACACAGCACTTAACCTTTGTGAAAACAGGTTCCTACTAAAACTTTCACCCCATCAGAAGTCTCATAGAATAAAGGCTTACCAATCCACCTCCAAAACGGTTATATCCAAGAAAACCCTATGCTCTGTCCAAAATAAACAAGGCAGAAGAAAAGCAAAGGCATATGGGAGTAACTGGCCCAAAGGATGCGTGAACCACACGAACCTCATCCTCCATGGCCCTGAGAGCGATGAGCTACATGGTGCCTGCCTCCTGCTGTGACCAAGCTAAAAGGCATCACAGTCAAACGTCCTGGACAGAGCGGGCCAAAAAAGGTGGAGTAAAACTCAAAAATATAAAAAAGCCAAGCATACTGGTCTGATAGAGACTAGTGGAACTCTCGAGTTGAATTCTTAGTCACCCTTCAGAGTTAGAACAAAACACACCTCAACTTTTAGCCAAACAATAGACAAGCCTATAAAGTGAATAGCAACACAGGGAAGCACTCACTCCTTAGAAGGATCAACCCCGCAAGATCAGAAACGTTTTGTATTTGCCCAGAAATAAAGCTCAGAAAGCAGGAAGACTAGAAGGATTAATGGAAATGAGAGTCACAGGGAGGAAGTGGGAGGAGTGTGGTTACATGGAATGTATTGCCTTTAATGTCCTAAAACAAAGTGTGAATTACTGAATGGGGAAACTGGTTAGTTCTGTAACTCAAATCACAATTATTTAAAAAAAAAAGTAGTAGAAAGTAAGCCCTATGGAATTCACTTCCACTTTGTAACAGGTAGGGTCACTATGAGTCAAAAATGATTCAACAGCAGTAGATTTGGTTTGAGTTGTATTTGATTTAGATCAGAACTGATTTATGCTGGCGTCAGTGAGATAGAACTCCGTCATAAGTTAGGGACTACCTGAAAATCTTATTTCCTTGCTCCTACCTTTCAAATAAGCTTTTTCTTTTGGAATGCTTTTAGATCTACAGAAATCTTGCAAAGGTCATGCAGGAGTTTCTGTCCAGCCCTTAGCCAGCTTCACTTTCCTCTACTGGTAGAAGCTTGCTGGAGGGTCAGCTATGAGTCGATAATGACTTGTAGGCAATGAGGTGATGGTGGTGGTGATCCATTCATTACAACCGGGAAATCAATGGTGAGATATGATCAAACTCCAGGCTTTCTTTAGACTGCACTCCTTGTTCACTGACATCTTTTTTTCTGCCTCAGGGTGGTGGTGGTGGTGTTACAGGCCATCGAGTCAGTTCCTACAAATAGCAACCCTAAGTTCAAGATAGCAAAGTACTGCCCGTGCTGAGTATTTAGGAGTGAGTTCTTTTCAATCCTTGCAGCTTTGAAAACAGAGAGACAGTAAGCCTGCATGCCAAAGGGCTCTAGAAAATCACTGCTGCACTGTGTGACTGTGAGCAGCTCATCTACCCTCTCTGAGCCTCAGGTTCCTCACCCATAAAAGGGACCATGATGGTGCTGCCTCAGAGGACTTCCTGTCAAGCATTTAGCATGACCCTTAGTCTCCATACCTTTTCAATCTGTATGCAGAACAGATTATCAGGGAGGCTGGGCTTTATGAGGAGAAGTGTGACATCAGGATTGGAGGTAGACTCATCAACAACCTACATTATGAAGATGACATAACCCTGCTCGCTGAAACTGAGGAGGACCTGAAGTGCTTGTGCTTGCTGCAGAAGGTCAAAGACTGCAGCCTTCATATGGATTGAAGCTCAACATCAAGAAAACAAAGATTCTCACCACTGGGCCAATTGGCAGCATCATGATGGATGCTGAAGAGATTGAGATTGTTAACAGGTTTAGTTTGCTTGGCTCCAAAATCAACACTGTTGGTACCATCAGCCAGGAAATCAAGAGATTAATTGCATTGGGAAAGTTGGCTGTTAGAGACCTCTCCAGAGTACTGAAGAGCAACAACATCAGTCTGAAGACTAAGGTGCACCTGATCCAGGCTATGGTCTTCGCAATTGCTTGTTATGCATCAGAGAGCTGGACAATGACTAGGGATGATAGAAAGAGAATTGGTGCCTTTGAGCTGTGGTGCTGGAGAAGAGTGTTGAAAATACCATGGACTGCTAGGAGAACAAACAGGTTTGTCCTGGAGAGGGTGAAACCAGGCTGCTCCCTGGAGCTAAAGATTCTGAGGCTTCGTCTGACATACTTATGGTATGTTGCAAGGAGGGACCTGTCCTTGGAGATGGACATCTGCTTGGAGGGGTGGAGGGACAAGAGATAGAGAGGAAGACCATCGAATGAGATGGATTCAGTGACTGGGGTAACGAGGGTAGGTGTGTAAGAGACAGTAAAATTGGCACAGGATAGAGCAGGTTTCAGGGCTGCTGTACATAGGGTCACTATGAGTCACAAACAACTTGACGGCACACAACAACTTAGTACATCACAAACACCCACTATGATTCTGTTTGTGGAATTCTTAGACTAATCCAGGACTGATCCAAGTATCACCTAAATACCTCGCTAAAAATCTCTCCACAAACTGGCTGACCCAGAAAGACACTGTACTGCTGGTCTGGCACCTCAGCCCCAAAGCATGGAATGCAAGAGAACAAGGGGGAGGGATTAGGTCAGCCAGTCTCGGGATCGAGTCCACGTTCCTATCACCAGCTGTGTGACTTCAGGGGAACAACTGAGTCTCTAGCTCCCAACACATTCACCTGTAGAGTGGGAACAAATGACCATCTTTAGGTGGCTGAGAAGATAAAGCGAGCTTCTCCCTATAAAATGCCTAGCAGATTGAGGTATGATGTCTGGCTACATCTTTCCCTTCTAGGAATCAACACAGTTTAATCAGAGTGACTAACAGGGATCCGGCATCTCTCATTATTTTTTAATACCTTTTTTGGAAGGAGAAAAGCTTAAGTGACTAAACGTATGCCTTCCCCTTTGCAGCCAAAACTGAGCTCAAGAGCTAATTCCATCATCTCGGGTATAATAAAGGAGCCTGACAGAGTAATGGTTAAACACTCAGCTGTTAACTAAAAGGTTGATGATTCAAACCCACCCAGTGACTTCACAGGAGAAATACTTGTCAAGCTGCTCCCCTAGGAAGCCCCATGGGACAGTCCTCCTCTGCTCACAGAGCATCACTGGCACCCCAAATAACACTGCAACAACACCTTTCTTGTCCAGCATTAAATGAGTTAAGAAACCCACTCAGGTTGCTTGGGCCTGGTCTCTGGGAAGCAAAGAACAAATCCCACAGTCCCTCTGACAATAAGGTAGATCAGCTGGTTCAAGGTCACAACTGAAGGACTCTAGAGCCGGAAAGAGATGTTGGCCATGTGATTTATGGTCCTGAGCTCTTGTTATCCAACGTGAAGGCTTGTGGGCTCTGGGCTGCTAGAGGGCATTCATCTATCCATCCACCCACCTGCTCCCTCACCCACTCATCCATCCATCCATCCATCCATCCATCCATCCATCCAGTGCTGGCATTGGGCATTTTCCCATGGCAGGTACTTGCTGAGGACTGGAGAAATACGGGGGGGGGGGGGGGGCATTGTCACATCCCTGCCCTCTATAGTGCCTATCTAGAGGACAAGGTCTTTCTTGGACATTGATGTCTTCCAAAGGTCTACCGCAGTACTGGAGTTCTGGGGGCCTCGGCCATGGAGAAATGTACCTAGTCCAAAGGTGAAGCCTCTCTGGTGGTTTCTGCATGGGAGAAAGAGGTGCAGTCCCTTCCCATGAGATTCACATGAGCAACCCACTGGAGCACCAGCTGAGTCAATTCTGACTGGATGACAAAGAGTGAGTGAGTGAGTGACCACAGTACGTGGCTTGTGGTTGGTGCACAGTAAATGTTTGATGAATGAATAACAGGCCGCTCGTCTTCACTGAAGCTCCCACCTTTGTGACTAACACACTAGGTGGTTGTGTGAGGACATTAATGGGGCTCTATTTGTCTCTATTTGCGACTGTTTTCAGCCGTCCTCTTGCCGCCTCATTCTCAGCAGATTCTGTGCAGCCGTGTGCACACACAGCGGTAGCTCTGGGCACACGGTGCTGCCCCAGAGCCGAGCTGCTTGCTCTCAGTTACTAGTGAGATACAGCTGAGCTGCTCTGTTTTCTCATCTGTAAAATGAGCCAATTACTACCTGACTTGGCCATTTCACTCAAACTCTGTGACTATAAATGACGAGGAGGAGAAACCACATAAACAAGCAAGTGAGAGACAGACAGAGGGTGAGGGAGGGGGGAAAGAGAAGGCATGAAGGTTCTGGAAAGTGTGACAGCAATAAAGAGATTTGTTGAGATGTTGCTTGAATGATTTACTAAACCGACAGGTATGTTGAGGACGCAAAGGAAAAGAGAAGTGAGGTGGTCCTTAGCTCTCTAGCCCCTGACCTCATTCCTCTCATCTGTGATGTGACTGGTTGTGACTGTCCCAGATTTGCTCCAACCTTCGAAGAGGTAACACTCATGGATTCATGACATCACATGTCATCACCACCAATTCTCACTCATATTTTTTTCTGCTTGCTGCATTTAACAACTACAAAGGAGTGTTGTAACCTTAATTGCTAGCAAAGGGTTTTGAAATCTTTAGATTAAAAAGCTCGGTGAAGTCCAAAGCGTTAGTGTAAGCTTTAAGGACTTGAGTCCGGCGGGGTTCGTAAGGATGGGGAGACTGCGGGGTATGCTGAGGTTGCCAAGCAACTTGGGAGTTTAAGGATCCTAATCCTGGAATGATACTCGACCACCTACCTTCCAGCTTCCTTGCTTCTAAGCGCCCCCCACCCCCACCCCAGGCACTTGGGCATGTTGTTGCATGTTGCCGCTGTCTTCGTCCCATCTCTTGGCTCCTAGGTCACGAGGCAGCCTGAGCTGTACTCTCTTTGGTGTCATAAGCCTGATTGCGGGATGATCTCAGCCGAAGGCCTGGGAAAGCGCAGTCACACTCATCTGTGACTTCTGTCCATTTCTCTGTGTCAGCTTATATGAGTTAGTCCATATTCTCAGTCCATATAAGGAGTGTTGGCAATTCAATAGTAAGGAGTTGTGCTGTCAACCCAAAGGTACACAGTTCTAATTCACCAGCTGCTCTAGGAGAGAAAGATGGGCAGTCTCCTCCTGTGTGATTTACTGCCTCTGACAACCACTGGAGGGTCAGCCTTGGGTCAGTTCTGACTTAGCAGTGCTCAACAACAGCTTAGTCTGTATGCACAATTTCAGGTACAGCTCCGTCTCCTGGTGGTCACCTCCACAGAGGACTGTGGGTAGTGACTGAAAGAGGCACAGGGACTGGGCAGGGTTACTGGCCATGCTCTGTGCTCCTGATCTTGTTGTTATTGTTATGTGCCGTCAAGTCACTTGCAACTCATAGCGACCCTATGTACAACAGCCTGAACCCTGCTCTATCCTGAGCCAACCTCATCGTCTCTGACACATCTACCCCATTACCCCAGTCACTGAGTCAATTCATCTCTCCTGTGCTGTCCCTCCACCCTCCCAAGCATGACATCTCTTCTCCAAGGACTGGCCCTCCTTGCAACATGCCCAAAATATGTCAGATGAAGCTTCAGAGTCCTTGCCTCCAAGGAACAGCCTGCTTTCACCCTTTCTAGAACAAACTTGTTTGTTTTCCTAGCAGTCCATGGTATATTCATTACTCTTCTCCAACACCACAGCTCAAAGGTATCGATTTTTCTTCTATCATCGTTAGTCATTGTAAAGCTCTCTGATGCACACCAGTTCATTATAGTAAAATTCCCTAACATAGGTCCCTCGGTGGCACAAATGGTTGGCATATATAACTAACCAAAGGGTTGGCAGTTCGTGCCCACCCGCCAGGACCACAGGAGAAATGGTCTTAAAGTCAGAATAGAAACACACCCCCATAACACATGGGGCCACAGGTCAGGATCAGGTCAATGTCATGGCTTTCTGCACTTGCATGTGCATCTTTCTGCCTATTTGTTACACTGAACCCAACCTGCATCCTCATTTATCTCATTTAGAACAAAATTTGACCTAATAGTAGAGGTCAACTCATTGCCATGCAATCAGAGCCAATTCCTAGCTGACCCTCCAGTGGGTTTTCAGAGGCTGTAAATCGCACAGGAGATAGCCCACACTCCCTGCTCAGAGCAGCTGGTGGATTCAAACCAGTCACCTTCCTGTAGACAGTTCAGCTGCCTACAACTACAGGCCAGAGTTCCCTTAATAGCGAGCTAAAAACCTAACTAACCTGAAGTCCTTTCTCCTTCTTGGCCTTTGTGATTCAAAAGAGGATAGCTGTAGTTTCCTCTCCCATTAAAAAAAAAAAAAAGAGGATATGCTTTAATTGGCCATGGTTTAGATTGGGAGGGGCAGTGGATACACTTTAATTGGCCATGGTTTAAATTGGGGGCCGGGCAGTGGGAAGAGGCAAGTTACAGAAGCAGCCTTCAAGGGCATACATGAACCAAGAACTTCTGAAGTGATTCGTGAAGCTTCACCAGATGCACCTGTGTATACTTTTGTAAACATTTATCCTTTTTATCAATTTTTTCCTTGCCTGAATATATCTATACACCTATCTATTGATAAAACAGGGGTCCTAACAAACTCACTGCTGTTTCAATTCCAACTCATTGAATTCGACAGAGAATAGACTCTTAGAATTTCTAAGGCTGTGAATTCTTACAGTAGTCTCTTCTCTTAACCAGAGACCTTAGTAGGTTCAAGCTGCAAGGTCACCTTTGGTTCATAGCCAGATGTGTTAATCACAAGTCAACCAGAACCCCTTTAACAAAAAAAAAGAAAAACGACAAAAAACCTATAGTATGTAGAAATATCATCTGTAGTCTCTTACTTTTTCCTATCTGTTCATATTTTGTCTAATTATTACTGACATTGTAGGATTATGTATGTTTGCTGTCATTTCTTCCTGTTTTTAATTGTAGTGGGTGAAAGTTGCCAAGTGCAGATTGTATTTCTTGTACATCTGTGTGTCTTCCCTGTCCTCAGGAGATACTTTTGATCATCTCCTTGTAATACATTGCCTGTCCCTTCACCCAAACAGCTCCATTCTGTCAAGTCGAAGCGTTCACTATCCTGGGTCCTCTTCAAATGTTTGTCACCTTTTCAGCCCATGGCACCTTTTCAGGTGATGTCACAAAGATGGCTTCTCCCTCACAACTATTTGACCAGCTTGAATGGCATCAAGGAGTTCTTCTCTGCCCTCGTTTCTCCAACTATATTCCCAAATCCTGAGTGCCCAGACCTCTGCCTCCCCAGTGAACACAAGCATGGATTTGCAAAATGCAGACAGAAGTCCAAGGAAATCTACGACGCCTCTTTACGAAACCAGATTTATTAAAATTCCTCTACAGGTCGGTTGACCGTCTCCATGGCCATATTTACACATGTACAGGATGGGTCTAGTGTTTAGCTTTCCCGGCAGCAGCCCCGGCCAGCCCAGAGTCCTCGCCGGATAATGTATCACAGATACAACAGTCGAGTAACCACGAGAGCACTAGTGCAGCGGAAGCCAGGGCCTCCCTGTCCTCAAGTCCACGATCCGGTCACGGTCATATTGCCATTAATCATTCACATTTTCACGTGGTTTTAGATGCACAAGTTATTCAGACAGACACAGACAACAAAACAAGCCTTGGAGTTAACACGACAACAATGTAATATCGACACAGGTATAAAAGGTAAAATATCTGTACAAAGTACACAGTACATGAGGTATACATGGCATTCTCACAAGGCATGTTAGTAGTTTGCCTAGGCATAGCCCTTGTAGATGACTGCCTGGTTTTGTGCCATTTCTTAAAAATACAGTATGTTTCGTTTACCCGTTTCACCAGCTGATTAAAGCTCTGCCCAAAACGAGTACGGATATTTCATCTGTACTTGTTTTTCTTTAATGCAAGTTGCAGTTTCCCCATGAAGCGCTCTTTCGTAAGTAGTGAGTTGCCCATCTCTGGAAGCATTCAAGCAGAGGATGGCTTCCCACCTGTGAAGAAACTGGAGGGGACGGGGAGGTTCTGCACTAGGAGGGGCAGAGGAAAGAAGTTGGATCAGATCCTTTTAAAATCCCTTCCAACGTCGAAGGTTCAGGGCTTATTGGGTTGGTTTTTTTTTCACTTCTAAAGCAGATCCACACAGAAGTATCCATAAGCCGGACAGCTGAAAAAGGCACAGCCCCACCCCCACTGTGCAAACCCCCAACGCACACACAAGCAATGCCACAAGCAGACCACCTCTGCAAAGGGGGCTCAAGCGTAATTCTGGAAGCTGGGTCCAAAATCCACTTTCTCGGCAGCACAAAGGCATTTTTCGTTTGCTCTTGGAAGAAGGGCTAGGAGTCTCCTTAACGTTCTTCTCTTAGGCAAATTGCCCACCCTGAGATAGTCTTGAAGGGAAAAGGAAGAGGAGGTGATTGCTGACGTATTTGAGGGGAACCACAGAGGTTAACTTTCCAAATGCTTCAATTATCCAAAGCCCACAGGTTCTCTGTCTGAGCTAAGAGTTCTGAAATCCTCTTGTGGCACTTTCCCACAGTTAGCTGGAAAGGGTTTTTCTAGCTAAAGAACGGAAGGGGGCTTCAAGGTCAGGGAGAAGGCATTAGTGCATATGAGGCCTTGGCAGGAAATGATGCAGAACCTGGGGTTAAGGTCCAGGCAAACTCCTGCACTCCTGAACGTCTGCTCCAGACAGGAGCAGAGTCCTAGGTACATGTGAGTGTGAAGAGAGGATGAACGGTACCACAAACAAGCAAAAACAACCCTCCAATCAGGGAAACACGGTGATGCAGGTCTAGCTACCAAAGAAGTGTTCAGATCTGGCAGGCTGATTGGCCCAAAACCAGCGTGTCCATCACCCCATTAAAACATGGTTGTTGCCCCAAATGCCATTGTGCGATTGGCTTGCTCGTCTTTTAGAACATTCTAGTTGATCTCGCTTGACCACATGTTGTAGGATGTCCACCTGAGAAGCTACAGAACCCCGAATCTGACAAAAGACTATTTGCCAGGATCCGTTACGGAGACAGCTTCTCACGGCCGCCCGAGAGCATCTGTTGCTCAGAACGGATGAAGTCACTCTCTGTCACCACACAAAGAGACGCCACAGCGGAGTCAACAGCTACATCCTGGAAGCAGTCACAGGGCTGACGCGTGCCACGCCGAAGGTCCGCCCGCCTCGGAAGTGGAAATGCCATGTGTGAGAATGATGAGGTGTCTGAGGTTTGGGGAATCAGCAGAAGAAGGAACTAATGTCGCTGTCCTCCTGGTACTCAGGGACCATCTGGTCTGCAGTCCCCAGTTCCGAGTCACCGTAGCCAGGCTCCAAGGCGGACACAAACCAGGGGTGGAGTAGGATCTCGGGGGCAGTGAGCCTCTCCGAAGGCTCTCGTCTCAGGAGGCTGCGGATGAGGCACCTGGCTTTGGGGGAGACGTGGTCGGGGATGCAGAACTGTCCACGGCGGATTTTGGAGAAGAGGGCACTGGGGTCTGAGTCATGGAAGGGGTACCGTCCCACCAGAAGGGTGTAGAGCATCACTCCTAAGCTCCAGACATCCGCCGCCTTTCCAGAGTAAGTCCCAGTTGTGTTCAGGATCTCGGGGCTCACGTAGGCTGGGCAGCCATGCTTGTCTGAAAGGGTGTCATCTTCCCCCTTGATTATGTGTGTGTCTTCGAGGCTTTCCAGTCTGAGCTGGGTTCTGGAGAAACAGAGAAATCAAGTCGTTACTTCTAGTCCAGCAACGTTCCCAGCTGCAGTACCACAGACACTGGCACCAAAGTCCAGGGGGTCCAGTACACAGTGCCCAAGACCACCCTGGCTTGGCAGTTCACAAACCACTGCCAACTGCAACTGCATCTGAAGGCACCAAGAAGCGAGGGTTGAGGATACGGTGCAAAGCCCCATGCATACTCCCTGGTGCCTGAGCTCCTCCGAGATCTCCTAATGGGGGGTGGAGGGGGGCGGTGGAGGGTGTTACACAAACTGCCAAGCTCACACAGTGGAACAGTGGAACAGGGAGGCTGTCTGGGAAATGGTGACATCATTTGCAAATGCTATCAAGGAAGAACAGTAGATGTCCCACAACTGCACTTTATACCCCAGCACATGGAGACTGAAGTCACTGTTGGCGGCCATGGGCCATTGGCACTGAAACACACACACACACAACACTCTCTCTCTCTCAGCAATTTTGTTCACTTAGACACAGGCGGATTACTGTGATAGCCATGATGGGAAAGCTGCAAGGAATGTCAAGTACATTTAATGGTGTGTTTAACCGCAAAGATTGCTTTGCCTAAATGGAGAGAGTGGTCCATCTGAGGGAACCAAGGTCCTCAAAAATCTTAGCCAGGTACACACACTCACATCAGGAGTGTATTTCATCTACCTGTACAGGTGACAACCAGTATCCACAAAGATTTCCCATCATTATGAAGCTGTATTCAGAGCCAGCCACCCAGGAACCCCCACCGTCCTCAAAGCTCCATGGGGAACTTCTAACATTCGGTGGCAGCCTGTATGCCCCTGCCTCTCCAAAACAGCCCTGTCTCGTTAAGTCCCCTGTGAAATTAAAAGCAAACATTTAGTGCTGGCGGGTCAATTCCTTTTCCTCTCAAAGGTCTAGGTTGGTGGTTGGGTTTGCTTTTTTTTTTCCCCCTTCCTGCCTTCCTGTTCCCTGGAGTGTAGCATGTATACATGTGCTATCTTCAGTGTGTCCTCAGCGTGACCTCTCTGTCGTTATGTAAAATACCCATTGGTTCTGTAAACGGAAAACATGACTCAACCCACACCGTCTGCCGCTGATTGGCTGCTGTGGTCCTAACCTCTGCACCTGTGCTTGTTACCCGAATAGCGTCAGCCCTGCCATTGCTTAACCCTCGGGTTGCCAAACCTCCATGCCCATGACATTGGCCTGTGCAATGTGGATTTCAAAAGCCAGCAAGGAGGTGTGGAAGGCATGTTTCAGAGAACGCATCACCGTATCAAAGGCGCATGTGCCAGGAACTGGGACCTTCACTGACAACAGCTCACTTGTCTTTGCTAATCAGTGTGTTCCAATCAATACCACAAGGTCAGACCCAAAGTCAGGTAGGGTCACTCAGCTCAGTGCTTCTTCAGACCACCTGGATTTCGAGGTAAAATAATAAGTAGCACACAGGTAAGGTAAGCCCAGGGCGCACAGGCAGAACCCACAAAGGCCTCACAGCCACCTCTGTAGTTCGACAGTTTGATTGCTCGGAATCTGTCCACCAGGATGTGGTCCAGGGCTTCAAATCAGGTAAGGCCTGTGTGCTGTGGCTTCCTGAATTCTCGGAAGCATCGGAAACCTCAACCCTAAGTGTCTCACTCTTCTCTTCTGCAGCTCATCCGATCCTTTACGCTGTAAGCCAGGATCTATATTTAGCAATCAGGCCCTGCCAATTTCCATTTATTATTCAATGTGGCTATTTTCTGAAGATGTAGTCAAACGAGATGTCTAAAGAGCCACCACCGGATGTGAAGAAGGCCTCAGGGACAAGCCTACGACCCACGAAGAACACAGAGTATATACAGGAGAAGGGTGGAGTTTTGCACATACAATGAGGCGAATCGAACTAGCTTTGGAATGGCTTCTAGGCACCACAAGCAACACAAAGTCTAGGCAAAAATTTGGAAGCTCCCTCTAGGAGGTGCTGCTGGGAAGGACAGGTTGGCATGTACACCTCATGATTGGCCCTTATGACAACAATGAAGAATGAACCTGAGCCTGGGAGTGGAGGTGGGGAGGGCGTCCGGTCATTGCATGGCAGCTTGCAGAAGCACCGCAGGGTCCCCAGGTGACAATCACGAGAACCCAGGATGGACTAAGCTCAAAGTGTTTCCACCTCTAAAGCCTAAATCCAGAACAACTCAGCCCTTGGTTAGCTCGTGAACCATCACGCTGCCTCAACTGGCTCACCCTGCACCCTCGTCCCGGCTCCGAAAGCCTATAGACAGAGCTGCAGCAGCCGCTCACCTGTCCTCCGTGGAGAAGACGAACTTCCTAAGCTTCAGGTCCCCCAGCACGATGGCCGACTGGTGGCAGTGGGCGACGGCAGAGACGATCTGCTTGAAGAGCCGGGCGGCCTCCTCTTCCTGCAGCCTCTTCCTGCTTCGAACGTAGGAGTGCATGTCCCCAAAGTCCTTCTCGAAGAAAACGTAGGCTTTGGTATCCCCAAGGATCACCTCCACGATGCCGGTGATGTTCCTGTGTGACGGCAGCTGGATGTAAGGCCCGATCTTGTCCTGGTAGTGTTTGATGGGGAACACCTGCAAAGAGAGGGGTGGGTTTAGAAGGCTGTGGAAGCAGAGGCTGCACCCCACCAGGGTTGGGCTGTGTGACCCAAGCTGGGGGGCTCTGATTGGCTGAGGAAGCCTCCCTTCACGCACTCTTCCTCTTTGTCAGCCCAGCCTATGCAGGTCCAGCTACCTCTACCATCGCCAGCAGCTGCTGTCAAGGGAACCCCAACTCATGGTGAACCCCAACACTACTAATTGCTGCCCCAAATCAGGCAACCCCATGTGCGTCATCATAGGACTGGGTTCCACAAGGTTTTCACAGACCGATGTCTTTTTTCTTGTTGTATACCCTCAAATCAGATGTGACTGGCACAGGAGAGGAGATTCTCCAGCGGCACATCTGGTGGATTCGAACCACGTGCCTTTGGGATTGCAGTGCAGCTTCTTGCCACGAGGCCACCAGAGCTCCCCACGGGCTGATTTTTGTGGCATAGGTTGCCAAGCCTTTCCTCCATGGCACCTCTTCATGGATTTGAACCCCCACCCTTTCGTTTAGTAGCCAAGCATGTTAACCATGTGCAGCACACGGGAACTCCCCACTGCCCCCTCACATCACTGGAAGTAGTCCAGAGGCCTAGCAAACATGCAGAGAGTTGCCCTCTCCCCAGGGACGGTTTGAAAGGCGAGTCTTCTGCCCGGGCTGTGGAGCGCATGCTCAGAACCCTTCTTTGTTGGCTGGGAGCATTGCTAAGTGGCTCATAGAAGCCCTTCTCTCCCTCTACTCCAGCCCCAGGAACAAAATGCAGGTGCCTCCTGCAGAGTCAACATGCTCCGCACAAGGGCACCAGGTGACACTGCAGCCTAGATAGGGACAGCATGCTACTCTATCACCAGGCAGGAGGCATGGATGACTGGGAGGCAGAGGGAGCCTGGGACACCTGGTGATACTGCAGCCTAGATGGGGCCAGTGTACTGCTCTACCTATCACCAGGCAGGAGGCACAGATGATTGGGAGGCAGAGGGAGGCTGGGACCCCGGGAGCAATCGGCCAGCTCTCACTCAGGTATGTACCTCTCTGAGTTAGAGCGCCACCCCGCAGGGATGGGCAGCCTGTGAATGGGTCCAACTGGATTTTTTTTTCTTTTTTCTTTTTCTTCTTTGTTTCTTCCTTACCCACTCCCGCCCCACAGGACACCAGAGCTATCTCCTCTGACCAGGTGGCTGGCTCTTTAAAGGCCTCTGGTTTAGTCCGGTTACTCATATTCTAGACTCAATTGGAAACGGTGACACACGGACTGTCACCATCTGGATCCAGCTATTATCTGCTCAGAGGAACTGGAAGCAGTTGCACAATCGGTAGACCCACCCCACCTCTAAGGCCAGGCTGCTCCGGTCCCGGCCAGAAAAATCCCTCTGATGCCCCCTCCTCTGTCCCACTCCAAACCTAAACACACACACACACTCTTCCCCCAAGGCCTCGAGGCCCAGCCAGTGAGAACACACGCTTCTCCCCCTTTAAAGCAGGCTTATCATGAATGTGAAATTTTGTGGTGCGAGGGCAGTAGGTGGCAGCAGTTAGCTCGGGGACTGGGCAAGGCAGGTGAGCGGCCGAAAACACGGAGCGACTCTAACTGCGGGGTGACCCCTCATTCGGGAGAGGGGAAGGACCGACCCGAGGGACCTCGGAAGCGCAGGGTCAGGGCTGGGCACCAGGCCCTCCAGCAGCGGGCAGCCAGGACGCCCCGCGTCCACCCGCCCTGGTGAAGAAAGTGGGGACCCTGTGTCTAGGAGCTCCTGCTCCGGGATGGGGACCCCCTTATGTTCAAATGCAAATCGTTGGCCGGGAAATAAAAGCGAATGGCAGCGAGGGTATTGGCGAGTGTGGGCTTACCAACATTCCCACCCCGGGCAGATCTACCCCCTCTATTCCCCGAAGACCCCCTAGACTACTCTAGGGGAGAGTGAGGAGGGTCTGGGGGTGTTTTTGTTCCAGCGCGGGTCAAGCAGGAGTCCCCTCCAACTCCCCAGCAGGTGCCTAAGGCGGCCTCTCCACCCCTTCCCTACTGTAGCGGAGCAGGGGCGCCCCCAAAATCCCGGGTAGAGCTACGGACTGCCCCAAATCCCAAGAGGCACGCAGGACGGCAGGCCTCCTTCCAGGACAAGGGCGGGGGAAGAGGCAGGGGATGAGAGAAGGAGAACAGCAGGCCCAGGACTCCATTTCCATTCCACAACTTATACGGAACGCCGCCGCGCGCTAGCTGGGCGCCAAGGAAAGGAACACGAGATAAAGCAACTTAAGTCACCACTTCCTCTTCGCCACCGAGACCCCCTTATTCCACGACCCCGTCACTCTCGAAAGGGTGACCGTGTCAGATGTCTCACTAGAACTCCCCAAGGGTTGAAGGAACCTGTGCGCCCCCCGGCCCCCCGCGGGTCCCGGCCCCCGGGCGCCTACCTTGCAGCGGAGCTCGCGCCCCGTGTGGATGCACAGAGCCCGGGACACATGCTCGCGCTCGGCCAGGGGCAGCAGCAGGTAGTCGGCGATGCGGCTGGGCCCCGGCGCGCTCCCCGAGGCCCCGCCGGCCCCCGGTGCGGCAGGCAGGGGCTGCGGACTGCAGGGCGAGCCTGGGGGGCTGAGGTAGTCCGGGGGGCTCGAGTACTCAGACAGGCGCGGGCACTTGGCCGCCACGTCGTCCGCCTCCAGCAGGCGCTTGGTCGGGGCTCCCCGGGCCGCCGGGAGCAGCAGGACCCGGCCGCGGGGCTGCGCGGGGCCGCTCATGGCCGAGCGCACCGGGCCGGCCCGCATCCCGACCCGGGCCGAAGCGGTGCCGGCTTTGTGAGTCCGGGGACCCGCGCGGGAAGGCGCCGCGGGCTCGGCGCTGCGACTGCTCCCAGCCCGCGGAAAGGAGTTTGCAGTCCCGGCTTGGCTCGGCTTCCACGGGAGGCAGAGCAGGAGTCGCTCCGGGGCACTCGCGGTGCACGCGGAGACCTCTCCGGCCACGCGTCCGGGGGCCGGAGGCCAGTTCGAGTCTCCAGATCCCCACGGGCACAGGCTCCAGGCGCCTGGCGGAAGGCGGCTGTCGCTATTGTTGCCGCGGCTGCCGACAGTCCTGGAGACAGAGGCAGCGGCGGCTGGCGCTCCCGGAGTCCCGAGCGGCGAGGACAAGATTCGGGCGGATCCGTTGAGCCTCAGAGCTAATGCACTTCCCAAAGCTATAAGTCTCGGAGCCAAAGCCGGAGCAACTTTTCCGTGGCGCTCCGGACCCTGCGCGCTCCCGGGCTCCAGGCGTGTGAGCGAGCGCGACGCACTCGGAGAGAGTGACTGAGTGTGAGTGAGTGTGTCGCCGCAGCGACCCGGGCCAGTGCACGCCTCCTTCTCTTCCTTCACCTCCTCCGCCTCCCGGTGACTCACGCTGTATACACACACAGGCCGGGCTGTGTAAACACTCGGGAAGCCGGGTTGTGCAATGAGGTGGCTGCGACGACTCCGGCCCGGCCGCCCGGCGAGCAATCACCGGAGCTGGGGGTGGAGAGAGGTCCGGGGGGTGGAGCCGGGCCGGCTCACGGGACGGGGCCCGGGATGCGGGATGCGCAGGGCTCGGGCGCAGGTGGCGCGTTCCGGCCAGCTGGGGCGCGCGCACACGCCCCCCAGGCTGGGCTGGACTGGAGGAGGCGCGCGCCCTAGGCACGGTGCCGGCTCCACGCCGGGAGCCGGAGGAGGCAGCTTAGGAAACGTCCCCGTGACGTCAAGGTCCCGGGGAAGTGGGCGGGCGGGGCGGGGCGCCGGGGGCGAAGAGGCCGCCGATTGGTGCGCGCGCCCCATTCACACCGAGCACAATGGGCTGCGGCGCGAGGCGGGCGCGCGAGGCCCGGGCCGGACAGGGCGCGCGCGTCGGTTCTCGCACCCGCGGTCCCTCTATCCCCGCGGTTCGCCTTTAGCGCCGGGGATACCCCACTGCCCGGTGCCTCGGGAGCCGCGGTTGGAGCCGTGGGTGCCGCCGACGCCCGACTGCAACCGAGGAAGGGGCGGACCGGGGAAGGTGATGAATTCCCGAATCAGTCATTCACCCCCACGCGGTAGTTCCGGGGAAGACCTGTGCGTGGTCGTGGATGTGGCTTTTTCTTTTTTTCCCTTTTCCTGCCTCCTCGCAGCTCAAATCCCCAGCGTCTGTTCGCTTCCACAAATAGAACCTTCTGTTGGATGAAATAAAAGCAAACACTGGGCCTTCTGCGCTGCCTCCACCTCCACGCCCTCCCGCGCCTGCCGCCCGCCCCGATTGCACGGAAATAGCTTCTCTGCGCTCCCGGGCCGCCCCTTCGCGGTGACTCGCAGAAAGCGCTTCCTGAGCTGGGCCGGTGGGAAACAAAGGATGTGGGGAGCGGGGCGGAAGGGGCCCACGTGGCCGCCGCCGGGTTCCTGCCCCTCCCGGGCATCACACGCGCCGCAGGGTCTGGGGCTGCAGGCCCGCCCGGGGTGGGACAGTAGGGGGTGGGAATCACTCTGGTGAACGCCCCGATGCTACCTGGCCTGGGCCTCCAGGGATGTGTGTGTGTTGACAGTGGTGGGGTAAGAGTCACTGGTGAATGCCAGGATGCTGCCTGGCCTGGGCCACCTGGCGGGGTGTGTGTGACAGTGGGGGGGTAAGAGTCACTGGTGAA
>NW_006399753.1:15915390-15976584 GCF_000299155.1 Elephantulus edwardii
TGTGTGTGTGTGTGTGTGTGTGTGTGAAGGGGGGGAGTCACTCTGGTAAACGCCAGGATGCTACCTGGCCTGGGCCACTTGGCCCTCTGTGTGGATTTGTGTATGTGGGTGGGTGGGTATGTGGGCGCGCGCACCGTGCACTGTGACTTAATGGAGTACAAAATCGGTGTCAGAGCCCACCCAGCCTCCTAAGAACTCGCCTTGGAATCTGATGTTTCGTCTTCTGAAAGAGAACCAGGTCATTCAGCGTCCCTGGACACACAGCACAGATAACTCTTAACCGAGAGTCGTTCTTGCCCGTCTGCTAACTACTTAATTTTTCAAAACCAGGTCGAGCCCCGAGGAGCAATCCCTTTCCGTGTTAATTCTTCATTCATTGAGTAGTCACTCATTAAGCATCTGCCAAGCCTAGACGCTGGGGATTAGAAGACGTAAAACCAAGTAGTAATATTTAAGATCAGTGAGCCTTCGGTGCGCCAGGATCTGCTCTAAACACTTTTTACATGTATTGCTTCATTCTTACAACCACTTCGAGATTCAGGCACACAGAGCTGAACTGCCCCCTAGGGTCCTCTAGCATGTAAACGTGACAGGGCAGATGGCCTGGATATCAATATTCTCCAGGACCACCGTTCCAATGCGTCCTTCTATTATTCATTGTCTGGCTCTCCAATTATGCAGCAAGTGACTGAGAAGACCATGACCTTCAGGTGCACCTTAGTCTTCAAACTGGCTCTTAAACAAACAGACATTCTTCTGATATTCTCATCTTTAAGCCAGGCTCCATCTGATATCTACAATTATATCCTTGGTGCCACAGCCTCTTCTAAACCCTGCTTAAACTTCTGGCAGTTCCCTGTATATGTACTGTTATAGTAGTTTTTAGATGATCTGCAGCAGTATTTTGCTTGCAATGTGATATTAATGATATTGTTGTATTATTTTCACATTCTTCTGGTTCACCTTTCTTGGTAATGGGAACAAATTTCATCTCTTCCAGTCGATTCTAAGGCATTTGTGGATCATAGCAAATTATGGCTAACATTGAAAAGAATGGAAATCCCAGAAACTTGATTGTGCTCATGTGAAATATATACCTAGACCAAGAGGCTGGTGTATGAATAGAGCAAGAAAATAATACATGGTTTAAAATTACGAAAGGTGTGTGCATCAGGGTTCTATCCTCTTCTCCTTACCAACTGAATCTCTGTGCTGAACAAATTGTTCAAGAACCCGGACTCTATGAAAAAGAATGTGGCATTAGGATCAGAAGAAGAGTCCTTAACAACTTGCATTACACTGATACTATAACCTCATTGTGAAGAGTGAGGAGGACTTGAAATGCTTGCTGCAGAAGATCAAGGACTAAAGCGTGCAGTATGGATTACAACTCAACATCAAGAAAATGAAGGTCCTCACCATGGGGTCAACAGTCAACATCATGATAGGTGGAGAAAGGACTGAAGCTGTCAAGTTACTTTATCTTGCTTAGATCTGCAGTCAACACCCTTGTTACCAGCACTGAAAAAATCAGGAGACATATTGCCTTTGGCAAGTCTGCTGTCAGAGACTTCTCCAAATTAGTTAAGAGTAGTGATGCCGCCAAAGCTCCAATTTAATCAAGAAATACTTTTTAAAGGTACATTATGTGTCAGAATTATAAAATATCTCCACAATGAAGATGTACCTTTACAGTTACAGTAGGTCGTTCATATCCACATCAGCAGATTCAACCAATCAGAAATTTATAATATTAGGAGAGAGGGGAGAGAAATTACTCCTAAAAAGCAATTGAATGGCTAAAAGAATAACTAACAAATAAGACTTAAAGGAAGTGAAAAGTGCTATCTGCATAGCATTTCTGTTGTATTAGATATTATAAATAACTTCTTGTTGTTGATTGCTGTCGATTCAAGCATGATTCATAGCGATCCTATGAATAGAAGACCTGAAGCCTTTTCATAACTATCGTCATTTCTCAAAATTCATAGAGTTTTCAGAGGAATGATGTTTAGGAAGTGGGTGCCACTCTTGCTTCAAAACCTGTCTTCAACTAGGAGCTCCACCAAATACTATCTACCATGGGTAACCATTAATTAACATTTGACACCCCAAGGGCACAAGGTTCAGCATCATAGCCATCCCAAGTTACCTCAGTACAGCAAATTGACAGAAGAGTGCTGTACCTTTTAGAAGAATGTTCCTCCAAAATATATTAACAACCAACTTTTAGAGTCTTGTTGACTCTAAACAAGAGGCTTAAAAAAACCAAAACCAATATATATGTTGTTGTTGTTGTTGTTATGTGCTATCAAGAGGCCTATAACTAATAACCCTATGTACAGCAGCTTTGTACCCGTTCCTGTCCTGATCTAGTCTCACTAATTCTGATACACCAACCCCCATCTCCCAGTTACTGTATCAATCCATCTCATGCTGTGTCTTCCTCTCCTGTGCTGTCCCTCAATCCTTCTGAGCATGAGATGCCCTTCTCCAAGGACCGGTTTAGAGATAGTGTAAAGTGTGCCAGAGGATGTGAGTAGATTATATGCAAATACTACACCTTTTTATTATACACTTTCTCTACTAATTGCCACTGAGTTGGAATCAACTCAGAGCTGACCCCTCCACTGGATTTTTGAGGCTATGAATTGCCCAAGAGGAAAGTGTCCATCTTTGATTTGCAGAGCTGCTGGTGAATTCAGAGTGCTGGAGTTTTGGGGTTAGCAGGGCACCTCCCCACAGGCTGAACCACCAGAGCGTGGTACCCTCTGGAGTCCGGGAACCAGTGCCCCTTGGATACCAAGGGACAACTGTATGAGTAAGTAGAACGTTAGTTACGAAGTCATTCTCTCCAAATGAAATGTTTCTTTGTTTTAACATACACCCTGGTGGTTATGTACTTAGGTACTAACAGGAAGGTTAGTTGTTGGGAATTCATCAGCTGCTCTGCAAAAGAAAGATGTGGCAGTCTGTTTTCGTAAAGATTATGATCCAAAGGGTGACGATGAGGTGGAATCAGTTCCCTAGTAACAGAGAGGGGGATGCTCTTGTGTTTTGTGGTTTATGACTTGATCTCTTTCAGTAGTTTCTTTGGTGTATTTACAGTGGAACTTGATAAGAGTATAACTAGCTACCTTGGAGTCTGTTCTGACTCAGGGTACTCTCACGTGTCAGAGTAGAACTTCGTTCCATAGTCAATGTCAGGTGTTTCGATTGCCAGGCCTTTCTTCCAGGGCTCCTCTGCAGGGACTCCAACCACTAACCTTTTAGTTAGCGGCCAGGCGCACTGACTGTGTGTCTTTAGTAGGGCTGTTTGTGCACAACGTATGGTCTCTAGCCTCAGCACAATAGTGGATGTTCAATACCTGTTGAGCTCTAGGGCAGGGACAGGACTGTATCTGCATCTGACTTTTTAGGAGTTCTTATCATATGATGTCATATGGGGACACTTATATTGATTTTTCTGGACAAGTTTGGGCTACTGATGAGCTGGAGCTGGATTCATTCTTCATTCATGCCCAGGTAGGAGCCTGGCAGCAATGTTGGAAGCCTCCGAGCATTTTACATGTTCTAAAAAGGGAGAGTCACACCTGCACCTGAAGGCTCCCAGCTTTGTGCTCAAAATATGAGGCTTTGAAGCCTCACCAGGAGTATACATTGTAATATATTTGACACTTGATCTTAAAGTCCAAATAAATGACAATCAAATGAAATGGAGAGTGTATCTAGATAAACAATACTGGTCTTTAAAATGACTTGTGCAAAAGGAGCAGCAGCGATGTGGGGTTTAGTAGGGAAATAGGTGGGAGAGTGGAGAAGGCAAAGAATATCTCACGATGCAAGCCCAGGTTTCAGCTCTGAACCAGAATAATAGGGCGCAGTTCCTCAATTAATGCAAGTCCAGGTTCAGCTCAAGAGCACAAATGCAAGAAGCCTCTCTGGTTTTCTCAGTCATCCAGCAAACTTTATCTCAGAGTAGTTATAAGTCAGCTTCTCCTTCAGTTATCCAGCAAGCAAAACCTTTAACTGTGGCCTTTATCTCCAGGGTTGCTCTGGTCATGCCCTACCACAGTCTCTTTACAGTAGTGCCACAGTCTCTTCACAACCTCTCACCACCATCACTGCTATCTTCTTTCAGAGTATGGAAAGTGCTGTGCACTCTTATCTTATATTTGTCCCACAGTCATTGATGATTTGCAAGACCGTGTGTCTGTAGTTAAGGCGGCTGGAAGCCATGCCCTCCCACTGAGAGAATGGGCTAGAAAAGGCAGTGTTCAAGGATTCTGACACCACAGTTTGGAAAGCAACTATAGATCCTCTGCCATAAAACTAAGCCAAAACCAAATCAGTTGCTCTGGAGGTGACTCTGGTCCCTGCTGGACTGTGTGTGCTGGATTCGAGCTGTGCTCCATAGAATTTTCAGTATCTGTCCTTACAAACTCAGATCGCAGGGCCTTCCTTCCAAGCACCTCAGGTGGAACTTTCAGGTAGAAGTGAGAGTATTATGCACTTCTGTCACTTATGGTCTCCTACCATAGGCTAGACCCTTCCGTAAATAATTCACATTAATATTCTATCAAGTTGCACTTAAAATAGTTATTACTGTTGTTGTTGTTGTTGTTACCACTTATGTGTACAGATGCCCACACAGGCTCAGAGAAGTTGATTTGCTTATCTAAGGTCACACAGCTAGAAGGGGCCAGGTAGAATGAAAACGCTGCTTCGATGAACCCCAAGCCTCAATCCTCCTAATTAAAGAATCATCCCAATTCCTCCCAGTCTCCTTATAAAGAGCCCTATAAGGTTGGCTCAGTAGCTAACCAAGAGGTCGGTGGTTCGAACCCACCAGTTGCTCCATAGGAAACAAAGATGGCGCAAGGAGACCCTGTAAGGCAATTCTGCTCTGCCATACAGGGTCACTATGAGTCACAAAGCAAAAGTCCTCTCCTAATAAAGAGAAATGCCATCAGAAAAATGGGTCTTGAGCACAAGAGGTCCTGGATATCCCATAGTAGGGACCTTTCCCTAATAATTCTGAGGACCTAATTCCTCTTCATGTCTCACTACACAAAGGTCATCCCAGCTGATATATATCCCAACTCCATCCACAACAATGTCTATCTCTGAGCCCTTCTTTGAACACCCTGGGTCTAGATATGCACGTAGAAGTTTCATCATTCACTGTGGAGTGGTGGACCAGGAAGGAGGTTCCAGGTGTTTGGAATATGGAATTCTGGAGTTCTATGTCCCTGGTATTTTATTTTTCTAGAAGGTCGAGTGTGATCCCTATGCAGGCCAGCCCACATGCCCCCAGAGACACCTCATTCATTCCAAGAGGGGTGCTGTAGCTAACGGAAAGCCAGGCCAGGGCCCCAGATGGAGCAGGCCTGAGGGAGCTACTGAAGTCACGTGAAAATCCCTGGGCTCGTCACCCAGACCTCTGCCCCTCCTCCACCTGTGGACACTGTAATCAACACAGTCCATACCCTTCACTGAGCCACAGTGCCAGAGGCAGGATCAGGAGAAATGAAGGCACACAACCAGAACCTGAGGCAGAGGGAGAGGACACGTCAGGGGAGCCGTCACACATCAGGGGGCCTTGATGGGCCATGGCTGGTCTGTGACTTGTCTTCACTGGGAGCCTGCCCTGCACTCACCTGCTGTTGCCAGGGTGGCCCAACCAGAAGCTTCTCAGAAACAGATCTGTCTTGGGTGCGGAGAAGAGCAGCTCTCCATACTTGCCTGAGGTCAAGTGGGGAGGCATTTGCTACCTGCTCTCGAAGTATTCGCTGCAGCTTTCATTCTGGGAGTGCTCCCTGTCCCAGCTCTCGTTCTGGGAGTGCTCTCTATCCCAGCTCTCATGCTGGGAGTGCTCCCTGTCCCCCTGCTTTCATTCTAGGAGCTCTCCTGTCTGTTGATACTTGGCTCCTTGCTGCCTCAACACATCTTCTGGCTCCTGGACAGAGAACAACCCTCTCTCTGCACCCTTGGATGGGAACTCTGCTGTTTTGGGCTCTAACCCTGGGTACCTTCAAGTCGCCTGTCCCCTCTCGGATGCCCAGAGGCCGGGAAGGGGCTGAAAGATGGAAGGCAGATGGATGCCTCTTCTGGGCAACAAAGTCTGTGAACTGCAACACTTTGTACAGAAAAGAGAGACAGCAGTTTTGTGGCTGGGGGAAGGGGCACAGGCCTTTAAGATAAAAGCCCTGGGATTGAATTCCGACTCTGTCATTTCCTCCCACTGTGAATTGAAGCTGCTCACTTCTCCACTTTGCTCTGTTTTATAAATAAGCCCGTTCAGTATTCTGTGACGCTGCCCTGGGGAACAGACACACATCCTAATCAGCAAAGTTGGCCCCTCTCAGACCCTAGCCATGACCCAAGCAGGACTGAGGGCAACAGAGTGAGACCAGGTTTCCCCTTGCATGTCTGTGTGCCCTGGGCTGGCCGAGCAGACCCTCCTGCCCAGACTGGTGGGAGCTGAGCTGAAAGGAAAGACAGTCCTTGCTAAACATACATGTCATTGTCCCCCAATTCCCTTCAGCATCTTGCAGGATTTGGGGAGGCCTGGAGCCCAGAGTTCCCCAGCTCAGCATGGTGGTGAGTCATCATGGCCCAGAAGGCGTCATCAAAAACGTCTGTGTGCACATGTATGTCCTACGGGCTGGTTTTTCCCTTTTCTTATTAAAACCGGCTCTGTCCCACCCTGCTCTGATCTGAGGTCTGCTGTGAAGTAATTCGTCTCTGCACACACTCCATCCCCTCCCTCAGGCTGCTGATGCCCGTGGCAGGCTGCCAGGCCCATCTCTCCTTGTTCTCGAAGGAGCCAGGCCCTGTGCACACCAGTGGCTTCTGGGGCTTCTTGTAGAATAAAGCGCACCCTGTGGCTCTTCTGAAATCTCCTGAGGAGGCTGGAGGCCTGGAGCTAAAGTGGAAAGTGGGTCGGGGGCAAGTGGCATATCACCAGCCACATGTGTGCCATCTCAAGGGTATTCCAGGGAGGTCTGGGGGCCCCATGGGCTGGCAGCACCCCCAGGCAGCTCTGATCTCCTTTCCTCAGGAAGGAAATGTCCCTTTCCCGCCAGTCTAGGTAATGGGCTGCTGTGAACTAAAAAATATAAAAAAAGAACAGGCAGCTCCAAAGGGGTTTGCACAGATCCTGTAATTCACTTGAGGCAAAATTCCCTTGTTCAATCATTGACATGGTGGCCAACTCATAGCTGACCCTCCATAGGCTTCCAAGGCTGCGAATGGCATGAGAGGAGACTGCACATCTCTCTCTTGGAGCGGGCAAAGGATTCAAACCACCAGAGAAGTGCAGTCTTTGTGTTATCAGCGCAACTTCATGTGGGCTACGCGCCCAGAGCTCCCTTAGGCAAAGCTAGCCCATCCCGGCTTTCCATGAATGATGACAAGGAGGGCAGTTTCTGGGGAAGGACAGTAGGTTGACACAGTGCCCTCAACAAAGGCCTCAATCAGCAGTGATTTCCGGGATGGGCAGGACTAGAGAGCGTGGTTCTGTTGCACATGGAGTCACAATGTGTCGGAGTCTATTCAGCAACACCTCACAGCACTGGTCATGAGCAACACCTCACAGCACTGGTCATGAGCAACACCTCACAGCACTGGTCATGTGCCAGGAATCGTGCTAGGCAGAGACAGAAAGAAATCAGAAGAGCAGGCTACCCTGTCTTCAATCAACTCGTATAATGGCAGAGGAAAGACACCGGGGCAAGGACTGTCAGTGAGGAGAGTGGAGTCAATACTAGACTGGAGACACACAACAGTGGAACTATGCAGTGTTTGTCCTTTTGTGTCTGAGATATTTCATTCAGCATAATGTCCTCCAGGGTTACCCGTTTTGAGTTATATTTCATGAGTTCATTGTTTTTCAGTGCAGTGTAGTATTCTATTGTGTGAATATACCACAGCTTCTCTATCCATTCGTTTGTTGATGGGCTCCTAGGTTGTTTCCAACTCTTTGTTATTGTGAACAAAGCTGCAATAAACATGGGTGTGCATATATCTGCTTAGGTGGCGGTTATAGTTTCTTTGGGATCTGTTCCCAGCAGTGGAATTGCTGGGTCAAATAGACATCAGAGTTGGGGGGAGATTGAGAAAGATGGGATAAAGTATGTATACTCCATTGAAACAGATGAGGGAGAGAACTGTTTAAAAGGGATATATGATTAGGTATTCTTGTCATGACAGGAGTCCAGAATGAAGGCTGCATAGTGGAGTGGACTTGGGGGGAGGGAGGGATTGTATAACAGTGAAAGAATTTTTCTTTTACTTTTCAAAGAGTGAACTGGGTGGGGGCAGGCTGGGCAGGGAGAAAAGTGCAACAATGAGTGAGTGGAAATCCAAAGACTCAGTAAATTTTTATTAAAATTAATAATAATTTAAAAAATAAAAGGAAGGGGGGGAAAAGAATAGAGACACACAGAAGGAGAAGCGACCTCCATCAGAAGCCCACCCACGACCCAGCTCTGCAGCCTGAAGTTATCCTCATCAGCGCGACCCATGTCAGAGGCAGACTCCTGGACCGGTTAGATAAACAGCAGCTATACTGCAGGCCAGGATGTGTGCAACAGCACATCAATGAAAACAGGCGCCCTTCTCAGATCAGCCACCCACAGGAAGCCTCATCGTCTGAACATGACTCGTACAAAAGTAATCCACAGAAGGGGCCTTGGTGGCAATCAGGAAGGGCTGTCAGTCATCTATTTCAAGTCTATCTATTTGAAGCCATCCATGACCATGAAGGTCACATTGGAGATCAAGTTTGCCCTGAAGCCTCCCTCTACTCGTAACAGAACGTGGGTGATGTATTAGTTAAGGTCAAGTTCCGTTGCTGTAACAAAGACAGCCCAGAGAAAGTGGTGTCAGGAATACAGAAGTGTGTTTCTCTCCCTTGTCATTTTCTGAGGGGCTCTTTCATGTTGGAAGGGTGTACACAGGTTGTCTCCCTGTTGGGGTCCAGGACTGTGTCTCTTAGCTCAGGTATAGGACAGAGCTATACCCACTCATATGCATATCCCACTGGGGGGATATAGCCACGTGGCCAACACCTACGTACAAGGAAAGCTGGGGCTTCTATTTGCCGTGTTTCCTGAAAGAAGGATAATACAGATGTAGGTGGACCCCTGATGTTCACTGCTTCGAATAACAGCCTCAGATCTGGCTGGTGGCCAGCACAGACAAGCTCTATCTTTCCAGCCCAGTTCTGGCTTCACCCTCTACGTGGCCTCCCCTGACTGTCTTAGGCCTGGCCCTCACATCCCAACTCAACAATGGTCAGATGGAGAAGGGAGTGCCTCTTTCCGTACTCCTGCAGAGCCTCACCCAGCACACATCCTCTCACAAGACTGTCCGGATGTGGGCTACAGGCCTATCCTGAACCAGTGATAGGAGTGAGTGGATCAGGACCACCCTGCGATGGAGTCAGCGAAGCACACAGCTGCCCGGGAGAGTGAAGCTGAGGCTCTGCGGAAAGGTGGTGGATAGGACAGATACCTGTGGTAACGATGGTGGGTGGGTGTTACCGTGTCCATGGTGGATGGCATTGCAAAGTTCACCCCACGATGCTTCTTCTCCAACCTTTCTGCTCACACTCGCCCCCTTTCCATCGTGCTCCAAGTAGGTATCTGTACAATTGAGCAGATTTCTGATTCCAAAGTTACCAAGAGAAGGAGCTCTGATGGCAGACATGTACTGCTACCCGAAAGGTGGGCAGTTCAACCACCAGCTGCTTCAAGGGAGAAAGACGGGCAGTTTCGTCTCATGATGATTAACAGCCTTAGAAATCTCTGGAGGGTCGCAGTCAACCCTGTCCCAGAGGGCTGGCTTTATCTGAGCTTTTGTTTGGTTGGACGGCTTAAATTACCCGCCGTCCCCAGCTCTTTTCTCTAGAAGTGACTCCATTTCCCTGCGTCCACCCCCTTATACCTCTATGATGATGAGACCACAGTTGTCCCCTCTGAAGGCCCACCATAGTCCATGGGTCTGGCTTTTCGGAATTTAGCAACGATTCCAAGTTCTCAGAGGTAGTGATGGGCTCTAAAATGCCAAACAATGTGATCCGGGTTGTTCCATTTGCCCGTTTCCATAGTGTAAGTACTGCCACAGGCCGGTGGGAAGGTACTGAGAAGAGGTGAATGGTGGGTGAAGCAGCACTAGCAGGAAGCAGCCTCCCATCCTTTCAGTGATGACCACGGACAGGCGCCACAGCTTATCTTCTCATTCATTTATTTACTCACTGCCTTCGTGTGGAGACCACCTCACAGCTGACCCCCCAGGAGATTTCCGAGGCCGTACATCTCACTGGAAGGCAGTGACCAGCTTCGTCCCTCAGAGCCGCTGATGCGTTTGGACCATGAAGGAGGCGTCGCCTTTTGAGTTAACAACACAGCTGCCCGTGGACTAGACCGCCAGGACTCTGATAAAAATTAGCAAAACCAACACAACAAACCCTGTCGAGTGGGTTTTTAGAGACTAAATTGGAAAGGAATAGATTGTCCATCCTTCTGTAGAGAAGCTGGTAGATTCAAACTGTGTGCCTTGGGGTTGGCAATGCAACTCCTTACCTGTTAGGCCGCCAGAGCTCCCTAGCGTTACATTGTTATGATATACCGTTAAGTCAGAACCAACTCATAACTGACCCTCCAGTGAGTTTCTAGAGGCTGTAAATCTCACAGGAGGAGATTTCCTCCATTTCTCTCATGGAGCACTTGGTAGATTTGAACCATGCTTCTTGGGGTTGGCAGCACAACTCCTTGCCACTAAGCCACCAGAACTCCCAGCATACATTCACAGAGTCAAAGCCCTCCAGGGGGTTTAAGGAGAATGGCTGTGGGACAGCAGAGGGTTAATAGCACTTGATGGGCCCCTGGGTGGGAAGCTGTGAGTGAGCGGAGGGCATGGGAAAATCCCGAGGGATCCTGGAAGAGTCTCCTCCTTGCCTGTTCCCAAGCTGCGACGATGAATGTCCCGCAGATAATAGAGTGGAAGTAGGGCTCAGCCGGGCCCTGGCAGGCCAGACTCCCATGTCGGTCTCCAGGGAGCTCCCTCCCCTTTCCATGGCTGCACAATCGCTCCCTCTGTTCCCAGCTCCACTGCCTGCCGGGGAGTCCCATCCAAGCCCAAGCCATAATAAAGGCCGCCATTGATGGGTGCTGCCACAGTGCCAGGCCCTGGGCTGGGTGCTCAGGAGTTCCGCTCACTGGATCCGGCGAATGTCATCCCAGCTCAGAGGTGTGCAAGGTGGTCAGTGGAAGGTCCCAAGGCAAGGACCAGGGAAGCTGAGACTGTCCACAGTGCTTCTGTGGTCAGGGACGACTGGGGTGGTCCAAGCAGCTGGGAAGAAAGGCCTGGCAATATCCTTTCAAAACCTCAGCCTTTGAAAACTCTGTGGTGCACTGTTCTCCTGGGACACATACGAGGTCCCCATGGGTTACTTCGGCAACTATGGTTTTTAATTTTGTTTTGCAGGCCAAGCAGGCCATAGAGTCACAGATTAATGACACAGTGACCCTGGGTAGCTGTGACTGAGGATATGGTTTTAGAACATGTGGATCTTTACAACCATTTCCTTTATTTCTTCACCCTCACCTCCCAACAGGGAGCTTGGTGACGTGTAGCATCATGAAATATGTACTCAGTTAACTCAAAGGCTGGGCGTTTTCAGTGGTTCAAATCCACCAGCCACTTCTGGGAGGGAAGAGAGGCAGTCTCCTGCTGCTGTGGTTTCCAGCCTCAGAAACCTGAAGGGGGCGTCACTGTGAATCAAGACCCACTTGAGAGCAGTGAGTTTGACTGTCCCTGGGTGTGGCTGTTAGGTACTATTGTTTGACCACTCCTAGGGACCCTAAGAGCGACAGACTGGACTCCTGCCCTGCCCCGCAGGCTCAAGTCCACTCTTGCAGTCACCGTCAGTCCTTCTTGTTGAGGGTCTTCTGCTCTTTTGCTGACCCTCCCCCTTTCCAAGCATGATGCCCTCTTCTAAGGCCTGTCCCCTCCTAACACCATGCCCAAAGTATGTGAGACGAAGCTTCACCTTCCTTGCCTCCAAGGAGCACCCTGGCTGCGCTTTCTCCCCGACGGAATTGTTGGTTCTTTTGACAGTCCATGGGGTATTCAAAGCTCTTCTCTCACACCGTCACTCCACGGCATTGTTTCTTCTTCAGTCTTCCTTATTCACTGTCCAACTTTCAGATGCTCAGGTATCAACTGAAAAGATGATGGCTTGGATCACGTGCACTGGAGTCTTTACAGTGACATCCTTGCTCTTCAGCACTTTAAAGAGATCCTGGGCAGCACATTTGCCCAGAGCACCACATCTTTTCATTTCTTCACTGCAGCTGCTATGGGTGCCGACTGCTGGAAAGATGGGCGAAATGATGGACGTTGCCAATGATCTCATCCTACTTGGTTCCACAATGAACACCCATGGTACCTCCCTGGAAGGAGCCCTAGATCACAGCTGAGAAACCTTAGAGGGTAATTCTTTTCTGTCATATGGGGTCACTACAAAACTCAACCCAAAGGCCCCCAACAACCACCACAACCACGTGTCTATAGGTCCCTAGGTGACCTGCATAGTTTGTGACCACCTAACGGAAAAAGTAGTGCTGCGGATGAAAGGTCTGTTGGTCACAGTAAGAGAACCCTGTGAACACAGTTCTATTCTGGTCTCATGGGGTCTCCATGGGTTGGAAGTGACTTGAAGGCAACTGGCCACTGCCTTATGAGATGAGGGTAAGTTATTCTACAGATGAGGTCAGGAGGCTCTGACAGTGTGTGACTGACCTCGTGTTACAGCTTGTTTGTGGCAGGGCCAGGATGACAACCAAGACTTCGCGGTCACCTACTCCTGAGTCTGACTGGCTTTCCGGTTTCCTCATATCCTTAAGTGGACCAGCCCTCTCCCACTCAGAGTTCCCTCTGGCTGAGCTGGCACCTGGGCGGGAAGAGGGGAGAAAGAGGCTATTCAGAGAGTTTTCCTGATGCAATCGCTGATTGCAAAACTCTGCATCCCTGTGTATTCTCAGAGGCTGGCAATTCTGAGCAGCAGCAGGAAACCCCAAACTCACCTAGCTGCCAGAACTAGGCCCTGCAGGTCTAGGAGAACAATGAACCCTGAGGCTGGGTGTTAACAAAACAATAGCAACACCACCAGCAGCCCCACGCACTCTCCAAGGCCAGCAGTCTGTCCATCAACTCATGCACGCCCCCACCCCATGGCCCTGGACCAGCCAGGTCATCTCAGGTGGGAGGGGCAGACTGAGTGTCAGTTTACAGGTGAGAGGATTCCTTGTCCAAGGTCATCAAGGAGTCTCTGAGAATAAGGAACCTGATGTCCAGACTCCTGGCCCCATGCTGGTTTCCAGGGGTTCAAGGCAAGCTGGAGGATTGCCACAGCCCGGGACACTGAGGACAGAACAAGAACTGGGACCTGTGTCAGACCCACTGGAGTGCAAACCCTGGTCCTGCACCACCAAGAGAGTCACTTAACTTCTCTGAGCCCCACACTCCTGCCCCGTGGGACAAACAGGGTGGTGATCAAACTCTGGAGTCAGAATATTACTACCCATTGCCATCATGTCAGAACCAACCGATAGCTTCCCCTCCAGAGGGTTTTCAGAGGAGACTGCCTATCTCTCTCCCCTTAGAGCTACTGGTACATTCGAACCACCAGGGCAGAGCTGCTTTTGAGTCAGGAGTCAACTTCCTGTGGACCGTGCCACCAGTGCCATCACCTGTGTGGAAGGGCTGACATTGGCTATACCAAGTGTTGTCAGGGAAGGAAAGTATCTAATTTTTCCATTGCTTCTATGACAGAGACATTACAAATAGACAGCTTTAACATACAGCTATCTATCCTCTTGCAGGTGAGGAGGCTAGGAGTCCAGAGTCAAGGTGCTGACTCTAGGGAAGGGCCTCCTGGTTACTAGGAGTTTCTCAGGGCAAAGACCTGGTTCAAAGAGACATACTCCACTCCTGGCTCCTGTCTTGACGATCCGGAAGTTCCCCCTGCCGTTTCCTGCTTGCTTCTCTCTCCTTTCATCTCTCGAAAGACATAAAGGGCTGCAGGGTGCTGATTCCCGCCCCAACCCCCTTCCCTGATCACATTATGGAGAGTGGTTACGTCATTGCATGACTGCCTCTCCTGGAGCTCAGACAGGATCCACGGAGGTGGTCCAAGCCCAAACGACCTCAAGTTTCCAGTGGTTCCAATCCATCAGTGGCTCTCAGGGAGAAGGATGGGCAATCTCTCTCCCTGTGATTTGCAGCCAGCCTTTGAGAGTCAATGGAAGATAAACTGTGAGTAGATTTCATACTCTTACAAGAGAGCGTGCCAAGAAAACACAGCTTAACTCTGGTTCCTGGACAACTCTGAAGCAATAGAAGGGTTATTCCACTTTTAATGTTCTTTACTTGCGGTCCTCCGAGACCCTCTGATCATTTTCCCAGTAGAGCCTTCTCCACCTGGGCTGTCAGCCTCATTCTTTGGCTGCTTTGTAAGGTAGCTGCGTTCTTTCCCCTCAGCGTGTTTGCCGATTGATTGAAACTTTCTATGTGCTCAGGTGCAAAGTCTATTAAGAGTTCATCTCATTTTCAAAATACAGTGTGAATACAGTCATGCCCATTTTAGAGATGAGGAAATTGAGGCTAAAAGGAATGAAGGTGTCTCCTTCTACCAATGCTGTCCTTGTGACTTCGCAGTCCGCTGCTGACAAGTTCTTCTAGTCCATAGTGACCCTCCACCACCACAGTCTTCCCAGACGGTGAATGTTTACAGACCACTGGCCTATCTTACTCCCAAAGAGCAGCTGGTGGATTTGAACTTCCAGCCTTTTGGTTAGCAACCCAATACTTTATGTCCCACCTCACCAGGGCCCCAATGAAATCCAAAGCAGTATTATTACGCATCTTTAACTCTTTCTCCACATCTATCACCTGCTTGTGATTGAAACTGGGCACCACTGTGATCTGGTTTAAGTGTAAATTCTAACTCAGCATATCTGGGGTAGAAGGAAAATTCCCAGCAAGGGGTAGAACTGGAATGAACCAGCACCAAACTCTAGTTTAACTCTCAAAAAAAAGGGGGGGGGAGTTTAGAGACTTTGAAGAGGTAGTGTTGGGATTTGAACCCTAGCTCTTACACTCCAAAGCTGGCTGCCCTGCTGTCTTCTCTCCTCGCCCACGGCTTTGCTAGGTTCACCTCCCCTTCAGCAGGGCTGCGGGTTAGGAAAGACCTTTGTGGGGTGTGAGGGAATGAGCACAGCCAGGGTTGTGGGTGTAGGGCCAGCAGCCGGCTGGCAGCCTGTCTTCGCCCGACTGGTTCGTGTTTGGGGTGTGTCGTGAGTGAGCTGGGTCCGGTTTCTTCTTGGTTCCCACGGAAATCGGCCTTTTCTGGGAGGTATGTGATGTCGCCTCTCCTCGCTGACCGGGTGACGACTCCATTTACTCTCCAGAAGTCTGGGGCCACAGCCAGGAGCAGATGGCATCATTCAGGGAGGTCAGGGCCCTTCATGATTTGACTAAACCCACATGTGGTAACACACAGCTGTTGTTTGTTTAGCCAAGGCAGGGCCCATGTGAGAGCTGCTCCCAATGCCTGAGCTGTGCCCACCTGGGCTTGTGGAGGGAGCAGGGCACCCACCTCCAGGCAGCTCTGAGTTGGTGACAGTGTGCTCACATGCCAGACTCTCTCCTAGCCCCTGTGACCTGCATTGCCCCCAAAATTTGTCTCCTGGGAGCTCTGGAGACCGCGTGGGTAAGGAAGGAGTTGTAGAGCCGACCCAATAGCAGACAGTTCGAATCCACTCACTGCTCTGAGGAATGAAGACGGGTAATCTCTTCCCGTGTGATTTACATCTTCTGAAAACCTGCCTGAAGCTCAGCTGTGATTTGGCACCGAGGTGTTTTGAGCGCTGGAACGCTCACAGGAGGAAGTGCCAAGTCTCTCTTCTGAGAGGCAGCCAGTGAGTTCGAAGTGCCTGAATACTTCGTCATCAGGAGTTTTTAGGAGATTGAACAGTGACTGACCCAAAAGATACGTCCACCGGGAGTCTGGGAATATGATCTTATTTGGAAAAGGGGTCTTTGCAGATGTAGTGAAGGTGAAGATGTTGAGATCATCTTGGAAATCCCAAACCAAAACATCTTCACTGGGGTTGCCTTGCTTCCATTCGTAGGGCCCTTGCTGACGAGCAGAACTGCCTGCAGGGATTGTGAGGTTGTCAATCTGTACGAAGCTGACTGGCACAGTTTTGCTCCATGACATGACTGGTGGACTCAAACGACTGCCCTTTCAATGTAGCTTTGACCACTAGACCATTAGCACTTCAATTAAGAAGTTCCGCTAAGCTCCTCTTGGAGAAGGAGGGGCAATCGCCACCTGTGCCAGTCGGATCCAATTTGACAGTACACAACAAGAACAACTAAAAATGATGTAAGAAGTTCCACTGAAACCCAATCATTCATATTCATTATATTTTATATAATTGATTACCATTGCTCTTTGCCTATTGTCAGGGCTATGGGCAGGCAGCAGCAGAGGAAGGATTTTATATACCGTGGCCCCCATTTCACCCAAGTACAAGTCTCTCCCCTTTTGTACAAGCCCAACTCTCCAATTTCCACCAGGCCTCACTTGAAGCTGTGGGCTAAGGGCAGGCAGGTGGTAGCGTCAGAAGGAAGCATCTGCTAGGAGGTGGTGGTGGTGTTGCTAGGTGCCACCGAGCCAAGCAGGACTCATAGCAACCTTATGAACAAAAGATCTGAAACCAGTCCTGCCCTGCGCCATCCTCACACTTCCTGATACACAAGAGCCCATTGCAGCAGTCACCCTGTCAATCCACCTGGTTGAGGGTCTTCCTCTCCTTCCCCAACCCTCTGCCCTTCCCAACATCATGCTCTTCTCCAAGGAACAGAACCTTCTAGCAACATGTCCAAAGTATGTGAGGTGAAGCCTCTTCATTCCTGCCTCCAAAGAGCTCTCAGCTACACCCTCTTCAAGACATATCCGTTTGTTCTCTTGGCCGTCCATTGGATGTTCAGTGCTCTTCTCCAACACCACAGCTCAAAGGTGTCAATTCTTTCCTAAGTAAATGAAGTGGTGATGCAAATAGATAGATACATATCCATCCATTGCAGTGCTTCTCACAAAAGCAAAGAGACGGAAACAACCTAAATGCCCACCAGTGGATTTATGGATAAAGGAACTACAGTTCACATACACTACGCAAGAGTAAACAACAGTGGCTTTCCCAGAACATCTCTAACCAAGAGGACATGATGCAGAATGAAACAAGTCCATCAACAAAATGACAAATACTATGTGAGTACACAACTAGAAAAAGCTAAGGTAATGTTTACACACAGAAAGAAAGACTCTCTGATGCTTACCAGAAACAGGAGGGTGATGGGCAGAAATCACCCTCCAGATAAGAAACGAAAGAGTATATAACACGGGAGTGGCCAGCACATTAGATGAGGACATTATTAGAAAAAGGACAGAGAGGTGCCCAAGAGTTACAGACAACAAAGGCAAACACTATTACACACACAATCCTGCATTATCAAGAATAATGGGCTGTAATCTGTTAAGTGCTGGAGAGGCTGAGAAGCACGATGAGCAGGTTTTCACAGGCAAGTGAGACTATACCTACAACCATAGAGAGTAGCCCACAGTATTTCTTCACATGCGTCTGTCTGTGCTGAAAATAGATCTATGTATATGATAAAACAAACAAGAGGGGAAATTATGAAAACTTTCTAGCCATAACCAAACACCTTGAGGGAATGAGTCAATGGACCTAGGAAGTCAGGGCTATAGTTCAGGGTGACTTCAAGTTCAACTGGCATAATGTCGTCTACACAGACAATGTTCTACATCTTCCTTTCGTGAAAGGAGTGATGAAACCAACTAATAGGGCACATGAACTTCAGTGTCCACCACCAAGAGGTAGAGGGTGCCTGGCTGCCACTGCTGACTGTTCTCTTCCTAATAGAAGAGGCCTGATTGCTGGAGAAAAATGGACAAGATTCAAAAGTACACATATATAGAAGACCAGACTTACTGGTCTTACAGAAACCGATGGCCTTCCAAGAACTGGCCCTCAGTTACATTTTAAGCCTAGACCTGAAATTATCCCAGTGACTCAAATTTGAGCCAAATAATAGAGGGGTCTAGGAGGTGATCAATAATACCAGGAAGGAACACATTCCTTAAAACAAGCAATCCTACATGATCAAAAGGACAACATTTTCTTAGGAATAAATCTCAGAAGTCAGGACTGGAAAGAAAGCCACATGGAGATGGAAAACACAGGGAAGGAATTGGACGAGTACTATTACAAGGTAGGGACTGTCAGAAGCATAGGTCTATGAATTCTTGGGTGGAAGAACAATTTTCTCTGTAAACTTTCTCTCAGATAAAAATTTAAAGGTTTGGTTTTTTTTTTTTTAAATATTACACAGCTTTGAAAAACAATGAACTCGTAAAACATGACACAATATGAGGAAGCCTGGAGGATATTATGTTGAGTGAAATATCTCTGTCACAAAAGGACAAGTACTGCATAATGCCACTGTTATAAAATTAAGATAGACATGGCAGGGGTGGTAAAAGAGTGGATTGGTAATGAACACTGCATTAGGCCAAATGACAGGAGAACTCCCAAAAGGAATATATATTTATGGATCATATGTGTGACAATAATCTGGGATAAGGGGTGCATTGTGGAGAGAGCCGGGTGGGTGGTAAAAAAAACATGCAAAAATGGAAAACAAAATTAAGATAAAACATTTTTTTATTTTATTATTATTTTGTGTGTGTGTATCATCAAATCGGATCTGACTGGCACAGGAGGAGATTGGCCCCTCCTTCTCCAGCAGAGCATCTGGTGGATTGAAACAGCATACCTCTAGGATTGCAGTGGAGTTTCTTATCACTAGGCTATCAGATCCCCCTGAGATAAAACATTTTTGATGTTTTTAAAAAATACAAAATTTACAAAGTTGCTCTTAAAAAAAAAAAAGTTCCAGTAAATAAACAAATCCTGGTTCCGTCACTAGTCAGTCACGGCTATTTGGGAAAAATTTTTCACTCTGAGGACTTCAGGTTTGTTTATGTGAAAATAATTAAAAAATATCTACTTCGTGGGGTTATTTTACGACAAATTCTACGAGGCTTGGAATGTTATTGGCACAGAAACGGAGGGCTGAAGTGTGACTATTCTCTTCCCCATGGTGGGGTTGTTGGGAAATTGACAGTGGGGGCCCAGAGAGCAGTGTGCACCCCACGGCAATGTCCCCTCACTTCTCGGGAGACTCTGAGCAGTTGTACAGTCTCTTAGGAAGCAGAAGATCAGGATTTGACTCCAAGCTTTCAGTCCTTTTATCTGTTCTCTGGCTTCTGCCATGACTCCTTACCCCCTATTATGGATCGAATCATGCCCGAGATGAAGGGATAGCGAAGTTCTAATCTTCGTGTTATTGTGGCTGTTCTAGTGGACAATGACTTATAAATAACAGATAAATAACAGAGCCTGTCCGGTGCCATCCTCATCTTCTCTGAAACACTTGAGCCCACTGCTGTAGTCACTTGTCAATCCATCTCATTAAAGGTCCTCCTCTCTTTCACTGTTCCTCAGCCTTTTCAAGTATGTTAATCCCTTTCCAGCGAATAGCCTCTCTGAACAACATGCCCAGAGAATGTGAAACGTAGAGGAGAATTCTTTGAATGCAGTCATTCTTTGAAGACAACACTAATGAACAAAGTTAAACCAGAGTAGGTGGTAAACATTTCTTCCTGTGGTCTTATAAAAGGGAATAAATGACATGGTGACAGTCAACCTGGGGGAAACGCCATGTGAAAATCCAACTACAAATCAAAGAATGCCACAGATTTCCGGGAGCCATTCAAGGATAAGACAGAGGCACGGGACAGTTTCTTTCTCAGGATTTTCAGGAGTGACCACAGCCAACACCCTGATTTAGAATTCTAGTGTTTAGAACTCTGAAAGAATACACTTCCTTTCCTTAAAGGCCCCTTTCTTTGTGGCACTTTGTTACAGCAGCACAAGGGAACTGAGACATCCACAGAAAGGCCGACCAAAATGATGAAAGGAGACGACAAGATGTGCAAGGAACTTCTGCCACAAACCACTCAGCAAGGCCTGTCCTCTGACAGACACCATCTCGTAAGTGTTCCAGGAAGCCGAGGTGATATTATTCAACAGGAGGGTCTTGTTGTTTGAAGATTTCTATGACCTCAGGGAACTAACTCAACCTCCTCTGTTAGAGAAGTCCAGGCCCTGGTGAGGCTAACAGGGATGGTCATTTCTATCTCAGAGCCACACTCCTTGCATCTGTGAAGCAGTGAATGTTCTGACTCACCCCCTTCAGAGAATGGATGGAAGGCCCCAGTGCAGGAAGCATGGGAAAGCACCCTGCGTTCCCTAATAGAATCTATAAAAGGGAAGGGTCTTGATACCATTATCACCTTACGCTACATAGAACTCACTTCCTAGTTTCACCTAGCTTTCTCATCGGTTCCCTGGGAGCTGAGCAATGATCCTTCACGTAACTGTGTTGATATAGGGAGGGGCGGGGCGATGATTCTTTATAGGGGAATTGAAACACAGTTAATTGGGTGGATATATTACTCATTCGAAGGCTGCCTGCCCCACCCTCTGTCACCCTGACTAACTCAGCTGGCTGGGCAATCGCCGAGTCTCTGGGCCACTTGGGCTGAGGGATGCCCTTCACTTGTTCAACCATGAAAAAAAGCAGAGCCAGATTTCCCATCATGCGCAAAAGGCCAGGTCTCATGACACTGAGGACAGTGTCTTAATGTCTCTTAAAATCAGAAAAATAGGATAATAAAAATGAATATGTATTCAGTAATCCAGAGAAGTGAGGGAGAGGGGAATACAAATTAATAACTAAAGAATAGACACTTATTAAGATAGGCCATGGGCTGCTTCCTTAAAAAGCTGAACATAGAAATTCCATGTGACCCGGCTATTCCACTACTTGGAATATACCCTGAGAAAATGAGAACTGAGGCACAAACAGAGATTTGTACACCAACGTTCATAGCAGCATTATTCACCATCGCAAGAACATGGAAACAGCCCAAATATCCAACCACAAACAAATGGATTGAGAAATTATGGTACATTCACACGATGAAATACTATGCAGCATGCAGGAGCAATAACTTTGTAAATTATTACCTAACTTGGGAGGGACTGGAGAACATTATGCTGAGTGAACTAACTCAGTCCCACAAGGATAAATATTGTATAAGACCGTTATTGTAGAATGAGTATAAGGATCCAGGAGGGGTGGGAGAGGCTGGAAGCAGAGGGATGTGGATGTACAAGGGGAAGAGGGGATTAATCATTGAGTTGTACAATTTGATGGAGGGGGTGAGTGAAACTGAAAGAAGTTGTTAGAATTTGTATTATAATTTTGTAAATAAATGAATGAAAATTAAAAAATTATTGAGGAACAAAAGAAAAAAAAGATAGGCCATGGGAAAGGTGGTATACCCTAAGGGACTAATCAGACATTGTAGCTATTAATGTTCTAAAAGAAAACATGTATGAATCCTTGAATGAAAACGCAATGTTTTGTAAATTTTCATTCAAATAATAAATAAGAATCTAGCCTGCATTGCATTCATCTTTGTGCCAATGCAGTTATAAAAGATGATTTTTATATTTTCTTATGGAGGGAGAGGTGCATGGAGGCAAAATGGCTAGGACCATACTGAAAGTAAGAAAGATGTTCTTGCAATGAGCTTATAATATAATGAGGCTTTACAATGAGCAGGGTTTAATAAAATCCTATCTCGTGTCCTAGTGAGTAAGGAGTCACACTGTCAACCCAAAGGCACATAGTTCAACACCCCCCCCCCCGCTTCTCTAAGAAAGATGGGCAATCTCCTCCCATGCAGCTTCTGAAAACTCACAGAGGGTCAGCGATGAGTCAGTTCTGACTCGACGGCATATAACAACAAAAGCAATAAGTGGGGCCCACGGAGCAAAAAATATGTTGCTTCTCTCCATTACTTGCAGGGCATGTTTGATTAACCAGCTACTTTAAGTATATTGCAAAAAATGGTCACAAATCTTACAGCACTTCTTATTAAATGGGCCACATCATTTAACCATCCCATTACTCTAGACTGGCCTTTCAAATCTTTTTTTTTTTTTTTTTTTGCAGCTTCATGGTTGGTTTTGGCCAAACTTTTTTATTTATTCTGTAGTTGTTTAACACACACTTAAATGGTATTACTGGGGGAAGGGAAAGGGGAAGCTCTTGCAGATTCCCAAGGAAATGTCAAAAAGGCAATATATGGCCCGCATTATCCATGTGCTTTTTTGGGTTTACTGGGTGAAATAGCACTTTCCTTAAGTAAGCATCTGTTCTCAGGTTTTTCACACTGAGAACACTGAGATTTCAGTCTGAAGACAACCTGAAATCTTAAAGAGTAGCAAACCCAACCACCCTTCTATATTATCCATCTAGCTTGTAGACTGGCCTTTTAACTTTCTTTGATCAGCAGATGTAAAAGTGAGTGACCTTATATGCGTTTTGAGCTTGAGTCTCAAGATGTTTTGCAGCTTCCGTTTTCTGCTGGATTTGTTGTTTTGGGTTTTTTGGTGTGCTTTTTAAAAAATTTTATTTTGGAATTTCTGCATGAACAAGCCCAGGCTGGCCTGCTAGATGGTGAAGAGTTCTGCCCCAGTTGCCCGGTTGCTGTAACAATAATCAGACAACCTTCTTAGCAGAGCTCCCTAGCCACGTTAGCATAAGAGCCACCCGGCAGATCCCAGCCCAAGCTGCTGACTCACAGAATGTTTAGCTAAATAAATACTTGTTGTTTTAAGCTACTGTAGTTTGGGTTGGTGTGTTACGCAACCAAATCCTCAATGATGCATCTACCTCCTGCTTTGCGGAAGGACTTTTGAGGAGGGACAGACTCTTCTCTTTGTACCTACATGCACTGACTCCGGTGCAGTCAACCAAACTTGCGTGGTTCAGCAGATACAGTTGAGAGCCATCAGTGTGAACACGTGAGTCATTTTAAATTGTCTGGTAGGAGAGGGCACAAGTTTCTTTCTTTTTTTAGTTGTGATTTGGGTAAAAACTTACAAAGCAAATAGGTTCTTCATTCCACCATTCATTGAGCTTTCCTTGTATAACGTGAGTTACAACACTCACAATGTGGCTTTACTTCCACTTCCCTCTCAGTGATTCTCATTTCCATTAACCTTCTTGTCCACCTTTTCATGCCTTCCAGGTTCCATCCTTGGGCAAATACTGCTCCTTTCACCTTCTAGATTGGTGAATGCCTCCTGTGTTGCTGTACAGGCTTTGCTATCATTTGGCTGAAAGTTGAGCCACTGGGTGAGTTATGTTTTAGCAGGCACACATTTTTGAAAACAAAAGGAAATCATGGAGATTAATTATAATAATATATTTTACTGAGCCAAATATAAACCTGCAGGAGAAGGATGGGTAATCTCCTCCTGTGCAATTAACTGCCTCCGAAAACCTGCTGGAGGGTCAGCTAGGGCTCAGTTCTGACTCTATCGTAAACAACAACAACAATATAAACAAATTTTTTTATTTTTTAGTTTATAGTCCTCGGTTTTAGTCCTAGGTTCATGATCCACCTTGAGTTGGTTTTTGTATATGGAATGAGGTGTGGATCTTGTTTGAGTCTCCTGCAGACAGCTTTCCAATTTTGCCAGCACCATTTGTTAACAAGGCTGTCATTTCCCCACTTAACTGATTTCATCTCCTTGTCAAAAATCAGTTGACCATAGGTAGATGGGCTGATTTCTGGGTTCTCAATTCTATTTTATCGATCTATGTGTCTCTCATTGTACCAGTACCACGCTGTCTTCACCACCACGGCAGTGTAGTAGGATTTGAAATCAGGGAGAGAGATGCCTCCTACCTTTTTTCTATTTTTAAGGAGTGCTTAGCTTATTCGGGGCTTCTTTCCATTCCAAATGAAACTGGAGATTACCTTTTCCATCTCCTTGAAGAATGGGATTGGTATTTGTATTGGGATTGCATTGAACGTGTAAATTGCCTTTGGTAGTATTGCCATTTTCACAATATTGAGTCTTCCTATCCATGAGCAAGGGATATTCTTCCACTTCTCCAGGTCTCTGTTTCTACAATATAAACAGTTTTGTTGTCATGTGCAATCAGGTTGGAACCGACCCAATGCTGCAGGGTCTCAGAGGCTGTAAATCACATGGGAGCAGATTACTCATCTTTTTTCTTCTGAGCAGTTGGTGGATTCAAACTTCCTGCCTTTAGGTTGGCAGTGTGACTCCTTATCAATAGGCCACCAGAGCTGCATGGGTAAAATACAAAAATGTTTTCAATTACATAATTAAATTAAAATTTAAACTATAAAAATATTTTCATTTTCATAATTTTAAAATGCAATCAACGTAAAAATGAATGAGAGACTTTACATCCTTTTATTCAGACTAAATCTTTGAAAACCAGTGAGTGTGTTATACTCAGGGAGCTCTGGTGGCCTGTTGGCAAGAAGCTGCAGTTCGAATCCCACCAGCTGCTCTGCAGGAGAAGGATGGGCGATCTCCTCCTGTGCAATTAACTGCCTCTGAAAACCCACTGGAGGGTCAGCTATGGGTCGGTTCTGACTCAAGGGTACACAACAACACGTTATAGTCATTGCACTCAGAGTGCACCTCGATCTGAGGTGTCCAGTTGCCAGCAAACACATGGAGGGTCTCAGTACATTAACCAGTATTGTCGTCTAGTCGGTTCTGACTCGTGCCAGCCCTCAGTGTGCAGGACGGCGTTCCACAACTGTGACCTTTCAGGAGCACATCACCAGGTGCCTTCGGGTGGCTGGTTCAAACCACCAGCCTGTCAGCTAGGCTAGTAACCTGCTATTATGTGCCATCGAGTCAGAACTGACTCATAGCTGACCCTCCGTAAGTGTTCAGGCCACCGGAGCTCCCTGAGTATAACACACTCACTGGTTTTCAAAGATGTAATCTGAATAAAAGGATGTAAAAGCTCTCATTCGTTTTTACATTGTGCCAGAGATGGAGAGGATGGCACACGACAGGCCAGGCTTAAGATCTGTTTTCACAGTCTCCGTGAGTCACAGTGGCATCAACAGCACGTAACAACAACAGTCCTCTGGGCTTCTCCATCCACTCTACCCAGTGGGACTTGCCGCATTTCAAATGCTCCATAGAAATTGAGGGCTGGAAAAAGCCAAACCAAACTAGTTGCCATGGGGCCTGTTCTCACGCTAACAGCGTTTGCTTGCACGGTAGGAATGGCGACCCGCAGCCTGCCACCGCTGTGGCCCTTCAGAGCAGGTCACAGAGCCTTCCTTCTTGGAGCCTCTGAGTGGATTAAAACTGCCGACCTCTGATTAGGAGATGAGTGTTTAACCATTTTTGCTGTTCAGGAACAGCTCATGGCTAGTGGCTACCATATGAGTAGAAGAGATCCAGGAAAGGGCTCTGCATCTTTGGATTTCAGTAGCCAGCAGACATTTTCCTTAAAATTTCCAGGGTCCCCCTATTGTAGAATGAGGCTGACATCAGGGTGGGGGTAAGACTGAGAAAAACTGGATAAATTATGTATACTGAATTGAAACCGATGAGGGAGAGAACAGTTTAAAGGTAATATATTTTAGGGCATTATGATTATCATAAGAGTCTGGAATGAGGGTTGCAGAGTGGAGTATACTCGGGGTGGGGTGGGGTAGGGTTGGGGTGTGCAGGGGGATTGTGTACCAATGAAGGAGTTTTTCTTTTGCTTTTCAAGGAGAAGAGCGAACTGGGGGGTGGGGGTGGGGTTGATGGGGAGAAAAGCGCAACAATGAATGAATGGAAATCCACAATCTCTGTAGATAGTCATTGAAATTAATTTAAAAAAAAAAAGAAAAGGAAGAACAAAAAAAAATTTCCAGGGTCCAAAATGGCCAAATGTTTATTTATTTATTTTTTTTTAAAAAAAAACCTCAAAACTGCCACCACTTGATGAAAGAATAGCCTTTCTGATGCTCCCAGATGTAGAAAGGATGTGCTGTATTTTTCTGCATCCAGCACGTTCATCTGAACAACATGCACATGGTATAACGTGCACAGGCTTGTGCTAATTCCAAACTCACCGCTGCCCAGCTGGTGCTGACTCACAGGGACCCCCGCTGGGTTCCCGAGGCTGCAAATCACAAAGGGAGAGGCGTGGCTCTTTAGGGTTTCTGGTGAACTTGAGTTGTTTGGGTTATCAATGCAACGCAATACAGGCTCCACTATCAGAGAAGCCTGTTGAATTGTATGGTCTGCCGAAAACATACAGCATATGTGTTGGATGTATGAAAAGTCAGTAATCTCAGAATACATTTTTAAATTAAACACATTTATCGTTAAGTTGTGCCCTACTTTTGCAATCACAAGTGGTAAAACCCACAGATTTTTATCCAGTGGTCCTACAAATCACCTGCCGGAGCTCCAAAAGGATTGAGACCCCAATTTAGAGCAATGACATCTCGGACTCTGAGGGTCGGCTGTGTCGTTAATTGTTCTGAGTTGTGGCATGGTGGCATTGAACCACTCTGATGCACTGGCTAATTTTATGGAAGTAGATCTCCAGGTCTTTGTTATGAGTCAATCTCAGTCTCCAGGTTTCATTGGATTTTTTTTTCTTCTTCCTCTTTCAATACACAACCTCCACTAGCACATAGATATAGTTCCACATGAGGTGCCCTCGCAAATAATCAAACTCAATCTCCTACATGGAAAACCTGAATTTCATTGAGCCATTGAACTATCACTGCCTCCTGCTAGCACAGGTATTTTTAAAAAATATTTCCAAAGATATGTGTAAGCTGGGTCGGGAACCATTGGCTGAGTAAAAAACATATAACTCCTTATTTTTTCATTTTTTTTGTGTATGTACCATCAAATCATGTCTGACTGGTACAGGAGGAGATTGTCCCTCCTCCAACAGAGCATCTGGTGGATTTGAACCATGCACCTCTGGGATTGCAGTGCAGTTTCTTGCCACTAGGCCATCAGAGCTCCCAATAACTCTTTATTTTGAAGATGAGCAAAGTAAAGCCAAAAGTAAAATTATGCCAGAGTAGAGAGCTGGACCTGACGTCAGGCTCCTGGGCTGCTCCACCCTTATTTGCTCCACAAGGAAGCGATACAGGGGGCCCTGGGCCACCCTGGGTTGAGGAGCAGGGGCTTGAGTGCAGAATGCTGTGAGATCAAAGCCACTATGTGCCTGGAGGACAGCAGTCACGAGGAAAGGATCAGGTTTATGTGGAGACGTGCACCTCGAGGCAGCATGCGCTCAGAGCAAACCTTCATTCCTGGTTCTTCTCCTGACTCATGCACTGTGGTAGCTTCTTGCCCCTGGGACAGAAGGAGCCACTCCAGCTGGTTTTCCCTGACACAACTCCTGAGAGTGGCTTGAAATCAAAGACTCTGACGGACTCTGTGTGTATCTGTGATCTACGCTTTGGCACATGTTAACCGTGTGACTTTGAGCAAGTTACCACACATCTCTGCCTGAGTCCCTACAACTCTGGGTGATTTATTATCTTTACTTTTTTTTTTTTTTTTTTTTTTTTACTGTGACTTGAGTGAAAGTTTTACAGAGGAGATTGGTGTTCGATTCAGCCAGTCGTGCACATTTTGTTTTACGACACTACCTACAATTATCATCTTCCTCCCCCTCGCTCTGGGCTTCTTGCTTCCATCCATCCTCACCTCATCTCTCCTCTTCCCACCTTCTCATGTGATCATTGCGCAAATGCTACCTGTGGGACTGTGTGGTTTATTATTCTAAGATCTGAGTGTCTTTCTAGTATTATTGTTCAACCTAACTGAATTCATTGCCACTGAGTTGGGACCAGTTCACAGCTGACCCTCCAGTGGGTTTCTGAGGCTGTAAATTGCATGGGAGGAGAATGTTCATCTTTCGCCCATGAAGCAGCTGGTGGATTTGAACCACTAGAGAGGCTTGGCCTTTAGATTTCCAGTGCAACTCATTGCGGACTATGCCACCTGAGCCAACCCCCTACCAGCATGTATAACGTGGCTATAGGTGGTGCCAAAGGAGTGAGGTCAGCTCAAAGAAGTTTAAGGGCCACAGACTCAGAGGTTCCACCCGTCTCTGTCAGGCCAGTTGGCCTAGGGATCACTGTGACTTTGCGTTTTGGTTTACATTTGTTCTGCCTTATCCCAGGACTCTCTATTTTGATCATTTTCATAGCAGTTAGCAATGGGAGCAGAGGATCATCCAGTTCTTCTGGTCTCAGGGCCATAAAGTTGATCACAAGGCGTATTAGTTCTATGGACTCATTGTTACCATGCCTCTTTGATTTTCTTCACTTTTCTTTGTTCCAGACAGGGAAGAGACAAATAGTTGCACCTTAGTCATAGAGTTCCTGATGCACGAAAATGCTCTGCCGGTATCAAGCAGGAGGCTGTTGTTGTTGTTATGTGCCATCAAGTCGCTTGTGACTCATAGCGACTCTACGTAGTACATTAGCTCTAAACCCTGCCCTATCCTGAGCTAATCTCATCATGTCCGACAGATCTAATCGTATCTCTCCAGTCACTGAGTCGATTCATTTCATCTGGAGTCTTCCTCTCCTGGGCTGTCCCTCTACCCTTCTTCCAAGCATGAAATCCTTCTCCAAGGACTGGTCCCTCCTGGACACATATGCAAAGTGAGACAGAGCTTCAAAATCCTTGTCTCCAGGGAGCAGCTTGATTTCACCCTCTCCAAGACAGACCTGTTGTTCCCCCGGCAGTCCATGGTATGTTCAATACTCTTCTCTAGCACCACAACTCAAAGGCATCAATCCTTCTTCTACCATGCTTAGTTATTGTCCAGCTCTCTGATACATAGCAAGTAATTGCAAAGACCATGGCCTGGATCAGGTGCACTTTAGTCTCCAGACTGATATCATTGCTCTTCAGCACTCTAGAGAGGTCTCTGACAGGAGGAGGTAGGTACTCAAACGATAGCTATTATTATCATGTTAACTATTTTATATTAGGGGTACTATTTTAAGACCTTTGTAACTGTTGTTGTTGTTGTTATGTGCCGTCGAGTCGTTTCCGACTCATAGCGACCCTATGCACAACAGCCCTAAACCCTGCTCTATCCTGCGCCAACCGCACCGCCCCTGACACACCCATCCCGATTACCCCAGTCACTGAATCAATCCATCTCATAGAGGGTCTTCCCCTCCTGCGCTGTCCCTCCACCCTCCCAAGCATGATGTCCCTCTCCAAGGACCCGTCGTCCCTCCTGGCAACATGTCCAAAGTATGTCAGACGAAGCCCCAGAATCCTTGCCTCCAAGGAGTAGCTTGGTTTAATCCTCTCCAAGATGAATCTGTTTGTTTTCCTGGCAGTCCATGGTACATTCAGTACCCTTCTCCAGCACCACAGCTCAAAAGCATCCACTCTCCTTCTGTCCTCCCTAGTCATTGTCCAACTCTCTGATGCATAACAAGCGATTGTAAAGACCATGGCCTGTATCAGGCGCACCTTAGTCTCCAGAGAGACACTGTTGCTCCTGAGTACCTTTGAGAGGTCCCTAACAGCAGACTTTCCCATCGCGATACGCTTTTTGATTTCCTGACTGCTGGTACCAAGAGTGTTCACTGTGGAGCCGAGCAAACTGAAGCTGTGAACACTCTCAATCTCTTCGTCATCCAACCTGACGCTACCAATTGGTCCAGTGGCGAGAATCTTTGTCTTCTTGACATTGAGCCTTAGTCCATACTGAAGGCTGCAGTCCTTGACCCTTCACAGCAAGTGCATGAGGTCCTCCTCAGTTTCAGCAAGCAGGGTTGTGTCATCTGCATAACGCAGATTGTTAATAGATCTTCCACCAATCCTGATACCACAATTCTCCTCATAGAGCCCAGCCTCTCGGATAATCTGCTCTGCATACATGTTGAAAAGGTATGGAGACAGGATGCATCCCTGGCGTACACCCTTCCCAATTTTGAACCATGCAGTGTTACCCTGCTCTGTTCTGACTACTGCCTCTTGATCCAAGTACAGGTTTCGCATTAGCACAATTAAATGTTCTGGGATTCCCATTCTTCTCGCATGCACAACAACAACCTTTGTAACTACTAACTCCTTTACTCCTCATTACAACTCTATGAGTTGAACACCTAGATTATCTCCATTTTGCAGATGGGGAAACAGAGGTACAGAATGGCTCAGTTGCTTGGCAAAGGTCACACAACCAAGTGTTGTAGAGTCACCGTTCAAAGATGGGGAAGACTCTGGAATCCTTACTCCTTACTGCTCCCCAAAGTGACCTACATCATTATTCTTTCCCACTTTTTTGACTTCTGGATTTTGGATTCTTCCTGAGTGCAGGCATTGGCCAATAGGAGGTGGTGGTCATGGTGAACACTGAGAAGTAGGACAGAAAGGACTTGTTAACATAACAAGGAAAACCCTAGGTCCAGTGGGGTCACATCCACGGGCATAAAGGTTAGAGGTTTGATACACACTGCTGGAGAACAGAATTCAGCAGATAACAGGCTAACGGCAGCTGGACACCTGCGCCGGGTCAGATAAGGTACTAGGAGCTTTGGGAACACGGTGTCATTGCATCTCTTCGTGCCGGGCCTCAGTGCTTCATGGTGGGAGGGAGGCTGGTACTTTATCTCACTTTGCAGATGAGCCAAGGGAGAAGTTGATGAGCTTTCCCTAGACACTTGAGCTGCATGGGCAGAGCTGGGAAGCTGCCTCTGAAAGGGCTAATGCAGGCCCGTGTGAGGATCTGTGGGGAGGTTTGCTCTGCTCTCTCCTTCTCTGCCTCTTCCTTCTCATTCATGGAACCCTGAGCCCATCCACAGCTGAGCTTGGAGGAAAGAAAGCAGAGAGAGGCAAGATTGTGGATGGTGGAAGAGGCAAGATTGTGGAGGGGAGAGAGGGTGGTGGCAAAACTTTCTTTAGAGACCTAGATAGTAAATATTTTTACTTAACAGACTCTTTTGCAACAACTAAATGAGGCTACTATAGCACAGTACCAGCCACTGATAGTGTGGAAATTAAGATGCATAGCCTCTTGTTTAGAGTTGACAAGACCTGTGGAGGGCCTTTGTATTTAAAAGTCAGTTATTATATTTTGGAGGAAGATTCTTCTAAGAAGCATATCAATTTGCTGTACTGAGGGAACCTGGGGTTGCTGTGATGCTGAACCTTGTGCCACTGGGGTGTCAAATGCTGTAACAGTTACCTGTGGTGGCCAGTGTTTGGTGGAGCTCCCAATTTGATACAGGTTTGGAAGCAGGAGCAGTATCCATTTCCTGAACAACACACCTCTGAAAACTCTACGAACTTTGAGAAATGATGGTAGTTAGAGAAAGGCTTCCGGTCTTTTGTTCACAGGATTGCTATGAGTCATGCTCAACTTGATGGCAATTAACAAGTGCTAATAAAACTTTATATAATCAGATGTTGTAGGTTCCATTAAGTTGACTATAACTCATAGTGACCCTGTGAACACCAGACCTGGACCTTTCCTGTCCTGCACCATCCTGACCTTCTCAGACATATTTGAGCACTGTTGTGGTCACTGTGTCAATCCATCTCATTAAGGGTCTTCTGCTCTTTTTCTGACCTTCCACTTTCCCCAGCATGATGTCTTTTCCAAAGTATGTGAAACAAAGTTTCACCCCGCTTGCCTCGAAGGAGCACCCTTGTCGTACGTCCTCCAAGACAGACTTGTTGATTCTTTTGGCAGTTCATGCACTATTCACTTTTCTTCCACACAATTCAGAGACATTGATTCTTCTTCTGTCATCCTTATTCATTGTCCAACTTAAATATAAATAAACGTGGCTAAATTCCAATTGAATTTCATTTATACAATCAGACAGTGGGTCATAATTTGCTAACTCTGTCCGAAAAGTTGAGAAACCGGTGGAAGGAGAGGCCTGGATAACAGTCAGCAGCAAATTCCAGCATTGTAAGTGAGGCTGTCTTAGAAAATGCAACTCCTACCTGACCCCTCACTTATGAGTGAACCTAAGTGATCCCAGCTCAAACCTTTGACACTCAGCAACATGAACCTTGATTATGGTTTTAAGCTGCTGTGTTATGGGGGTTTTATCAACTACAAGCAATTGATACAAGAACAGCTACCACTAGCCCTATCTTTTTTTTCTTTCTTCCATATAAGTAGATGTGATACCTGGTGCTGCAGCAGCCATATTGCAATCATGAGGCAAGGCAGTCAAAATCAATGGCATATAAGGCTTTGACATCACTGCAGTATTAAAATGACATCAGCTCTTGTTTAGTTTTAAAATCCCTTTCACGTCAGAGAACAAACTGTATTTATTATAATCTTATTAGCAGGATTTTCAGTTATTGCTATTTAACGAGCTTCTAACATATGGCATGTTGACAGGCCTCTGAGGAAGCTGGGAGATTTGGGTAAGTGGGATGGCCACAGATTAGAAAGACAAAAAGAAATCCTATTATGGGCAACATTTTTTTCCTTCTTTTTTAATTTTAATGTAAGTTTACAGAGACTTAGGGTTTCCATTCACTCACTGTTGCACTTTTCTCCCTGCTCACCACCCCCCTCCAATTCACTCTTCTCCTTGAAAAGTAAAAGAAAAACTCTTCCATTGTTATGCAATCCCTCTCCCCAAGTCCACTCCACTGTGCAGCCTTCATTCTGGACTCCTGTCGTGACAACAATACCCATTCATGTATTCCTTTTAAACCGTTCTCTCCCTCATCTGTTTCAATGCCATATACATCATTCCTCCCCTCCTTCTCTGCCTTCCCTCAACTATGGAAGTCTGTATGGCGCTTTCTCAAAAAGTTGCAAATAGAAGTAACATTTGACACAGCAATTCCACTACTGGGAATTTACCCTAAAGAAACCATAACCGCCACCCAAGCAGATACATGCACACCCATGTTTACTGAAGCTTTATTCATAATAGCAAAGAGCTGGAAACAACCTAAGTGCCCATCAACAAACGAATGGATAGAGAAGCTGTGATATATTCAGACAATGCGATACTATGCAGCATTGAAAAACAAGGAACTCCTGAAATATTAACAAAATGGGTGACCCTGGAGGACATTATGCTGAGTGAAATATCACAGTCACTAAAGGACAAATACTGCATAGTGCCACTGTTATAAAACGGGACTGACATCGGGTTGGAAGGAACCTAAGAAAAAAGGGGATAAATAATGTATACTGCATTGAAACAGATGAGGGACAGAACTGATTAAAAGGAATATATGATTAGGTATTATCTTCATGACAAGATTCCAGAAAAAGAAATGCATAGTGAAGCAGACTGTGGACTTGGGGCAGGGGGATTGTATAACAATAAAATAATTTTTTTTTTCTTTTCAAAGAGAAAAATGAACTGTGGAGGAAAGGTGGGCAAGGAGTAAAATGTGCAACAATGAATGAATGGGGGGAAATTAAATGGAAAGAATATGCTGTAAAAAATATGTTGCAGTTAAAAAAATCATTAATAAAAAAATGCAAAAAAAAATTCCAAAACCTTACTAAGCATTAAAAAAAAAAAAAAAAGAACACAAATATGTCTTGGAGAAAGTGCAACCATGGTGCTTCTTGGGAGGCAAGGATGATGAAACTTTGTCTCATATACTTTGGGGCTGTTGTTAGGCTGGGCCAGTCCTTGGGAAAAGGCCACGATGCTTGAAAAGTTGGAGGGTTGGTGAAGGTGAGGAGAGGATGTCCATCAGGAATATGGGGTGACAAAACAGCTCTACCAACGGGCTCAAGTGTAACAGTGTTGAAGAGGACGGCTCAGGATAGGCCAGCGTTCAGCCCTGCTATACACAGGCTGGCTGAGTCAGGGTGGACTTGATGGAACCAACAATAGGGGCTGAGCATCCAGAAAGCAAGATGTGAAACTGATGGTGAGGTTAGTAAGAAGGTACCTTGATTAATCCTCCGCTGGGGGGGGGGGTGCTGTGGGCTTTCTGGGGGAGAAAATGATGGTACAGGCCGCTCCTGCTCTCACTTCCCTGTTCCCACCCAGTGCGCTCTCCAGATCTGGAAATTTTATTCAATCCCTGAGCACAGATCTTTCTACATCTTCTGTGGTTTCGCTCCCCCTGGGTCTTTCTGCTTATGGTTTTGGCTTTCTGCCCACCTCCCTCTTCTTTAAGCCTAAGGGTTTTCTTTTCTTCTTATTTTTTTTTTTATTTAAATAGCATTCAGTTTATTACAAATATTTAGTATTGGCTTCCCATATTTCCCCCCTTTTGTTTTTATCATAATTATGCTATCATCAAATAAAACAAATTAAACATAATAAACTCAAAGAAATACTTTCAAAAATCTCCATATGATCAGAAGGATTCGGGTTTAATATTCCTTGAAAGCTTGTTTTATTTGTCCCATTGCCACAGTGCTTGTCAAAACCAGTTCTGATTAATCTCCTTTGTCAGTGTGTCCTTTGCCATTCCCTATCACTCCTCCCTGAGAGAGATTTCCCTGATTCATAAGGAATAGGGGATGGCATATTCTTTTAGCTACTTCCTGCTGAAAAGGGACGCTGTAGGTTTCAGGGTGAAGATCTTCTCTCACTACTCTAAAGGGCCCCTTTGGCAATGGGAAACATGTAGACTCTTGTGGAGATTAATTTTGGAATTTAGATGCATTGTTATCAATTGTGCTTAGCCATACATGTCCATATCCTTGAAGATGCATCATGGAACTGCTGCAGTCTAGAAGACACAAATTTAACTAACAAGTTAAAAGTACATGAGTCGACAATTAAAAGCAATAATATTCCAAGTAGAGATCCTAACAGTGGTACAAATCAAGTTACAGAGGGAAGGTAGTTCTTAAAATAAAAGGCTAGCACTTTGTCTATTATAGTATAAAGGCTAGGAACCACAAGATGTAGAGCCTCAACTATGTCATTTATTGTTCTTAAGTCCTGGACCAAATTCCATCTACTACTGGGTTGTTTTACAGCTCGGAAGTCCGCATGCAAGGCAGAGGTGAAGTAAGGAACTGCTTATGAGGTTTTCCGTCAATTCCAACAATTAAGAAATAGAGAGAAGAGTTGGGACCTCAGAAGGCTTTTAGGACCAAATAATAGGCTCTTGTGTCCAGGAGAAAATGAATATACTTACCAGTAATGTTAAATGTTCACCCACGGCTCTTCTGGGAGGATCTAAATCGTTGAAGTGTCCTCCTTTGTTTCCAGCTGGGAGCTGGGGCCTGTCAGTCCTGTCAGCCACGAGGACCTGATGTGGGCCACCCTTGGCCAAGTGTCCTTCAGATTCACACTTAAAGCAAGTGAGTGGGAGCTTCCTCTCTACTCCCTTGCCTATCTGTGGCTCTCGTCTGTGACACTGTCTACTGAAGTCTCCCAGCTTTTCAGAGTGGAAGCAATTCTGACCTCCTTTATTACCTTTGGGTGGTCTTATTTCTTTAATGAGTCAAGTGCCCCCAACTGGCCGGCTGTTTGGTACAGGCATCACACCCCACTGTAAATGAAAATCCTCACAGAGCGAGTTCTGCTCTGACCAACTCTGACTGCCACTTGTTGGAACCCACTTGATGACAACTGGTTGACTGGTGATTATTTTTAGAAAAAGATAAAAATAACTGTAAATATGCACAGATCTGTCTTGAGGTATTTCTCCGCCTCCACTGCTCTGGGTCACCATTATGGACTCTGGTGCCCATTTTTCTGGGACCCTTTCTTCCCCTACACCCCTTTGCAGTCAATCCAGCCTTCTGGGGTTCACTCAGCCTGGGGCCCGAGGATAAGGGGCTTTGCTTCCCTCTCACCTCTCTGTAAGTCTCAGGATGATGCTTCAAACAAGAACACTCTGCTGCTTACAAAGGATTGGAGATTGAAGTCTGCCCAAGGTGGCTTGGAAGAAAGGCTTGGCAAACTCCTGAAAATGAGCCACTGCAAACACTTTGAGGCGCCACTCTGCTCTGGTTCATGAGGGATTGCCAAGAGTAAGCACCATGTCAGCAGCACTGGTCTGGTCACCCCATCACCTCAGCCGATCTTCATGGCCTGTGGCGAGGCCCCTTGTCAGAGTGCCCTCTCCTCCATGTGGCCTGTGGACCTTCTCTGTCAGGAAGGGCTAATCTACTGGGCTCTGACGTGTTTGTGTATAATGGCTTAGCTGCCTCTGAGTGGCCAAAGGAGCCTGGGCCTTGACATGTGTTAAATATTGTGCTGCTAATGGGGAGGTCAGTGGTTCTAATCCACTAGGCTCTCAGCAGCAGAAAGACCGACAGCCTCCTCCCTTAAAGACTTGGAGCCTTGGAAACCTGGTGGAGGGTTTTTGTGCGCCATTGAGTGAACCGACCCACAGCTGACCCTCCAGGGGGTTTTCAGAGGCAACAAATCACACGGACGGAGATTTTCCATCTTTCTCCCACGGAGCAGCTGGTGGATTTGAACCACGTGCCTTTGAGATTGCAGTGCAGCTTCTTATCACGAGGCCACCAGCACTCTCTGATAGATGGTTAAGTGAGTCAATCAGACAGCAGTAGATTTGGGTGGAAAGAAGTAGTGGTGCATTGGTTAAAATCCCCGCCTGCTCACCAAAAAGGGTTGGCGGTTCAAATCCACTGGGCACGCTGGCGGAAGGAGTGGCCATGTGTTCTGTACAGGTGGACAGCCTCGGGTGGGGTGGTCTTACTCCGTCCTACAGGATCCAGGTGAGTCAAGCTGATTCCAGAGACAGGGTTTTTGTGGGGGTGGGGAAAATATGGGGCTTGGGTGGTACAAACAGGTAACAACCTTGGCTACTGACCAAAACATGGGAAGTTTGTGTCCAAGCAAAGGCACCTAGGAAGAAAGTTCTGGTGATGCACATCTAATAATCCCACACACAACTGCTCTCCTCTGACAGCTTGGCTTGCTGTGACTCAGCTGACTCGATGGCACTCACTAACCGGTTATGATTGTTATTATTGTTGTTGTTAGGTGCCATCGAGTCGAGTACGACTCACAGCGACCCTATGAACAAAAGATCTGAAACCAGTCCTGTCCTGTGCCATCCTCACACTTCGTGACACACAAGAGCCCACTGCAGCAGTCACTCTGTCAATGCACTTGATTGAGGGTCTTCCTCTTCTTTGCTGACCCTCCACCCTTCCCAACATCATGTCCTTCTCCAAGGAATAACCCCATCCTAGCAATATGTCCAAAGTATGTGAGGTGAAGCCTCATCATTCTTGCCTCAAAAGAGCACTCTGGCTGCACATTCTCCGAGATATAACTGTTCGTTCTCTTGGCCATCAATGGGGATGTTCAGAGCTCTTCTCTAACACCGTTGCTCAAAGGTGTCAATTCTTTTTCTATCATCTTTATTCATTGTCCAGGTCTTGGACGCATAGCTAGTAATCGGAAAGACTATGGCCTGAACCAGATGCACCTTAGTTCTCAAACGGATATCACTACTCCTTCATAATTTGGAAAGGTCCTTAACTGCAGATTTTCCCAGTGCAATGCATCTACTTATCCTGACAGCTTGTACAAGGATGTTAATTGTGGATCTAAGCTAGATGAAGCTGTTGATATTTTCAATCTCCTCTCCATCCATTGTGACACTGCCTATCAGTCCAGTAGTAAGAATCTTTGTTTTCTTGATATTGAGACACAATCTATACTGAAGGTTGCATTCCTTGGTCTTCTGCAACAAGTACTTTACCTGGTTATAATTACTTTTTTAAAAAAAAAATTATTAAATTCATGTAAACACACCTATTTTTTAAAAAACCTTAACGTCCAAGTCCTCTTCCTTTCTAGCATGGTCCCAGTGCTATGGTCCCTGAAAAGAAGGGTGGTGAGAAGACGGCCACTCTGCCATCAACAAGGTGGTGACCTGAGGGCCCACCATTGATATTCACTAGTGCATCCATGGAGTGGCCTTTAAGAAGTGTGACCCTCCGGCACTCAAGGAGATATGGGAATTTGCCATGAAGCAGATGGGAACACCAGATGTTCGCACTGTCACCAGGCTGAACAAAGCCGTCTGGGCCAAAGGAACGAGGCATGTCCCATACCGCGTCCATGCACAATTGTCCAGAAAATGTAATGAAGATGAAGATTCCCAAACACACTGCATGTACTCGCTACCTGTGTACTTGTCACCACTTTAAAAAAATCTACAGACTATCAATGCGGATGAAGAAGAATAGCTGATAATAAAGTAAGTTATGAAATGGAAAAAAAGAAAATTAACTTCCTCACCCTCAATCCTGTTCAGCCCCCCGCCTGCCTGCTGTCTTAGATTCCTCCCACCCCCATATTGAGCCAGGCCCCTCGCAGAAATAAACTGACACACTGACCACAGCAACGGGCAGGAGCAGAGCATATTTCGTGGGGACGAGCAGAGTTCGTGGGAATGACGTAGGACAGGGCGAGGCTCTGCTCTGTTCCCAGGGTCGTTAGGCGTCGTGGTCAACTAGATGGCACTAAACAATGTGGGTCAGTACATGGTGTGGTATTTCATTTTCCCACGGACATCTGGCATGACCGCAGGAACAAGGGGCTACATCCTGGGCTGTCCAAGGATCCACCTGGGCCTCTGTCCGTTCAGCCACTGCTCCTGGGGCTCACCATTCCATGCTCACCAGAGGACATTTCGATCACCCAGGACCACCACAGAGTGGGGCAGATCTATCCTCCTCAGAGCTGAGGCCACCTAGGCTCTGAGAGGTTAGCAGAGTCACCTCGGGTCAGGAAGATAGTAAGACAGAGAGTGAAGTTGGAACTTGCGTCTTCTGACATACCCAGCTGTTCTGGGAAAAGTGCTGAAAGGCGCTCCACTTCCCTAAACCTTGCTCCCTGAGCGCCTGTCCCCAAAGAGCTGAGGTTAGCTAGAATCGTGTTGCAATCCCTCCTGGCTGGCCCACGGAGCAGCCAGGCCTGGCTTCTTGTCTCTGACCTAATAACACTGTGCAGCTGCTCTGTTCACACTGGGCTCAGTGTCCAGCGACTTGGGTCACTCATAAATGAACAACCAGCTGTCACTTCACCTTCAGCTCAGAGTGGGTGAAGCTCCTTTCCCTTCGCTGGCATTCAGCGGTTCTGGAAGCCGGGTAGACTTTGCCCTTTGACACCTGGTTAGATGCAGGCCATTGGCTCAAAGGCAAATACAGACCATGAAACAGAAAGATAAGTCAAGTGCAGATGCTTAGGGTGGGGGTGTGGGTGCACAGTGCTGGCTTCTCCCTGCATGGGCTGGTGGGAGGTGTCACCTGCTTCAAGGAAGCAGATGGGGACATGCTGGTGAGCTCATGGATGCTGCCCCAGGGGAGTTGCAGCATGCCTGGCCAGGCTCTGTGGGTGTAGGCCAAGAGGCAGCTCCAAAAAGCCCAGTTTTCAGCTCACACTTCTCAAGTGAAACCTCAGACCCTGGAAGTCAGCGTCAAGTCCCTGTGGGGCCTCCTTTAACCATCAGAACTGCAATCCTGACCGCAGTGAGCTGTAGGCCTGCCTGGAAGGGTAGCCACCAAAGTTTCCTGCAATCCTTGGGTAGGCACGAGCTTCTTGTTGTTATTGTTGCTGTGTGCTGTCAAGTTGCCTGCCACTCATAGCTACATAGTACAATAGCTCTGACCCCTGCTAATTTTACTGTCTCTGACACACCTAACCTGATTACCCCAGTCACTGAGTCAATCCATCTCATCCTGTGGCTTCCTCTTGTGCTGTCCTTCCACCCTTCCAAGTATGATGTCCTTCTCCAAGGACTGGTCCCTCCGACAACATGCCCAAAGTACGTGAGACGGAGCCTCAAAATCCTTGCCTCCAAGGAGCAGCTCGGTTTCACTCTCTATAGGACAGACCTGTTTGTTCTCCTATTAGTCCATGGTATGTTCAAGACTCCTCTCCAGCACCACAACTCAAAGGCGTTAATTCTGTCATCCTTAGTCATTGGTCAGCTCTCTGATGCACAGCAATAGTCACTGCGAAGACCATGGCTTGAATCAGGAGCACCTGAGCCTCTAAACTGTCATGGTTGCTCCTCAGCACTCTGGAGAGCTCCTGACAGCAGATGTTCCCAACGTAATTCATCTTTTCATTTACTGACTGCTGGTGCCAAGAGTGTTGACTGTGGAACCAAGCAAACGGAAATTGTTAACAATATCAATCTCTTCCCCGTCTATCATGAAGCTGCCCATTGGCATAGTGTTGGTCATCTTTGGTTTTTTTTGATGTTGAGCTTCAATCCTGCAGTCCTTGACGTTCTATTCTATGCCTCAGGTCGTGCTCAGTTTCCGCAATCAAGGTTGAATCATCTGCATAGCACAGGTTGTTGATGAGTCTTCCTCCAATCCAGATGCCACATTCCTCCTCATGAAGTCCAGCCGCCCACTTGATCTGTTCTGCACTTGCTTAGGCAACTTCATTTCAATGCAGAGAGGAGAGAGAGGGCTTAGGGGAACCCCAATGAGTGAGGCAAGGAGAAGGATTTGACCTGGTCTACCAGCCTTCCCTGCTCCATGCTTCCCAAAGGACCACCCAGGATGACTAGTTCCTTTATTTTAATAATTGTATGCCCGTTTTAATGTGCTTTCCAATATATCAAACACACCAAGTCCACAATTTTTTGTATGTTCTTGTTATTTGTTCTTAGCAGCTGTCAGGTTGACTCCAATTCATGGCAAGGACATGCATGTTAAACAGAGCTACATTTCTCAGTGCCTTCAATGGCTGATTTCTTGGAATTAGTTTTCCAGGTCTTTCTTCTGAGGCACTCTGGGTGGACTTGAACCACCAACCCTTTGTTTAGAAGCTGGGTGCATTAGTAGTTGGTGCCACCCAGGGATTCCAAAACCCTCATCATGAAAGGGAATTAGACCAGTGTTAGAACGTGGAGACTCTCTAAGACCAACAGAACTGCTAAGGCCAGGTTTCCTCATGGATCTTATGGTCAGGACATCATCTGTCTCCCACTTGAGTAGTCTTCCTCTGTTAAGCTTTGTACAGAGGGACATACTTTGGGTGGTGTGACTCCAGGCCTCATTAGTTCTGTGACTTTGGATAAGATTTTGTCTTCTCTGGGCATCAGCGTCTTCACCTGTATACAGTACTACTGTTGGGAAGGTCAGTGGGTGATGTGAAAATGTCTCACAGGATTTGACATATATTCACAGAGATTGATCTGGGCTAGTTCATCTGCATTCACTAATGTGCATTTTTGTTTAACTTTTCAAAGACTTGGAAAATATTTCTTTTCTTTTCAAGCATCCTTTAGTCATCTAATGCTACTATAATAGAAATAGCAAGAGTGGGTAGCTTTAACACCCAGAATTTTACTTTCTAATACCTTAGAACACCAGTAGTCTGAATTCAGAGCACCAGTTCTAGGTAAATCTTTCTCTGTGGCTCTGAGGGTCTTTGCTTCTTCAACTTCTGGGAATCCTGACATGTGCTTGTCATCTCTCTTCCCTATTTATAATCTGTTTAATTGTTTAATCATTTTTACAGCTGAAAGAGATTGACTTTAGGTACTTGATACACCAATCTTGCCACAGTAACAAAAATAAAGACAATCCATTCCCAGGTAGGATTCTCACCACAGACACAGAGGTTAGGATTTACAACAATTTAATCCCAAACATTCAATATATGTATAAAAAACACATCCACTCCATTATATCATCCCAAAAGTCTTAATTCAACTCCAAGTTCAAAATGAATCTGAATCATATGAGCGAGACATTTGGTACATTGTATCCTGGGACCATATTCCTCTTCATCTGTGAACATGTAAAATGCAGAATCCAAATGGCCTGTTTTGGTAGTGAACAGGCACACACTAACCATTTCCATCAAGAACAGAGGAAGTCAGAGGGTAAGAAGGGATTCCAGGTACGATTGTTGCTGTTGTTATGTGCCATCAAGTTGCCTGCGACTCATACTGACCCTATGTACAACAGCCCTAAACCCTGCTCTATCCTGTGCCAATCTCACCAACTCTGACACACCCACCCCCCATTACCCTAGTCACTGAATCAATCCATCTCATTGAGGGTCGTCCTCTCCTGCGCTGTCCCTCCACCCTCCCAAGCATGACGTCCCTCTCCAAGGACTGGTCCCTCCTTGCAACATGTCCAAAATATGTCAGATGAAGCTTCAGAATCCTTGCCTCCATGGAACAGCCCAGCTTCTCCCTCTCCAGGACAAACCTGTTCGTTTTCTTAGCAGTCCATGGTATATTCAACACTCCAGCACCACAGCTCAAAGGCATCAATTCTCCTATCATCCCTAGTCATTGACGCATCCTTAGTAATCTGACGCATAGCAAGTGACTGCAAAGACCATGGCCTGTATCAGGCGCACCTTAGTCCCCAGATTGACATCCTTGCACTTCGGTACTTTAGAGAGGTCTCTAACCACAGGTATGATGTCAAGTCACGAATCCAGTAAAACAACTTACATGTGACCTCAAGTCTTGAAAATCATCCTCAGTTCTTTGGGACCTATTTTTGGAATTAGCCCTAGTCTCCAGACTCTGTGTTGGGCATGCCTTCTGGATCCTGGGGGGAGGCCCCTTGATCCTGGGCTTCAGCTCTGCCGTTCAGGCCCACAGGGAGGCGTCTCTGCACCCTTAGCTTTCAGTGGCTTCATTCTCGTCCGCATGAGCGGCAATCTCGGACCCGTAGTCCAGGCAGACCCAGGTCTTCTGCCCTCTGCACATGGCAGCTTTGTCCCCGCTGCTTTGGGCGGTGCACTTTAAATTCTGGAAATGAGCTGGTGAAGGTATGACTCTTTGAAAGCTGGGAGGCCACGGCCTCACTCTCTGGGACTAGAAGGCCGTGTTTCCTGCGCTTCTCCCCACAGTTCTGCAGACCTTCCAGCTGCCCTGAGGCTCGTCTTACGCTGGCAGCACATGCTGAGGCATGGGGGTCTAGTAAGGTAGTTTTTGGTGGAGTACTAATAGGGGTGTCGATTGAGTTAATATTAATGGTATGGTTAAATGTTGGGTCAGATTATATAGTTAGTAATACTATGTTGAATAATTTTGATAATAGTACGATTGAGTGATGAGTTGGTGGTAGTCTAGTTCGTGGGAATTTTTTGTTTTTATTTTCCTCAGCAGAAGTTTTATTTGTGTGTCATATTAATGGTTTTATTCAATAATTTCCATCTTCTGTTGCATCATCTTTCTTTGGAATCCGCACACACGTGGATTGCTTCCAGTTGGTTGGCCAGGCTTCCAAACCTTCAAAAACTCTTGGCACAGACAAGTGAGTGCGCCCAGCATTGCATGTGCTTGCTGAATCTTAATTGGTATCCCATCAAGTCCTGAGGCTTGTTTTTGCCAATCTCTTCCGTACAGCGTGGACTTCTCTCCTTGATAGCATCAGCTCTTAATCATATGTTACTTCCTCAGATGGTTGAATTTCAACCAGTTCTTCTCGGCATAATGCTGCTTTGCATTTCGTTTCCCTTCTTTTGGAGCTTCCTGCATTGTTCAATATTTTGCCCATGGAATTCGTCGGCGTTGCCGCTCAAAGCTTGGCTTTTCTTCAGTTCATTCAGCTTGAGAAATGTCGAGCGTGTTCTTCCTTTTTCACTTTCAAACTCCTGGTCTTTGCACATTTCATAATACTTTGTCTTCTCAAGCTTCCCTTTGAAATCTCCAGTTCAGCTCTTTTACTTCACCATTTTCTTCCATTTATTTTGGCTTCTCTGCATTCTTGTTTCAGAGTTACAGTTTAGTGTAAGCAAAGACGCGATTTTTCTCCTTTACTTAAATTCATGGGCTTCCTGAATTTTTTCCAGAGTCCTTTTGGGGGTCCAGGGACCCCAAGAGAAAAACTTGTGTTAAGGTGCTACACTGTATGGCCTGTACTGTTACTGCCCTTGTAGTGTGCTCCTCATAAGGTCTTGATCACCTAAAAGAGAAGCCTCGATTTTGGCTCTGTGGGCAAAAATATCCCAGTTTCCTTCATGTGTAGCTTGTCTGTGCTCCTCTTTTATCAGTCCTCCAGACTAATCAGTGCCTTCCCGGTCCCTGTGATCTGCAGTGGCTTCAGCAAGCCTGAGAAAACAGCATGGGGCCTCACAGGCTGATGGCAGCAGGGTCCCCTGCCCCCCATGTCAGCCTTTCCTGTAACTTCCAGTAAAGTGCTGAATGCTTTATGAACACCCAGAGTTCTGGTCAGTGTTCTCCTTATGACAAAGACGATCCTTGGGCCTCTTCCTTTCAGAACTCTAGCTTGCCATTAAAAAAAAAAAACCAACCACCCCAAACCCTCAAAACACCAAACAATTCCATAATTGTTCATTAAAAAAAAAATCTCCACTAGATGTTTCTTTGGCCACTGTCTGCGATCTTGCCGTTTCTGTCAGTGGCTCACTGGATGCCTCACAGTGACCCACACACAGCACAGCCCAGCACAGCCCAGCCCAGCCCAGCACAGCACAGCACAGCCCAGCACAGCCCAGCACAGCCCAGCCCAGCACAGCACAGTCCAGCACAGTCCAGCACAGCCCATCCCAGCACAGCGCATCCCAGCACAGCACAGAACAGCGGGCCCCACAGCGTGTCCTAAGGGCGTCTGACCATTGCTGAGGCTCTCCCATAGCTCCATCCCATAAAAGGGGTTCCCCATTCTGCACATTCTGTGGAGTCTCCACAGGATGACTCCAGTCCTTCAGGCCAGAAGTGTGGGCCTTCCCAACAGCATGACGGACTGAGAGGAACTTGTCCAGGTTTTCCTGCTATGATGTGACTGCTGAATGGAAAATGAGTGTACCATTCTGGTGAAGAATTAGAAACAGGTTAAGGTGGCACCTTGATGGCACAGTGTAAGGTTGATGGTTCTAAATCCCTCAGTGGCCTCGTAGGAGAAAAGACTGGATGACGTGCTCTCCTGGGGATTAGGTCCAAGAGGCCATTTATCCTGTCACACAGGGGCCCAGGAATTGGCATCTACTAGATGGTACAGTTACACACAAAGTGAGGTCTTCAAATGCCATTTGTAGAGTCTCGGGAAGGACTCTGGGATGGTCCAGGGAGGAGTGGGGATGCAGAATGTCCACCTGTTTTTTACTAAAGTTCTTCCTTATGTATTACTGGGTTTCTTCGTTAAGACAAGTTTTAATCTGTTTGAAGAAAAGTTCCCATGGTTTATAAACCCATGCTACCAACACTGGAAGCAGGAGTGGCATCCACTTCCTACACATGGCTCTGGAAGCTAAGAACTTTGTTCAGTGTCGATAGTTGCTGAGGGGCTGCAGGCCTTTTGTTCATAGGGTCACTATGAGTCGTGCTCATTCGATGGCAATCAACAACATTAAATGTAGTTAAGTCTGAAAATGCTGGGAGACATATCTACCATTAGAATGAGGGACAGAAAAGTGAAAAGAGGCTTTTCTGAAAGCGGGAAGCTTGCGAAACCTGGAAAATCAAGGTAGTCCTAGAGAGTTCCAGCTCTCACAGGTTCACTGTGAGATCAGCGAGAATGACGATGTCCCCAAACTGCTTAACCTCCAAAGATGAAAATACAATTTGATAGAAAACTTCAAATTCATTAATTGACTAGACGAACTTGAGACCCATCTTATGAAGGTTAAAGAAGGGATATGTGTAACAGACGACAAATACCAAGCTCTCTTCGCAGTGACTACAGTTCTGCATTTTCTAAACAGTGTCCACAGAAAGATTCTGGAATTCTCTTTAGAAGGAGTTGGGGGTGGGGATTGTAAATCAAACCTGGGGTGAGCAGGTCATGCTTCCCTGTGTCTGTTTAGGAAACAAAGTGTTTCTCAGAAGAGCCACATTCCATGAGAATTATGTTTGTTCTAAGCTTAAACAAGAGATCTTTTCCTCAGGAAAGGCTGATTCATTATCAAAGCATCTTAGGAAATGAAAACTCGGCCACTTTACGGACAACTGGATGTCACAATATCTTCATTCCATGACAATGCTTTCAACACTAATCCTGATGTCTGACACTGTGCTTTTAAATGCAGATATTCCTACTCCTCACTTACCAGCTGGTTCATTATCCAGCATCTCACATTCATGGCCGGAGTAAACACATCTTCTGACTATTCTGTGCGTTAATGATGTGCATCAGGCATAAAGAACCCTGAGGTGCAAGGTGAGAGTAACGTGATGATGGTTTAGATCAAGGCTGGGCCATGATGCTCTGGGGTTTGGTCATTATGTGATGATGCAATTTAGCAGTTGAGTAATGACATAACCACCCTCCATTTCCACATAAGGCCAACATTTTGCAGAATGATCTACCTTTTGGAACCTAACCATGCCAATAGGTGTTGATCTATGTGCAAATATTTCACAGGTTCACTGCCTATCAGATGTCAAATCTAGTTATCTTCTGTATGTTAATGAGTTTTTCTTGTTTATATATGTCTGTATGTATACACTTATTTACTTACAAAATGTGAATCTATTTTATTAAACACATCAGCATTTAAATGAATTGACACGGCACAGGACAGCATGGAATTATGCATCCCTACTCTGGGGGGGTGGTGTGCAAAGTGTACAAGATGTCAGACTACAAACCAAAAAGGTAGGGGTTCAAATTCACCAGCTGCTCTGCAGGAAAATGGGCTGTTTTCTTGCATTAAAGATCTGCTGTTGTTGTCTGAGGCTGTTGAGTTGACCTTGACTCACGGAGAACCTACTAACTATAGAACAAAACGTCGCCCTACATTGCCTCATGCTCACAGCCTCCCCCAGGCTCAAGTTCATTACTGTACTTACTGTGTCAGTAATGGTCTTCCTAGGGTCTTCCTCTCTTTTTGGGGACTTTCTGCCTTTCCAAGCATGCTGTCCCTTTCCAAGCACTGGCCCCTCTTGACAACATGCCCAAAGTACATGAGGCAAAGGTTCTCCCTCCTTGCTTCGAAGGAGCATCCTGGTTGAACTCTCACCAAGACGAAAAAATTCGTTTGTTCTTTTGGCAGTCCATGGAACATTCAATCTTCTTCTCCAACATCACAATCCTTCTTCAGTCTTAACTTATTCATCCTCCAACTTTCATATGCTCACGAAGCAAATACCGTGGCTTGGAGGAGGTGTATCTTAGTCTTTAAACTGACAAGCCTATTTCTTTAGCAATTTAAAGAGGTTTCTGATTGCAGATTTTCCCACCGCAACACACCTTTTGATTTCTTGACTGCTGGAAATATGGATAGCAACTATGGCCCCAAGTAAAATGAAATTGTTGACAACTCCCATCTTTTCTCAGTCTATGATTCAGTTTCAAAAAACTGACAGAAGAACAAGGTGAACCAGACTCGACCGGATGGCAGGGGGGTTGTTTTTTGCTGTTTCCTCTGAGACCAGAGAATCCTGCTTCTACTCCCAGCTCAGCTGCATACGTGCTCAGTCTATGCTTTCTGAAGGATCCCTTCACTTCTTGCAACTTGTTTTCCTTACCTGTGAAGTGGGAGAAACTGCTGTATCTCCTTCACAGGGCTCTGAAGATGATAGGAGTTGATACGTGTGTGAACCTTTTGAATAGCATCAGGTACACACATCAAGTACTCAAAAATGCTAGCTATACAGCAGAGATGTGAGGCAGGTGCAGGACTAGGGAGGGTTTCATTCTGTTTACACGACACAGGGCACACACATGCTGATGGATGGCACCTAACCATGTTAGTACCTCTCCCTACGGTCAGGTGAATGGAAAAGTCTAGTAGGTAGAGTTGCTAAGGAGACCACTAACACATTACCACTCTTTATCTGTTGAAATAGAATAAAAGCTATTCATTTCAAAGACTATGACCATGGAGAAAGGATGAAAGTCACACAAGTGTTGAGGACTTTCGTTCACAGAGTTGCTATAAGTCGCCTATGACTTGATGGCACTTAACAACAATACCACCAACATAGAGAGATAAGATAGTTGACCTAGCAGAGAGAAAGTGACGCTACCAAGCCAGAGGTGGGTGATTTCTAATCCGCGGCCCTCAGGTCTGTTTTTCAATGTTTTTGTTCAAACATTCTTATAGGTTGTATAGCCCTGGTGTGTCCACTTGCTGTACAGAGGTAACTCGTGGTTGCTGATGCTGAACACTGTGACACCAACGTGTCAAATGCGTTAACGGTTACCCGTGGAGGACAGTGTTTGGTGGAGCTCCCCGATTAAAACAAGCTTGGAAGTGGGAGTGGCATCCACTTCCGTAATAGCTTGCCTCCGGAAACCCTATGAACCTGGAGAAAGGATGAAAGTCACACAAGAGTTGAGGACTTTGTTCACAGGGTCGCTATGAGTTGTCTACAACTCGATGACACTTAACAACAAACAACATTTTAAGGACTGTTCTTGCCTGAGTCCACCGACTTTTGGTGCTGTCAGAACACTGGAGAGCATCTTGTCTGATGCCTTTCTCTTATAGCTAAGGACACAGGGACCAGTTTGATGGAGGAACATGGTCACCGAGTGAGGGAGAGAGAGGACAGCCGGCTGCAGTAACTGCACCAGCTGCCAGGATGGGAGTCAACTGTCTGCACCGACAGTTTGCTGCTGGAGCACTCCACGCCACTGTGAAGACAAAGGGAAGCATTTCCACACTTGCATTAGCCAACAGATGACGCGTATTTGGGTAAGGTAAACAGGCTTTTCTGTGCTGAGAGAAAATGCTTATAATGAGTCTACCTGTTTCCATTTGAAATGTCCCTTGCAAGACACTGGTTACAACATCCTGGGAGACAGCCCGAAGGATCAGAAGTGATGCACCCAAGGCCCCACCCTGTTCCAACACACGGTGAGGACACAGGGAAGAGAATCAAAGTTTTATTTACTATTAGAGATATTTAAAAATAAACATTATAATACGCTTGGATTTTTGGTGTGGAACGTAGAAAAATGCGTGCAGCTGTCCTTGGAACCCTCCAGCCACGGCCCGGAGGGGGCGTGCATCACAGCTGGTGCAGGGGGAGGTGGACAAATGGCAGGGACAGGAGGCCGGTAGTGGCCGCTCGGGAGGGTGGTCGGTCCCTACTCGGTGTACCGCGTTCTCTTCTTCTTGTGGTTCTCGATGGCCCTTCGGAGCGCCTCGTCCTGGACCAGGTCAGTCATTTTCACGTCTGCGTGGCTGCAGCCGATTGTGGGACAACTGGGGGTGGGGGTGGGGGAAGAGAAAGACAATCGTGTCGGTGTGTTTAAGTTCAGTGCTTCTCATGTCACTGATGTCAGATCTGAGCGTTCACATAGGGGTGTGTTAGCAAAGAGTAGCCCAAGGAACACAGTGGCCCAGGGCTTGGTTCTTACTGAAAGCTCAGCAGTTCAAACCCCCAGCTGCTCCAAGGGAGAAAGGTGTGGCCTCTGTAAGGAGTGACCGTCCTGACAACCGACGGGGCCACTATGGGACAGTTCTGCTCTGGCTTGGAGGTCCCTCTGAGTCAGAATTGATTCTGAGAGGCAGAAGTGACAGATGGCAGGGGGCCATTGTGTATGTCCCATTGCTGGCTGCTTCCCGAGGTCAGGGCTCTGCACCCACCCTGTGCCTGTATGTGGCCGAGCTACTCCGTCACATGAGGTCACTGTGAGCTGAACAATGAACCCATCAGCAGCTGGCCTGTTAAAGACGAGAGGTGATGCTGAGGCTCATTCACTGATGGCGCTGCCCTGACTCGGGCACTGCCCGGGGCTGGGAACCCAGTGGTGCCGCTCAGGCAGCTTCCTTCCATTGAGGGACCAACAATCAGATCCATGCACTGCGGTGGGGGGTGTTCTGAAGAGACCAAGTATGGTCCACAGAGAATCAGGCTGAGGCTTTCCTCACTGGGCGGGGGCAGGAAAACCATGCCTGACGAGCTCTGGTTTTGAACCAAGCCCTGAGGGGAGTGCGGGGGTGAGTGAGGTGGGTGGCTCAGGGTGAGAGTCCTGAGGGGCGTAAATGCTCAGAACGAGAGGCCTGTGGCTTCCCTGAGGGGCCTCAGAGGAAAGGCCGGGAGACTGACACTGAACAATCACTGAAAAGCCTATGGAGCGCAGTGCAACCCTGTTACTCGTGGGGTCACCTCGAGCTGCAACTGGCTTGATGTGGAAGCACGAGACGGGCAGGAGCGAGTGTCCAGGCTGGCAGAGGGGACGTGGGGGTGAAGGCAGAGGAGTGGGACCTGGGGTATGGGGAGGTTCTGAGAGAGGAAGGAGGTGGTTGACAAGTGGAAACACGACTCTAGATGACACCTGAGTGGAGGCAGCAGGTGAGCAGGACCTGTAGGAAGGCAGGAGACAACGGGAGCTGGGAAGAGGTGGGAGCTGGGAGTCTATGGAGAACACACCTGAAAGCAGAACTCAAACGACCTGCTGCTGTTTTGCAAGTGTGGCGAGGCCTTGTTCACATGGTTTGGCCCGAACAAATGGCAACGAGGGGACCCTGACTGCAAGGAGCACCCAGCTTGGCCCCTACAAGCTCTGCAGGAGCCGACAGATGGGACAGGGACACATGGATGTGTGCAATGAACTGCTTGACCCCCAGTGGAAAGACTGCAGGGACCACTGGGGGTGCGGAGGCCAAGCTGTGGCTGAAAAAAACCAGCACGCGAGTCATTCTGACAGAGGGGGATTTCGGCAGCAACATGGCTCTTGATGTGGTCTCCTCAGAAGAGACGGGGTGGGATAGAGTCACCTGACTTCTCAATGTGAACCAGATGCTGGCGGGGGCGGGTGGTGTCCCAAGTTTGAAGTCAAGTGGAGCTGAGCCTGAACTGCACCTCCACCATCAACTTCTAGTTTATGAGACCACAGCCATTCCCTTTCTGATCCGTTACCTTTCTGAGATCTGGAATGGGGGAGGGAAAATCCCTGTGTCCCAGGGTTACAGGAGACACAGATGCTCCCACCCTCTTCCGACCTCCTGCGACGGTCATTTGTTAGCTGAGGTAGAGCTGGGTCCTGACTTAGTGTGACCTCATCACAATAGAAGAGTGGTGGCCTGGACCCTGGTGACGTGGGCAGTTTTCACTAATTTTAAGAGCTGACCCTTGCTGGCTCTAAGCCCAGAAGCTGCGAGCAAGGCCCTGAATGATGTAAAAACCGCTGCTGAACCAAAAAGAACTGGCCGACACAAAACATTTCAGGAAGTACCAAGAGCCAACATTAATGAAGGAAGAATTTTAACCTGCACTGAAGGCACTGGCAAAAAATAAGGCCCCAGGAATCTATGGGATGCCAACTGACATGTTTGCAATAACAGATGCAGCCCGGACGTGCTCACGAGTCTGTACCAGGAAACTTGGAAGACAGTTACCCGGCCAACTGAGTGAAAGTGATGCATATTTATTCCCATTGCCAAGAAAGGTGATCCAACAGAGTGTGGAAATTATCAAGCTGTATCATTAATATTACATGCAAGCAAAATATTGCTAAAGATCATCCAAAAATGCCTAGAACAATACTACACTGACAGAGAACTGCCAGAAGGTCAAGCTAGGCTTAAAAGAAGCTATGGCAGCAGCAATATCACTGCTGACATCAGATGGGTGCTGGCTGAATGCAAAAAAATATAAGAATTTGTATTTGTGCTTCACTGGCTATTCAAAGGCATTTGACTGTGTGGATCCTAACAAATTATGGCTAACACAGAGAAGAATGGAAATCCCAGAGCACGTAATTATATCTAGACCAAGAGGCTGTTGTCCAAACAGAGCAAGGGGACAGCGCATGGTTTAAAATCAGGAAAGGTGTGAATAAGGGCTGTATCCTTTCTACATTCCTATAAAACCTGTACGCTGAGCAAATAATTCAAGAAGCTGGACCATATGAAGAAGAAGGTGGCATCAAGAATGGAGGACGACTCATCAACAACCTGTGTAATGCAGATGACACAACCTTGCTTGCTGAAAGCGAGGAGGACCTGAAGCGCTTGCTGCAAAGAAACACTACAGCTGCAATATGGATTACATCTCAACATCAAGAAAACAAAGATCCTCACCACTGGACCGATGGGCATCATGATGGTAGACAGATAAGAGGACTGAAACAATCAATGATTTCATCTTACTTGGATTCACAATCTCGGTATCTGCAGAAGATGTATTGTACTTGGAAGGTCTGTAGTTAGGGACCTCTCCAAATGACTGGAATGATGTTAGTGGTTAGTGGACTCAGGTGCAACTGATTCAGGCCATGGCCTTTCCCTTCACTTGCTACGCATGGGAGAGCTGGGCAATGAGTAGGGCTGACAGAAAAAGAACTGATGCCTTTGAGCTGTGGTATTGTTGGGGAAGAATACTGAATATCTCATGGACTTCCAAGAGAACAAAACAGGTTCTAGAGAAAGAATAGCCAGGATGCTCTTTGGAGGTAAGGATGGTGACGTTTCATCTCATTTGCTCTGGGCGTGTTGTTAGGAGAGGCTATTCCTTGACGGGGCAGCATCCTTCCAAAGTGGCAGGTCAGTGAAGGAGAGGACTGCTGCAGGGGGTTGGAGCATGTCAGAGGTTGTGAGGAGAGCGCAGGGGTCAGACCTGCTGTTCACCGGGTGTCTATGGTGCTTGACCTAGCAGGGTCCTTCCTCTTTGCCGCTCATCTCGGCCTGGCTGAGATGACACCGGCTCAGCTTCACCGACATTCACACCTGTACTCTCTCTTGGCTCTCATCTCCAGACCAGAGTCTTTACCTTAACCCATTGCTCTTGTGCCAATTCCCACCCACAGCCTCCCTACAGGACTGAGGAGAAGAGCCCGGCCAGGTTTCCAAGGCTGCATTTAAGGAAGCCGAGTCCTGGTCACCCTCTGAAGGAGCAGCTGGTGGTGGGTTTGAACTGCCAGCCTTTCACTTAGCACTTTACTGTACCACCAGGGCTCTTCTATGAGAGGGGCATGAAGCAATGTGATGAAGAGTATGTTCACAGCAGGGGCCTACGCTGCACACCTCCAGGAGGGAAAGGGACAGGACACAAGAGGACGGGTGACGTGGCCGGGTGTGCATCACGGAATGGATTGCCTCTGCACTAGGATAAAACTCACACCTGCAAAGTGTTTCCACGAGTTTAGACATCCCGAGGCCCTCCTCACCTATCTCCTCACACTCTCCTCAGGCAGGGCATTCTGAAGAGGCCTCAGACCCCTTCATGACTTCAGAGAGGTGCTTTTCTACACTTAAACGTGTATGAAGTGGAAACGCGGCTGGAGTTAGGCTGTCGGCGACATGTGCTGGGAGGAGGCACACTTCACACATCAGCCCACTGGCGCCCACGGCTGATGGTGGCCCCTCCATGGAGCAAAATCTGCCCCCACCGAGGGCCAGGCAGCGAATGAGCTGGACTAGGAAGTGGAGACGGGGGTGGGAGCACTTCCTGGTGACGTCAGCTAGCCTCACTTGGTGAGGCAGCATTCTGGGACTGAGGACGCCCACCTGCTCTCTGCAGACAGACACACACACACACACACACTCTCTCTCTCTCTCTCACAGCCACTCTGTGGGCTGGAACCTGGTGTGCTCCAAGACAAGCCAAAAGTTCTGAGCTGACTGAGGAGGAATCAAGTGGACCCGGGCTTTAGCCAACAGCCACTGTCTCCAGGGGAGGCAGCCAGCCTGGTGACATCAACACACTCAGGACTGCAGGTGACGTGGTGCAAACCTGCTGGCTGTGACACTCCAGACAAGTGGCTGAGTCTGTTTTTCCCTCTGACAAGGCAGGCAGCACAGAAGGCTGTGGTGAGAAATAGGTGGGATGGTGTGTGTCAAGGGCTGAGTAACTGAGTTCAGGAGCTACAACATGCCCATTCCTGCTCTCGCCCGCTGCTTCTCCCCACAACACTGGTGACATGGGGATGTTGACCACTGGAGCCTTTTGCCCCAGGTCCCTGGGGTTTGGGGATGGCTTCTTGGAGGAGGTGCTGATGCAGGGGCTGGGTGAGAACCCTCTTTCTCACTCTAAATCAGATAAACACACAACACACACAAATTTTTAAATAAAAAAAGAGGACAAGGACCCTAATGACAGGCAATGAATCCGGGCCTGCCGCCTCTGGAGGAACAACATTCTAGAAAGGCTTTAGTGTGTTAATCCCCACGACATCCCGGTGAGCAAGCTGGGCGTGGCAACAGCCAACCTTAAGCTCTTGTGTCATCTCCGGAGCCAGACTTGCAGGCCTTCAAGGAGAGGCTAGGTCTTGAACTCGGGTCACTTACAGGGCAGAACATCTGAGGGTAGCAGACAGCACGCATTGAAGTCTCTCTGCTGAGCCGAGTTAACCCGGATTTCAGGGGCCCCAGGTGAGTTTAAGGGTCCTCGGTCTCAGCATCAGCTCCAAAGTGCGAGACTCTGACTGCCAAGGGTTTCTGGATCTGGGTCCCAAGAATTCCAAAGTCCCATCTCTGGAAAGCTCTACAGATATCTCAGGAAATCCGAGTGCACAGATTGTCAGCATACCTAAATGCAGCTTGTAACTCTGTCCTACACGCTCTGAGTCTGAAAGCATGTGTCACTGAGCAGGGAGGAAAGTTATAACAACACCAACAGTCTCGACCTGAATAACCCGACCTTTGTTTAATGCACTAAGTTAAAAGGAGTTTTGTCAAGTGCAGCTCCTGTCTCCAGTGTCCCCAATTTTTGCCAATCCATCCACACCTGGCTTCTTTGATCTCAAAATGCTGTGAGATGCTTTATTGTACCCATTTTACAGATGGAGAGACTGTGACCCTGAGAGGCTAAAAGACTTGCTGATCATCGGTAACACAATTATGAGCTCACTGCTGGGGAGCTGCGCTTTTATTACTACTTTCATTCTACATGCTTCTTTTTTAAAATTTTATTTTTATTTTTTTACAAGCTTTTAAATACAACTGGCTGCTAAATGTAGTTCCTGCTACTCAACAAAAAAAGGGAAGAAATGACTGCAGTAAAACTGGAACTATCTTTATTAGTAGGGCAATCACAAGACAGCTTTACCAGGGAGAAAATAAACTGTGTTATTAAAAGATGTATTTTAGGAAATTATCTAAGTACTGGGTTTAGTCTGGATTGAAGCCCTAACACTTCCAAGCTAGTGCAGTGAGATCTGCCCAGGGCTCAAAGCACACACGGCCACATTCAGTCAGTGGCCAGTGCCAAAGCGTACCTACCCCTCCAGACAGACACACGTAAATGGAACAATCAGGAGGAAGAGCTAGGCTCTCAAATGAGATGTGTCACAGACCTTTTTAAACAAAGGGAACCCAGAGCTGCTCATCGCTCTAACATGCATCATGGGAAATGACTCCACCTCACGCTTACTCAGGAACCCCGAGAGTCATTTCTGAGGTGATCCTCATGTCTGTTGCCAAATGTCATCAAGACCTTGCCCACCACGCCCCACTGCTCCCCCACTGGCTCCTGCGATCATTGACTTTTACCTCCCCTGGCTTCATCTTCAGACAATTCCCCTAAGGCCTTCTTCCTCTAATCAGCCCTTTAGTCAATGAACAGAATGCTCTACAGCAAGGCCCCGTGTCGGGTGCCGGGCTGTCTCGGTGACCCTGGCTCTGCGGGCTCTCTCTTTATGATGGTGTCTGCTCTGGTCCTGTGTCTGTGACTGTGGGTGAGCTGGGCTCCTCTCTTTTGTGAACTCACAGTCAACCTCTCTAGTTAGAGGTCACACTCCCAGGATTTCTGTGCCTCCTGGGGCTGCCCATTGCCAAGACTGTAAACTCTGCATGACCTGCGTTGAGTCTCTCCTATTCCTTCCTGACGCCTTCTCTCTGATGTCCTTCTCTGCTGGCGACGGCACTGCCCATCTTCAGACACACGGAGGAGAAGTTCTGGTCATCCTTACCTTTCCCTCCCTCTTACACTCAGCCACTGTTCCTCCACAATCACGCATGTTCTCAGTCCCTCTCAGCCGCGTCCACTGTTTCAGCCCATGCTCTCTTCATCGCTAACATAATCTAATGCAGAAGCATCCCTACTGACCTCTTTCCCCTCAGCCTCAGCAGTCCCACCCTTGGCACTGCTATTGGGAGGGAGACTCTTTTTGAAGCCCAGATCGGCTCAACTTGCTCCCCCCAAACCCTGTAAGGTTCTCTCCTGCCTCAGTAACAATGGTGACAGCCATGATTATGACAATGACAATGGCATAATGTTCACAGATTCTTACTGTGTGCTAGAACTGTTTTAACTGCGTCTTATTCAAACTCCCAATCATAGGTAAGGTAACTAGAGAAATCCCAACCCTTCACCGTGCCACTTCAGATCTTCACAGTACTTTCCTGTTCTTACTGTCCATCGAATAAATACCTCCACTCTGCCACCAACGTCCAACAACTGTAATTTCCATCCCCAGAGAAGAACAAGGTCCAAACTGGAAGACTCTTCTCCACCAAAGTCGGAAATCCATTGTCCAAGGTCCAGAAGAAACACTACCTTTTCTGTAAACCACCCAGACATCTTCTAAGAGACCTAATAGTTATTCTAATCTAGTGAAGGCAATCTGCAGAACTTCAGACACGGAGGCATGAGAAGTATGAAAGGAAAAAAACCAACAACCTAACCAACAGACTTTTCTAAGTGACAAATTTACTCAAGTCCTTCCAAAATCACACGCAAATAAAAAATGCAAAGTGCATCAGAAAGTCAAAGTGTGACGTTAAGAAGATTCATTGCAAAGTGATGTTTGGTCTGCAAGCAGCCCCCACCTTTCCTGGGACGTGTGGGGATATGCGTGCTTTGTATCAGCGCCTGCCCTTTTCAAAGGTGACTTGAGGAGAATATCATAAACTTTAAGAAAGACAGCCGTGAACAGGAACTCTCTGGAAATACCAATTCTTAGCAAGTATGTTGTGAGATGCAATTTTTCATTATGAGAGAATGAACAAGGAAAAATTTAAGTAGACTAGACTTTGAAATTCAGGAAATTCTAATCCCAGGATGAAACGCATGTTCAGGAGGCAAGAGTGGTATCAGCATGTTAGCAACTCTTAAGTCCTCTTTCTAGAATAAACAGGGCAAATGACTGACTTAATGGCCATCAAGATACCTACAGTCTCAAATATCTCTAAGTCCACACCCCAGGAGGAGTGGTGGGGAATTCCAACTCTAGGTCTAGATCAGCACATTTCTGGGTGATGGAGAAGCAAACTACACATCAAAGGGACCGTTATCGAAAGTGTATGGAGAACTGGTCACACCTGCAATTCCACTGCTGTGACAAATCCGTGATAAGAGCCCAAGAAATGCCAGATTGAATCGGGGCCAAAGTCAGTGGCTAGTCAAGTCAACATTCTACGTCTGACAAACCCTATTACAGGAAACAGCCAAGGAGAGAGAGAGAGAGAGAGACACACACACACACACACACACACACACACACACACACACATGAGAGATTTTCCTGGGCTGTGAATCTCTGTAGGAGGAGACAGCGTCATCTCTCACCCAAGGAGCAGGTGGTGGATTTGAACTGCTAGCGTTTTGGTTAGCAGACCGACTGACCCCCACCATGGTATTTTCAATTGCTTCACATGCATGGGAAATTTGGACAATGACTCAGGAAGCTGGAAACAGAACTGATGCCTTTGAATTGTGGCATCAGCAGACTCTGGACCGGACTGTCAAATGAACAAGCAGATCTGTCTTGGAGAAGCACAGCCAGAATGCTTCTCTGAAGTTAGGGTGGTCTGCGTGCTGTGGCCGCCAGGAGGGGTCAGTTCCTGGGGAGGGACATCAAGCTCAGGGAAGAGAGTCAGTGAAGGAGACGAAGTCCCTCAATGATATGGACTGACGAGGTCACTCAAACGATGGATTTAAGCAGTACGGTCAAGACTGAGGGTTGTGCAGAACTGACCAGGGTTTCAGTCTGCTTTACACAAACCACTCTGAGTCAGAACCAAGCATGTTGTTGTTGTTATGTGCCATTGAGTCAAATAAGCTCACAGCTGATCCTCCAGCGGGTTTTTGTTATGTGTGACCCTATGAACAATGGCTCTAAACCCTGCCCTCTCCCAAGCCAACCTAATGCCTCCAACACACCTGACCCCACGGCCACTGTCGCTATGTCAATCCATCTCACCCAGAGTAGTCTTCTCCTGCGCTGTCCCTCTAGCCTTCCAAGCATGATGTCCTTCTCCAGGGACTGGTCCCTTGAGGCAACATGTCCAAAGTATGTGAGATGAAGCTTCACAAACCTTTCCTCTGAGGAGCAACCACAGGATGTCAATACTCTTCTTCAGCACCACAACTCAAAGGCATCGATTCTTCTTCTGTCATCCTTAGTCACTGTCCAACTCTCCGATGCACAGCGAGTAACTGAGAAGACAATTACTTGGATAAGGTGCACCTTAGTTTATAGATTACCATCGTTGCTCCTTAAGACTCTCCAGATGTTGCCAAGAGTACACATTCCCAAAGCAACTAATCTTCTGATTTATTCACTGATGGTGCCAAGAGTGTTAATTGTGCAGGCTGAGAAGATTAACAACCTCAATCTCTTCTCTATGATGCTGATTGTGGACTCAAGCAAGCTGGAACTGTTAACAACCTCAATTTCTTCTCTATGATGCTGCTGCTGTTTGGCTGGGTGGTGAGACTCTTTGTTTTCTTGATGTTAAGACGTAATCATCCATATTGAAGACTGCAGTCAAAAGGGCTTCTTAGGGGCTGTCAATCGCAAGGGAGCAGAATGCCCCTCTTTCTCCCATGGAGCAACTGGTGGATTTGAACTGAGTGCCTTTGGGATGACAGCATAGCTCCTCACCACTAGGCTGCCAGAGCTCCTTATATAAATATCACACACCCCCACACACACACCCTCCACACACACCCAACAGAAAAAATTTTCCAAAAGTACCAATTTTTAAAGGAAATATTCCTATTGATTATCCATTTCCTTTATAGTGATATCCATTACTCTTTCCAGAAGTTGCTTAAGTAATTAAAGAGATGAGATTTTTCCCTGGCAGATTCTGACTGTCAAGACCATCAATTGTGGATTCTTACAATGTTTACCTCACATTACTGGGGGAGTGGGAGAACTGGCTTGCTAAGAGCTCGTAAATTCGCCTTGGTACCGTCCACCCACAGACACACAATTCATATCCACCAGCTGCCTCTCAGGAGAGAGAGGAGTGTGATTTACAGCCTCTGCAAACCCGCTGGTGGGTCAGCCATCCTACAGTCTCCATGGTACACGACAACAGCTTGTTTTGTGAGTGCCTACATACGATGACCACAGGCTACATTTTAACAGAACAAAAATCATCAAAGCTCCTCTTATCTAAGGATGAACACCAGGATGGGGTCATCTGCTCTTGAAAAGATTTACAGCCCTGGAAACCCTCGGGGCAGTTCTACTCTGTCCTACAGGTCACTGGGAGGTGGGACTGACCTGTGGCAGCAAGCTGTTTTACTAAAACTCAGCCCTGTTCCTTCTTACCTCTTTTTAGGAGGCGTGGTCCAACAGCTGGCACTTCACTGTCTTCCTGATCTGATTACTCATTTTCCCCTCATGTATTTTTTTTTTACAGAAAGTCAGTTCAGGAGGGGTATGTGATTAGGGGTGATGTTTACAGACATCTCCTCCCCTGGCATGAACTGACCGCTCTGACTGGCTGCCACAGGGAAGGCCCTTCTCACAGCCACTTACCAGGCCTTCTTCTTCCGCCTGTGCTTGGACTCAATCATGCGGACGATGGCTTCTTCCTCGTAGGTGTGGCCACACACTTTATTTTTCACTGGCTTCTTCATTTCCAGCTATAACCAAGAAGAGAGGAGACCCTCAGGAACGATAATGATCAACTTCCAGTAACTTCTCCAAGTCCCCAATTATCTGGAGCTGTTTTTTCCCAGTCCTGGGCTTTCTGTGTTTAACCTCCCATTCTCATGGCTTTAGATCATTGCTACCAACAATGAGTACAGGCAAAAATGCAGGGGAACCAGTCACGTCATTTGCATGTGGATGTGAATCTGTCCCCAGACCTTTACAAGCGTGAATGGCAGAACTCATCATTCCAGCCCAAGATCCTTCCAGGTCTGCTCTCCAGCTCTCCTCACCTGTCTCCCCTCCCTCCTTGACTCCAAGTGGGACACAGGCTGGAGACAAACAGGAATCCCCCGGCCCTAGGAGGCAGTTAGTTGTTCTGAGGAAGCAGGAGGAGCTTGTACCTACCTGAGTGATGGGGCAGGTGAAGTTGGTCAGACTCTGGGTCACGATCATATCTTCGTCAATGTTTTCTATCCCATCATCAGCTTCTCCGTTGGTTTGCAGGCCATCTAGAAAAACGGAAGGGCAAACGTCAGTTCGTTCAAAGGCAGGAAGGTGGGGAGGCTACTGGGTTCCCCTGCTCTGCAGGAGGACGTGGTGGCCGCTTTCATGCCTAGGAAGTCCTTATTAGCAGACATGTGTTTCAATCACAGCACCCCCGGGTCGCCTGACCCCCAAACCCTGCACTCAGTGCTGGCACGTCTATCCTGACCCAATGGGCTGCCCCACAGCGGCTCTGATGTTATAAATCTTTACGGGAGGACACCGCCCGCCTTCCTCCTGGTCATCGGCTGGTGGATCTGACAGGCTGACCTTCTGATGAGACACTGTGTGCTTCAGCCACCGCACCACCAGGTTTTCTTAAGGTCAGCCGGGTGAGGAGTAAAGTTGGGGATCGGGCTGGGGACCTGCCCGCTGTTGAGTCCCCTCAAAGGGTGCTTGGTGGGACCCCCTAACTGCCTGTGTGTCTAAATCAAAGCATCTTCTGGTACATCTCTCTCAGGGTTTATTCGAGGACACAGCCAGGTAGCTGAAGGCTGCATTCTGAGTATATTTCAGTGTGGAATTCACCGGAAAACTTGATGGCTGAGTGAGTGAGCCTGGCCGATGTAACGCACTGCGGGTTTGGTTTCCGCGGTCTATTTTTAAATCGCAGAAGGTAGAGGAAGCTGGAGCTGAGCGCACACGGAACGCCCACCACTAGGGAAGGCTGGACGGGGACGCGAACGGCAGGTGCTCACCCCACCGGGGGCCACGGGTGAAGGAGGAGGCAGACGTGAGGCCGAGGAGGAGAGCCACGGACAGAGTGACCTAACCTCCACACAGCACGGTGCCACGGAGTGACCTAACCTCCACACAGCATGGTGTCATGGACAGAGTGACCTAACCTCCACACAGCACGGTGCCACGGACAGAGTGACCTAACCTCCA
>NW_006399753.1:15976974-16004469 GCF_000299155.1 Elephantulus edwardii
ACCTAACCTCCACACAGCACGGTGCCACGGAGAGAGTGACCTAACCTCCACACAGCATGGTGTCACGGACAGAGTGACCTAACCTCCACACAGAACGGTGCCACAGACACACTGCCAACAAACACCTAACCTCCACATAGCACGGTGCCACGGACAGAGTACCAACATCTAATCTCCACACAGCACAGCTCCTCACGCCTCGTCTGCACCCACAGAACGTGGTATTGACGTGGGGATTCTGCAGTGTGTCAGCAAAGGGCCACAACCAGAGTCACCCAGTTAGCAGACCTCAAGACACAGAACCAGAAGGATTTTTAAATCAACTTGGAAAAAGGAAGAGAACAAAAACGGAACTCCAGTTCATCTCCTAGGTTCATGGAAAATGTAACTCCCAGCTCTCCCATGAACAGCAGAACACAGCCCTGTCCGACCCTGCTGCATCCTCACAGCCCACTGCTCCACGCCCTCTGTCAGCCCACCTCACTGGGAGGCCTCCTTTACTCTGCTGACCTTCCTCTTATCCAAGCAGGACGTACTCCAGGGACTGGTCCCTTCTGGTCACATGCCCAAGGTGTGTGAGATGCTGTGTCGCCACGCTTGCTTCTAAGGAGCACCCCACCTGGACTTGCTCTAAGACAACGCTGGCTTTATGCAGCCCAGGGTGTCGTTCATGTCCTCTCCCAATACCACGACACTAAAGCATCAGCTCTCCCTTACTCATTGACCGAATTTTACAGACATACGAAACGACTGAAAACCATGACCACTGGCTACTAGGAATCTGAAAACTGGTGTGCTGGTTCAGGTACATATATTAAAAAAATCATTTCAAAGCAATATGTAGGCTTCCTTCCTCAGTAGGTTATGCAATTAATAATAACAATACTTCAAGTTTACGGAATGCTACGTAGCAGATGAGGGACCTTGGTGGTGTAGGGTCTAACTTGTGAGGCTACTAAACTGAAAGGTTGATAGTTCAAATCCGCTAGTCACTCTGCTGAAGAAAGATGGGCAGTCTCCTTCTAAGATTTACAGTCTTAGAAACGGATGAGGCACAACTGACTCAACCATGGAATGATACCCAGCAGAAACTGTGACACGCTTTGTATGTATTACTCCACTGGGTCCTTAAAAATACTTTGGAAAGGAAATACACCTCTATTTTCATTGTATGGACAAAGAACATTTAAGCTCCCAGTACACTTTAAATCAGATGTAGAAATTATTGATCTTAAAAGTAAAAAAACAAAACAACTCTGGCTGCACTGTGGTTAAAATGCTTGCTTGGCTGCTAAGCTCAAGGTCAGAGGTTCGAAACTACAGCTACTTCCTGGGAGAAGGATGTGGGAGTCTGCTTCCAAATATCCCAGCTCTGGAGCCCCTGGGGCAGGGCTACTCTGTCGTGGAGGGCCGCTATGAGATGGAACTGATTCGATGACAGTGGAGTTTGGGATCATAGTGAAACAATTATACGGAATTAGCTTAATCCCTAGTAAAGAGCTCATATGCATTTTCCTGATTATAAAGAAAAGCAAGTTCAGTCACTTTATTTTCTACACACAAAAATCAAATTTGTTAGAACTGAATGGCAGTGTAAGCGTCCCTGCAAGTCTCAGGGCCCAGCAGTTCCTACAGGGCTGGGTTCCAAGCACCCCAGGTCTGGGCTGCACAGGGTCAGCCTAGGCAGGGAGCAACCCCCGCAGAGGGGAGCTCCTGGGTTATGAGTGAAGTAACCTAAGGGTGATCATTTTCTGAGTTCATAAAGTACCTTTTTTCCAAAAGAAAAGCAGCACTTGTGAAAACACCTGAAGAAGCAACGAACTGGACAGTCAAGTCTTGTGGCCATGCCCAGCGAGGTACAGCCGAGGGTGGCCAGGGTGCTTGCTGGATCAGAGGTGGGGTTCCACGGTGAGTCAGCTGCGACCGCTGGGGAAGAGTTAACTAGCTCTTCTTTGGCCTTACTCATCAGGTCCTCAGCTGCTCAAGCGGAAATCTCCGGCACTATTCGCGACTGTTCTCTTTCTTCATATCCAATTTGTCGGCAGGTTCTGGTGACTCTGATACTGAATCATGTTCTAAACCCAGAGCCTTTGCTCGTCCTTCGCTACTTCAGCCCAAACCACTGCTGCCTCCTGCCCGGGCTTCCAGAGCAGCCTCCTTCCGGGCAGCAACGCATCCCTGAGAGTCCAGCCCTCCCCAGCCCACGCCCACAGCGGCCCTGTCACCCTCCTCTCCGTGATGCGGTCCCCACCTGCCTCGCTCACCTACCACGTTCCAGCCACACTTGCCTTTTCTCTTGTTTCTGGGACATGCAAGTGCTTTCTCCTCTTTGGGCCTTTACGTTAACCCGCCTGGAATGTTCTTCCCCTCATCTCTGCTTGTCCTGCTCCACACTGTCCTTTTAAAAGGCCAGCTTCAATGCCACCTCTTCAGAGTGGTCTTCTCCAATGCCTTAAGCTAGAGAGGACACCAGGCATTTCTCTTCTCGGCACATGCCTTCTAACTCTCTGCGCAGCACACAGCACTAGGCTCCATTTTCTAGTCTCTTTCTCTCCCTCCCTCTCTACCTTCCAGGAAAATGAGGACATAGCTGTCTTGTCCATTCATGTTTCCTAGAATCTTAAATGCTCCTTAGGATAGAGTAAGTAGTAGGTGTTGAACAAACACCTGATTAGTCACGGGCGTCATCCAACAAGACCAGGATGGGCACAGTCTTCACAAGGATATATTTAACAGATGGAGAAATACACGTGCACCTTCACACAATGGGGGTTTTATAGGTTTTAGGCAAATTTCACTCTGGCTCAGAATTTAGACTGGGACCCTGATTACATGTCAAAGGCAGGAAGTAAGTATAAGTTTTACAATTACAGTAGGCCGCGTGGTAATTACAAAGGAGAATCCAGACATGGGCTTGTGGTCACAAAACGCATTTGGTACTGGCCACACACAGCCCCAGGATTAGTCACTTGCCTGCCTTCAGGCATCTAAAATGTGGACAGACTCATGTCAACCAGGAAGAAAAATCCAAAGCTCTGTGCGATGCTTTTCCAAGGTAGCCTGAGTATTTTTTTGAAAGCATTTGTCTCTTTGAAAAAACAGAGGTATCTGTTGCCTCCTCTAATGTTCATTATTATTTGCTCTTATTGCACTTGTCTGTCTGTTTACTGTACTAAGATAACGTATGGGCTGTTGTTATGCTTGAAGCTGGAAACCATTGGTTTAAAATGCCAGAAGAGTCAGTCCTGACAAACAGGTTTCAATAGAGCTCCCAGTTTAAGACAGACAAGGAAGCAGCACTGTCTTCGCTCTAAAAAACCAATGAACAATAGAGGAATATAGTATTAGAGGTAGAGCCCAGATTAGAAGTCACTTAAAATGAGGGGGCAGATGGACTGACACAGTGGTTGCAGCAATGGGTTCAAGTGTGTCAGAGATGATTAGGATGGTGCTGGACGGGACAGGCATCAAATCTGCTATTCATAGGATTACTATGTGTCACATTCGACTCAAAAGCACATAATGACAACATTTACCAGATGGCCCAGACTAATGGTGTACTACTAGGCTCCATGTTGAGCGGTTAGCCAATTGGTCAGGAGTTCAAAGTCGCTCTGAGGGAGAAAAGCTGAGGTGGTCGGCTCCCAGCGAAGATTTACAGCCTTCAGATGGGAGTGCAGATGAGACAGAACTGACTTGCTGGCAACGAGCTTGGTGTTTTAAATTTATCTTTTTTTTTTAAATTTAGGATGTCATGTTTGGAAAGGCTGAGCTGGTGCACTGAAGATTCTAGGGTCACTCTCGTGTATAAAAGTCTGAAGCTCTATGGAGAGAGTGGGCATGTCTGTGTCTGTGCAAATTTCTGATTCATTTTCTCCATTCAGTAACCTGCCATCGGGTCTACCAATGGCCCAAGCTGTGGGCTCAGTCACAGCTAAGACCCTAAGAAGAAAGAGAGGTGGCCAGCAGGGTCAGTCCCTTGGAAGCAAGGGCAGTGTGTGTGCAAGCAAACATACACACACTGCAAGCATGTGTGTTTTGATTAATGTTTACCCTTTGGTACTGCTGGGTTTTGTATCTCAGTTTCCTCCTGATCTTCAACCTCCTGACGACCTGTCCTCAGCGTTAGCTGTCTGGCCGGATCAAGTTACTGTTTCTTTTCTGGAGGGAACTGGATCCTAGTTTTCATTCACGTCCTGGAACTGGCTAAGGCTCTGCATGTGCGAATGGCTTTTGCAGAAGTAGATGAGGATCGTGCCCAGTTAGGGGCTGCAGAAGTGAAGGCGTTCCGAGATGTCTCTGCACTCACCAGATGGCAAATTCAGTAGACACATTTTTATAATAATGTTCATCCTAGATTGAGCGTCAGAAAATAAGGGCTGGATCACAGGAAGGATCTACTAAGTACTACTTTAGGGAGCTCACTGGTGGCTTAGTGGTAAAGGGGTTGTGCTGGCAAACCGAAGGAACACAGTTCAAATCCACCAGCTGCTCCTCGTGAGAAGGACGGGTAATCTCCTCCTGTGCCACTTACTGCGTCTGAAAATCTGCTGCAGGGTCAGCTATGAGTTGGTTCTGAACAAGTGTTATCTTTGATATGCAAATAAAGGAATATATATCCATTGATACCTATCTATGTCATTATGTAAGTTGTTCTGTTGTACACTGGGGCACTATGAGTCAGATCTGACTTGATGGGTATCTACAACCACATACTCTGTTACCGCTTCTATTTTACTACTGCTGTACAGTGCCAGGCACTAGGCTTGACATTGGCAGAAAACAATCGTGGCCCTGAGGGTGTTCAGGCAGAGGACTGATAGATTCCGTGCTAAGCAGTCTTGAGAGGGAGGACTTCACGTGCACAGGGCACTGTGAGAAGAAGCCCCTAAGAAGGCACAGGGTTCATGTCTATGATTTGCTGAGGGCTGATCTGGGGCAAGGAGAAGAATCTCTCTAACCTACATTTTCTGAGCCAACTCCGATGTGTCCTTATTGTGGGTATTCTGCTAGTAGTTACTTCATGCCATGCTCTGACCAATGCTCCTCCTTCTCTTGTAGTTGTAGTCCATCCTTGGCTCAGATCAGATTGACTTGAAGAAGCCATCCTAATCCTATCTCACCCTAACCTGTCTTGTCCTATAAACCCCAGACTCTCTCAGCTTTAACTGCTCACCATTCACTGATTCCATGTGGACAGATCGTACTTCCCAGATAGACGGAATGTTCCCTGAGGACAAGGACTGTGTGCTGAAGGCATCTCAGTGTATATTCATGAATACCTGCTCTTTGTTAAGCACTGAACTGGATACCGGGTGTGGATACTGGAGGCCTGAGGTGAAGTCTGGTAGGAGAGACAGACACGAAGCTTGCATCCTGTCCGATGAGTGCAACTGTGCTTATGTTGTGTATAATGTATGAAAGTAACGCAGAATGTCTGTGCAGGTGGAACGGGGCAACACAGTGGTTGGGCTGGGTAAGGGGCGGGCAATTTGGGCTCTTCGGAGAGGGAAGGACATTCAGGCGGTGAGAATGCCAGCATTTAGGAAACAGACTGTCTGGGTCTGAACCCTCGTTCTAGCATTCTATTAGCTAAATGCTCTCAGACAAGATACTCTGCCTGACTCAGCTTCAATCTTGACCATCAAGTGGAGCTAACAATACCCCTACTTCACAGAGAAGTATGAGAACAAAGTGTGTTAATGCAGGAAAGCTTAGACCCCCGCCACCCCGCGGGCTGCTGCTACAGAGCTGATGCAGACTCACAGCACTCCTGTCCGGCAGGGAAGACCCACCCAGAGGGAATCCCCAGGGTGGACGCTCTGGGGGTGCAGTCGGCAGGCAATTGTGCTGCTGATCCCAGTGCAAATCCCCCAGAGACTCCCAAGGAGGAAGCCACACAGTCTCTTCCCATTGCATTTACAGCCATAAGCGTGATGGGGGGGTCACTAAGGCGTCGGCACTGACTTGGCGGCAGTGAGTTTGAGTCTGAATCTTTACAGACACAGACTGCTCCATTTTTCTCCCGAGGAGTGGCTGCAGGGGCGGACTCGATCTTCTGGCTGGCAGCTGAATTCTTTAACCATCAGGCTCCAGGACTCTGCCGTTTGGGGAATCCCTAAACAACCCAAACCCGCTCCTGTCAGTCACTTCCAACTCAACACGCCCCTCCACTGGGTGTTCGAGGCCACAGATCTTTGCAGGAGACTGCTCACCCTTCTCCACCAAAGTGGCTGGTGAAGTTGAACTGTTGGCTTTTAGCTCAGCAGTGCGACATCTTACACCATGAAGCAAATAGCAAGTGATCAATAGGTACTCGCACACATATTAATATCAGTGGGGACCTGGAACCTAGATATTCAATTTAACACAAGTTTCTCTCTTCTCCAGAGAGAAATGACAAGGCAAGCTGACCCAGAATTCTAACCGGGCTGAGCCCTTGCACGCCCCGGGGAGGGAGGGAGTCGAGTGAGCGTGGTATGATGAGCTGACACAGCATCACCAGCCTCCTGAGTTTGCTGCCTGCTCTCCCTTTCACGGCTCTGCCGACATATCCCTGAAGGTCAGCAGAATAAAGGGAATGAGTTCTGAGTACTTCCTCCCAGTGGGCTGACACTGCCACTGGTGGCCGCCTTTCACAGGCTGATGCTCGTGTTAATTCATCGACTGTTGTTTTAGACCTATCTGTCCTCTGTCCTCATCTGACACTATGCATCAACCTGCCTCTCTATTTATTTAAACACTGCCATAATCTGAAGGTTTTTACATAACTGACTGCATTAAACTGGAGACAGAGACAGACACACACACACACAGAGAGAGAGAGAGAGAGAGAGAGAGAGAGAGAGAGAGAGAGAGAGAGAGAGAGAGATCAGTGGAGATTTGGCATAGTCATTTCAAGAGAATAAATATTGCAAAGAATCCCAACTCAGAATTTACATTTGATGCCTCTTTATAAGACAAAGTTACTTGCAAAAGTATGAATCTTACATACACATTTTATTTATTGGTTGTGGGGAACTAACTAGAAAAATCTCACAGGGAGTGGGCTCTGAGAGGCCAGCACTGAGACATTCTATGACTCTCAACGACTTTGCTCCACGGGGTCTAAAACAAGTAAAGGCTGAGAGATGAGAAATCCCTTCTGAAGCACTTTCCCCGTGTTTTGGATTTTAGAGGGTTGTACGCCCTACCTATCCATGTAGTTATGACAGTGCGTGTAACTGTACCCAGGCTCTATTTCTGTACTACTCCTTCGACTGTCTCCTTCCTCTTTAATTCACTGCTGCTGTCCCAGTTCAGCTCTGTACTATTTCCTATTCAGGTTATTCCAGAATGTTCTTTCCCTCTTTGCCTCAGTCCCAGCCTCCTGCCTCTATCCCCAGTGCAGTCTCTGGACTCTGGTTCGTCACCTTTCTCAAATCCTAGGGCTGCTGTAACAAAGCACCACGAACTCGGTGACTTACAAAAACTTATAAGAAATGGACTGTCTCCCACTTTTGGAGACTATTTGTCTGGATAAGTATAGCCGTTAAGAGCTTAGCTTCTAACAGAAAGTTCAATGATCAAATCTATCAGATGCTTCATGAGAGAAAGATGTACAGTGTGCTTATCTGAAGATTACAACCTTGAAACTCTACAGGGGATGTGACTTTGTCATATAAGGGTGTTATGAAAGGGAATCTATTCAATGGCTATGTATTTATTCAGGGTGTTGGGACAGTTTCTCTCAGAAGGTTCTAGTGTCAGTGAAAGTCTCTTATGGCTTCTGGTAGTCCCAGGTGCTCCTTGTTTGTATAAAACCAAACCTGCTGCTGCTGCGCCAATTCCAAGTCTTCACAACAGGTCTGGAATTCAATGTAGCTTACTGAGAGACACAAATCAATCTAAAGTGTCTCCTACGCACAACAACTAAACTATACATTAGCTGGCTCACAGCATCCTCATCTACCCACCGCAACCCCACCTTCCAGTCATTCTCCGATGACAATTCACATCAACGCTCCATGTTATTCTGTGGGTCAGCCGCCCCCTCACCTGGCACCCTGGCCATTGTTGGTCTGTTACACATGCTGGAGCCATCTGTCTACCTGTCTGCCTTCTCCGACCAGCAGAGGAATGTTACCAGCGAAGGGACTCTACCTACTCACCTTAACGTTTCGGTGAGCAAGACAAGGTGCAGGAAGGAAGCAGAAGTTCACTGAACCCAGAGAATGCCGTGAGCAGGGTCCTATATGAACCGCCACAGGGCACGACGCACAGAGAGAAGGCACATATCTTAGAATGGGCATTTTGGTCCTTGATCTAATTACCAGTTTTTCAGAAAGGGACCTGTGTTATACGGTGTAGGTCCCACACAGCTCTACTTTCCACCTAAGAAAAGCAAATCCCCCAAAAGCAAGATGATACAAACAGTATTCCAAGAAATACAGTTTTCCACATTTTACCTTCAGATTTGTTTTGCTGATTCTACTTCCTTGTCACAAACAGCAAAGTGTGATAATAAGTGTGTATTAGAGGATGTGTAAATTAACCACAGAGAATTATTCTCATCACAACAGATCGATCCTGAGAGAAGGGGAGAAAAATGTGGAACCCACATTCTTAGAAAACCCAGACTTACTGGATCGGTTGAGACTGGAGGCCTCCTGAGGATATGACCCTGAGATATTCTATAACCTTGATTGAAACGCTACCCTGAGGTCACCTTTTAGCAAAACAATGGACAGAATGATAAAGAATACTATTACCAGTGAGTACTGCACACTTAAGAAAAACACCACAGCCACAAAAGCAACAGACAAAAGTCACCAACAAAAGTCACATGTATGGAGCCAAAGAGAAAGAGTTAAGGGGGCAGGGAAACCAGGTAACAGGAAATGAAAAGTCCATAATGGAATGGATGAGAATGTTAACACGTTGTGAAAAATGTAGCCAATGACTCTAAGCCATGTGTGTGTGTGTGTGTGTGTGTGTGTGTGTGTGTGTGCGCGCGCGCTGTTGTTGTTGTTCTGTGCCATCAATCCTATGTACAACATCTCTGATCCCTGTCCTATCCTGAGTCAATGGGAGTGACTGTAGGAACCTAACTTTCATTAAAATAAAGATACACACACACACACACACACACACACACACACACACACACACACACAATAGATAAAAAATGTGTTTATCATTTTAAGATTTTTGCTTTACCAAGGCAGGGCAGTGTGTCATGCAATGATATTCACTACAGTAGTTTTTCGACTATAGATCCACTGCGGGAATTTAGATAGCTGATGGAGCTAACACTTGAAGTGAATTATGCCATCACCATTCAAAAAATAGAATGATTATTTAAAAACATTATTTAACAGTCATGGGAAAATTGCCAAGTTATAGTGAGTAAAAAAATGCAAAGCATTTGGTTAATTAATCTCAAAGGCTGTATAAAGAAAAATACTGGACGGAAGCCACATAGAGGTGCCGACTGATCACTGTGACCAGGGGCCACAGCTGCTAGAGATGGGAACTCACGCAGTCAAGGGACCCCGATGATGCAGGGGTTGGACAGCTCAGCTGCTGACAGGTCAGTGGTGCAAACCCACAAGCCACTATGTGAGAGGAAGACGTGGCAGTGTGTTGCTGTTAAAATGACAGACAGCCCTGGGGACCCTGAGGGGCAGTTCTGTTGAGTGCTAAGGTGTCATAATGAGCTGGATGAATTTGACAGCAACAGGCCTGACTCTTTTGCTTTGGTTTAATAAATGGCTCAAGGAAAAGACTGAGACTTTCTGAAGAACAATTACTTAGCATGCACCTTTCAGATCAGAAGTCTTCATGGCAACAATACTGATGAGGTAAGACTGGCAGCAGTGGGGATGGAAAGATTTCAACACATCAAACCGAAACAAATGATGATACAAAATCCAGCTATCATAATATTTAAAAAAAGGGAACTTTGCATTTTGTAATTGCTCAATTTAAAAACTACAACATTTCAATTCTGAGTAAGACGGGATATTTCAGTCTCTGACATTTACCATTTCAATCCCCCATATTTCTGGATGTAATATCTTAGCAACAGTTATAACAGCTCTAATTTTTTGGTTCCTCTCAGGTAACAAATACATCACAATGTAATTTGTACAATATCTTTCCTCTGTCTCCTCTTCCTTCAGAACTCTCCCTAGGCAAAGTGATAATGAAACACTGATACAGGCAAACCTCAGAGACACAGTGGGTTTGGCTACCCACCACTGCATACAGACAGGACCACAATGAAGTGAGCCAAGGCTCGTGAATCTTCTGGCTTCTTAGTGCACAGAAAAATTCTGCTTACACTCCTGCAGTCTATTAAGTGTGCAATAGCATTGTGAAAATGTTTGAAATACTATGAGAATTACCAAAATGTGACTCAGAGACATGAAGTGAGCACATGCTGTTGGGAAAACAGTGCTAACTTGCTCAACGCAGGGTTGCTACAAATTTAAACAACAGCAAAAAAAAAAATTGCAGTATCTGTGAGGCAGAATAAATGAGGCATGTCTGTATAGTATGCAAGACTTTAACAACAGAAGAAAGTGATCCCTGATATTATACGTTGTACTGTAAAGCTGCTCAAGGTAAATGATAAATTTTAATCCTCAACAGATAAAAAGAACCCCTGCAGCAGTCTGTTCTGGGACAAAGCATAGTGAGGGAGGAGCCGTGTTACTAAGAGCACTCAGGTGGTGGCCGGGCCAGTGACAACGCGTGTCAGCACTCATTGCTGCTCGGCCACTGTAGGGGCCAGACCACGTTCCTCCCCCAGACCCTGAGGTTGGTCAAATCTGTTACCGCAAGGGCTTTTCTCATCATGACAACTGCTCAAGGCCTCCAGATCTCTGTGCTCAGTAAACAAGCTTGCGGCTTCTTTTCTTTTTTTTTCATGTGATGTGATCAAGATTATCAAGATTTCTTTTTGATCCATCGACAGATTCTTCTTCAGGGTGGTACAATGCTGTCATACTGAAAAAGGAAGTGAGAGAGACAGAAAAGCAAGCCAGCCAGGCGAATCACCCTCGGAGTGGATCTGGTATGGAAGACATTAACGAAGGTCAAAGCCTGCGGATCCACATTTAGTGAGACTCTTGGACCCTGTCATCAACAGTGGCAGTGAAGCCACCCAAATGCAGTGCAGCCCCATGCCCTGGCAGAGCTAAGCGCCAGCTGGTCGACAAGAACTTCCAAACCCTATGAACCCACAGATGCTCTTCCTTGACATCTGTTTGCAGTTTTCAGGGTCTTGTCTAAAGTCAGTGGAACAGAAAACATGTCCCCTTTCAGATTACAAAAAGCCAACTTGAAGGATGAGGCAAAGCAAGAGAAAATGAGATGGAAAGGAGAGAAGAGAAATAAAGGGGAGGTGGTTCAGTGGGCCCACAGGATGCAGGGGCATCTCTGACACCACAGAGTCCCAGGCAAGGCCCCTGGTCCAGGCCTGCACCCAGTCCTCATCCCAGCCCTCCTTCCTGTCCCACTCCCTTCCGCTTCCCACCCGCACTGTCAGACCTTCCCCCCCTGCGAAGGAAGACACATGACTTCAGCATCGGGATCAGCTTAGGACACAGTTCTGGTGAATGTGTACAATAGATCTGAGTCATCTGTTCATTTTGTAAACATGAAGAAATCACACTTTGTAAAACTTCCTCCTTCATGACATTGAGAACGCTGGACAATACGCTTGGTGCAGAACACGGCTTTTCCTTCCTCACACCCGCCCCAGGATGTCAAGGACAGCTTCTCGCTGAAGGCTCACATATTCCAGGGCCAGAGACAAGGAAAGGCAGGCTGATGGGGAGGAGGAGTGGCTGCGGTCCTGAAGGAGCTCTGGTGGTGCAGTGGTTAAGGGCTTAGCTGCTGTCCAGTGTCGGCGATTTGGACCTTCCAGTCTGCTTCCATAAAGATTCCTAGCCTTGGAAATCTATGGATCAATTCTACTTGGTCCAGGGGTCACTATAATTTGGAGTCAGCTGGATGCAAGTGGGGGCTACTCTTGTTTGTTTCATGCATGATGTCTGTGATCTGTACAGATACGGGGGGGCCCAGCAGAGGAGAGCTGGTCCCTCTGAGGGGGATCCCACCCAGCTCCTGGCCCTGGACTCGCCACATTGCTTGTGGTTCCCTGTGGGTGTCTCAGTCTCCCCTAGTGGTGAGCAAGCATCTCAAGACAGTGCAGGTTTTTCTACTATGAGTCAGATGCCACCTAACAATAAGGGCCACCATTCATTTTTTAAAAATGATGGTAGACGCACACCCATGTTTATTGCAGCTTTGTTCACAATAGCAAAGAGCTGGAAACAACCCAAGTGCCCATCAACAAACGAATGGATAGAGAAGCTGTAGTATAGTAACACAATGGAATACTATGCAGCATTGAAAAACAAGGAACTCATGAAATATTATGCAAAATGGAGGACCCTGGAAGACACTATGCTGAGTGAAATTTCTCAGTCACAAAAGGATAATTATTGCATAGGGCCACTGTTGTAAAATGGGCCTGACATAAGGGGTTGAGGGAAGACAGAGAAGGAGGGGAGGAATGATGTGAAATGCAATGAAACAGATGAGGGAGAGAACTGTTTCAAAGGGATATATGATTGGGTATTATTGTCATGATAGGAGTCCAGAATGAAGGCTGCATGGTGGAGTGGACTTCGAGGGAGGGATTGCATAGCAATGAAAGAGTTTTTCTTTTACTTTTGAGGGAGAAGAGTGAATGGGGGGGGGAGAAAAGTGCAACAATGAATAATTGGAAACACTAAGTCTCTGTAAACTTGCATTGAAAGTAATTAAAAAAAACACATAAAAACAAACAAAAACTGATGACAACAATGGAGTCAGTGCATTGGAATCCACTATTCAGGTGTCCCACCTGGTTCTCAACTCATTAACTCATTACTGTTCTCTCTTGAGTTCTTCTACAGAGCACAGGAAGAGTTCTGCTCAAGATCCAGAGAGACTTCTGGGACAGGCAGACTCAGGTGTTCGGGCAAGAACCCTGGTGGTGCCGTGGTTAGAGCACACACAGGCACAGCCGCTCCACAGGAGGAGGCAGTGTTCTCCTGTCAAGACCTTGCATCCTCGTAAACCTGTAGAGTAGTCCTGCCCTGTCACACGGGGCTGCTGTGAGTCATAACAATCCGGCAGCAGCAGAGTGGGATTCAGGGTTCTGGGTATTCAAGAGGGTAAATCTAGGCCAAGGTGCCACCTGCTCCAGCCTACACTGGGGGCTAGGTGGGACCTATCTCCCTTTCTTCCTTTTTAGTTCACCAGGATACTGGGAAGGGAGCTCTGGTGACCCACAATCCTGAAGGCATGCGGTTCGAGGCCACCAGCTGCTCTGCAGGAGAAGGATGGGCAATCTCCTCCCGTGTGATAAACTGTCCCTGAAAACCCCAACCAAAACCAAAAACACAACACCAAAAACCAACAAAATCAACACAAAAAACCCTCAAAACAATAAAACACCCAAATCAAACCAAAAACTAATGCTGTGAGTATACAGGACTCTGGGAGCTGAAAGGGCGAAGCCACGTGACTGGCTGATCTAGTACTGAGCTTTCAAAGTCTGGAGCCCACGTCTCAGGACGATGATCTACATACATTCTGACGCCCAGACACCAGACTGCTGCCCAGGCCAGGTGCCCAGGGATGAATCCAGGGGGTGAGGAAGGGGATGCATGAAGCCAGGGAGTCCGAGAACTTGCTTTATGAACCTCAAACCTAAACTTGTGGCTGTACCGTCAACTCCAACCCACAGTGACCAGATCTGCAGGACAGACAGACACATCTTCCACAGAACCCCCAGTGAGTTCCACAAGTGATGTTCCAGGTAGCAGCCAGGGGCTTACACACTGTGCCACCAGGGCTCCTTGGGGAAAGAAGGCCTCACACAACATCCTTTCTGAGGATGGAAAGAAGACACAGCTTAGGAGTTCTGGGAATCACAACCTCCCACAAGTGAGGAATGAACTGCTCACAATCAAACTGCTGAGAGATGTTGTCATCAGGTGCTGTCGAGGTGACGACTCACTGGGACCCTATGAACAGCAGACCTGAGCCCTGTCCTGTCCTGTGCCCAATCTCTCCATCCCTGATACCTCAAGCAAGTGGCATCTATAATCAGCAGTCCCCTCCCCCCGCCGTGGGAGAACAAGGCCAGGGCACAATGCTCCAGTTCTGCAGCCCACCATTCTCTCTCCTGGCTTTTAATTGTCTTAAGACAACAGGATGGATAATGAAGAGATTGAGATTGTTCACAGCTTTAGTTTGCTTGGCTCCACAGTCAACACTCTTGGCACCAGCAGCCGAGAAATTAAAAGACGTATTGCGATGGGAAAGTCTGCTGTCAGAGACCTCTCCAAAGTACTGAAGAGCAAATGGTGTCACTCTGGAGACTAAGGTGCATCTGATACAGGCCATGGTCTTTGCAATCACTTGTTATGCATCAGAGAGTTGGACAATGACTAAGGATGGTAGAAGGAGAATTGGTGCCTTTGAGCTGTGGTGCTTGAGAAGAGTATTGAATAGACCATGGACTGCAAAAAAAATGAATAGATTCATCCTAGAGAGGGTTAAAGCAGGATGCCCCTTGGAGGCAAGGATCCTGAAGCTTCGTCTGACATACTTTGGATATGCTGCAAGGAGGGACCAGTCCTTGGAGAGGGACATCATGCTTGGGAAGGTAGAGAGAGACAACACAGGAGAGGAAGACCCTCTATGAGGTGGATTGATTCAGTTGCTGGGGTAATCAGGATGGGTGTGTTGGAGATGGTGCGACTGACACAGGACAGAGCAGGGCTTAGGGATGTTGTACACAGGGTCGCTTTGAGTTGCAAGCGACTCGACAGCACACAACAACAACAACAAGACACAAGAAACCGAATGTGGGGAAGGGACTGGTTAAGGCCAAGTACCTTAGGGAAGAGTCACTTGAGGCCTCAGCTCTCATCATGGCTGATGAGCCCAGTGAGGGGTCAGGTGACCAGGGAGCCCAGGAACCAGGAACAGACACAGTCTAAAAATAAATGAAGGATGAACATCAGGGAGGCAGAGAAATTATGCCGGGGATGTAATTAGCACGCTAATTAGAGGGGGCATAATTAGGAGCGGTGGAATGAAATTAAGAAAAGGGAGAATTTAATTGTCGAGAACAACTTTGTTGGTCCACTTGGAAAAGAAGGGATCGCCCACTTCTTCAGGGAGACTCGGGGGCCACGCATCTCAACCGCCGTACTTCCAAAGGGCTGGGAATTCTGCACAGGGAATTTTGGTTTTGTTCCCCAAAGTAGCCCAGACTAGCTGATAACACCCAGGCACCTAATTTTAGCATTCTGTTCTTTATTCTAAATTAAATAGTAAAGGAGCCCATGATAAAAAAGCCTGTGACTCTCATTCCAAAGAGATGATTCAGCCTCCATGCAAAGCAAAAGGAGAACAAGAAAAAGGCATGAAACGCAGCCCAGCACTTTATAAAAGTGCACTGAGCGAGGAGATCAAGTGAGAAAGAATTACTAAAAGTAGACTTCTCCTCACCCCCACCCGGCCCCTGCTCTCTCAGCATGTGCTTTATTTCTCGGAATTAAATCAAAGATGGCAACTAAGTTTAATTAATCAGATTTTAACCTAGTTTCACAGTAACGTCCTAACTCCCAGAGGCTGGATCACTGAAACGGTAACGGAAGCGCTGAATATGGTTCAGATTCATGTTTTAGTAGATGACCTACAGAGGGCTAGAGGGTAGTGGTTTCCTGGGACCCGGAGCAACATTTGTGTTCACTTCTTCATTTAGGAGCCCAGGCTGTGATTCACGTAACCTTAGTAAATGTCGCTGGCCCCTGCCATTCATCCCCTAGGAAGCAGTTTAAATGCTAAGGGTGGGCACGGACAAGGGGGCACATGGCTACAGCAGAACGTGATGAGCACCGGCGGTAGGTGGGCGCCTCTGGAGGGTAGTGACCACAGAGGGCAGTGCTGCTGGCAGCGAAGGAAAAGGCCAGGTCGTGAGGGTGAGCGTGCTCGTTGCTCCATCAGTCTCTGGAACAAGTACAAATAACTTACTACGTGGTTTACAAGGGAGCTCTGGTGGCGCCATCCCCAGGGAGCCGAGCTGCTAGTCCCAAAGCAGAGGCTCTCTGGCAGTTCAAGTCCCCCAGCAGCTTTGAAGAAGAAATATGGGCAATCTCCTCTTGAGTGATTTACAGCCTCAGAAAACCTAAAGGAGGGTCAGGTCTGAGTTGAAACTTATTTGAAGACCATACAACCCTAGTTATGTGCATTGCAATAAAGACATGGAAGTGTTTCCAAGTTAAGTGTTCTGACATAATTTATTCTTCCCAATAGTACTAAACTGTTGCTGTCAGGGACTGTCAATTCTGGCTCACAGCGACTCCATGTGACAGAGGAGAACTGCTCCGCAGGGTTTCCTAGGCAGCTGTCTATGGAGGCCGAGTGTGGGTCTTTCTCTCAGAGCCTCGAGTTCGTGACCCACCTGATGGCTCGCCATTGAGTGCGTCACTGCTATGTCATCAGGGCTTCTCCTAAAGTACAGCTACCTGTGAGCTGGCTCCTTGCTTCCTCGTCCATCCATCCACCCAGCCCCATGAACGGACTGCTCCGCGGGCCTGCTGGGTCTAATGGACACAAATAAGACAAAGACACCGTCCGTGATCCACAGGATTCAGTCACGGGCTGGGCCAGAAAGTGTCGTTAAAAGGTGGTGTGATAAGTTTTCAGTATAGACTTCATAAAGGGCAAGGCCATTCCCAGAGCGGGTAGCTCATCCAAGGCCCAGGGGGAGGGCCAGGGTCAGGTGCATTTGAAGAGCTCTGAGGGGCTGTTAGGAGGGCTGGGCAGCAGGACGCTGAGGGCGTGTGAACCTGCCACATGCCCACGTGGGTGACGCGGATACTGTTCAGCAAGTCCTACCCCAGTAGTGAGGTGTCAGAGCACTTTAAAAAGATGTGCCTCGTGGAAATTACAAACATACAGCATTTTGGACAAGATTTCCCAGGACAAGAGCTATAATTAAGTTTCCAGGGAATCCTTGGTCTGAATTCAGACCCTGAGACGTTGGAAGACAGTGATGACCCAATTCAGTCCTTATCAAGAAATCTTTCCCCAGAACTATTCAGGTCAGGCCCATCATACACGTTATTGCTCCAACAATAAACACCATTTAACAAAACTGACAGCTTCAATTCATACCACTTGTTTTTCAAACTCTCTAACAATAGTCACCTATTTTGACATTATCAACCAGCTGCCTGCAGTCAGATTCAGAAGTGGTAGAATTTACAACATTCAGAATTTTCTAGTGGAGGCTTTCACCTTGGGAGCACATTACTGATGAAATGTTTTGCTGCGCTAACGCAATTCAGAAAAAGACCATGGATATTTCTTCCCCTTCCACCTGGCTTGGGAATTCTAACACAATAGATGTTTGCACACGGCTTAAGAACAAGCGAGCCTAACTATTCCTAAATGCAATAAGGATATGGTTCTTCCAAAGAAAGAGGCCAGGACAATTCAAGGAATGGGGACTCGGGGAAATCTTGCAGAAATAAACTTGTGCTCTGTTGAGCTAATGATATAAGAAATAATATCAAGAACTCCCCCATCCCCCAATCAACATCTAGAGTGGGAAAACAGTGCCTTCAAGTCAACTGTTAGCTGATTAGAAGAAAGGGGACCTTGCTGGAAAGTGTATTGACATGGCTACAGGTCCCCAGTATAGGTACAGCCTAGGTGACCGACGGGCCAAGCCATACATGCCACATTTTTTAACCTTGAACTTTCTTCAACCTGAAAAAAAAATATCCAAGGATGAGGGGAGGGGTGACTCAAAACCTCATTCTCAATCTTAAACCTCAGCCTTAAACACGATCTATCAAAATTTGACCCTATGAAGAATCAAACTATATTTAAAAACAAAAATAAAAAGCTTCCTGAATGTTTAGGCAATCAACCCAAATGGTTCTTTAAGCTGATCACAAGACACATTTATTGCTTTCAAAAGAGTCAACCCATTTGCAAGCCACGCTTGCAAAACATTCTAATTTATGTTAGAGAAATAAATGGCCATTAGTAACCTAGCAAATAAAATTTGGATTTCAAGTGATGAAAACCTGTTTCCCTGTGACCAGTATTAAGTATGAATTGAGCAACAGGGTTGGTTGCCCAAGTGTAACAGGTAGGTGCAATGTGGTTATTAGCAACATTTTGGAAACTGCATTGAGGAAACCTTATAATCACAGCATTATTCTAAAAGAGTCGATGGACTACAAAGAGGAATTCTGTTCAGACCTGTCAGAAGCTCAGAGCAGGAGTGGGGCTGCCAGTCAGTAACAGTTAAGAGAAATGAAGTCAGCGCCTGGGACACGTTTCCCAGTGAGATGAAACCTTTCCTACTCCCTTGCTCACATGTTCAACCGAAAAGCAAAAGATTTTCCCTTCCCTCCCACCCTAAAAACTACAAACCCTCACACTTATTAGCCCTTCTTTTGCAAGTTACAATTAGTTTTCAAAGCCGTCTACCAATTTGTTGCTATCAAGTAAATGCAGAATCTTAAAAAACCCCAAGTGGCATATCAGCAATGAGGCAAGAAAATGAGACTTGGGGGTCTTTCTAGACACGCTGGCAAAATCAAGGTATTGGCAAGAGAAAGGGTTCCCAGAGCTCCCAGACGGCTGGTCGGTTGTGCAATGCTGTGCTGCCAACAGGACCCACGGCGCGAAAACGCGGAAAACCGCCCCGGACCCAGTGTTTTTACTGGAACTCTTACTTGAAATTATAGCAAACTGGAAGCCCAACCACGCCCCCATGGACATGGAAAAGTAGCTTGCGAACAATTTTCCAACAAGGAATTCACAGTCCCCAAAGGACCTTCGCAAGCCAAGGAGCAATAGAACACACATGGCAAATGAAACGGTGACCTTGGTTATGTGGATCTCCTCCTGGTCAACCCCTCCCGTATTCCACGGCGGCTTCCCTCGAGGTGACTGGCAGGTCACTGCCCCCAATCCATTCTGCTCCTGGTCATCTCTCCCTTCAATTTCCCAACAACCTTCCAAGTGGTGGTGAGGCTGCACGGAAGGAACGTGAGGTTCAAAGTTAGATCTGGGTGAAGCCTGTCTCCTTTCCCTGTCTGGTCTCAGGGATCTTCTCATCAGAGCCTTTGTTTCTTCGGCTGAAATATGAGAGACTAACGCTTACCTGGCAGGATTGTTGTGACCACAGAGTGAGGAATTAAGTCTTTCAATTTAATTTCACAGAGTACTTGATTACTACATTTAAAATTGTGATTTGAGGGAGAGTTTACAAAGTAAACTGGTTTTCCATTCCATCTTGCATAAACATTATATAATCTATAGCCAATATCCACCATGTAACCACGCTCTTCCCACTTGCTCCCTGTCATGCTTGTTTCCACTAATCCGTCTATCCTATCTCCCTCTGCCTTCTGAGCCTTATCCTAGGGAAAATGCTGCCACTTTGTCCCTATATGGTTAATAGAATTCTAAGGAGGCTCTCCAGAGTCACTGCTGACCTTATTGGCTTGTCTACTGGTTAGCTGAATACTGAGGCATGGGGATGCAGCCTGCTCCTGGTTTGAAGGGCGACTAAGGGTTATAACATTAGGAGTTCCTCCAGTCTTTATGACAGCGCTGGTGGCCTAGTGGTAAGAAGCTGTGCTGCAACTCCAAAGGCACATGGTTTGAAGTCACCGGCTGCTCCAGGAGAGAAGGAAGGATGACCTCTCCTCCTGTGCAATCTACCCGCCAGAAAGTCTGCTAGGGGTCAGTTCTGATTTGACAGCACACAGTTAGACTGGCCATTTTGAAGCTTCTGAGTTTCAGAGTGATTGATTATTTAGTGTTGTCAACACATAATAAAACCCTTAGCAGGTCTTCTCTCCTGTTCTTGAACTCTAAGATACCAGGATGTTTGCATAGTCTTCTGCTGCCAAGCTCTGTTCTTCCTATCTTCTTTTCCTCAAGCTACCTCCATGATTCATTTCCTGCTGGCAGTGGGTCCTGCTGTCATTAGAGATGTCCTGTGACAGCGCAGAGGCCCCTCTGGGTTGTAAGTGTCCTTGTCCCATCTGCTCACTCGCTGGCTGGAATTTCTGAGTTTAGTGTTTTGAATTAGACCACACACATACATACAGGTGCTTAAGTGATGCCACCGAGGATTTACCTCTCATCCACTGTTACTGTTTAGATGACACAACAACTTACCTACCCACTTTGAACTTTCCCCCTGGGTCGTGCAATACCAGTTCTCACTCTTTAATCACCAGTCCCTTTTATTATTTATGGCACAAGTGTATCTTTCTGTGATCTCTCCTCTTCTCCCTTGGTGGGTCACATACCACATCAGTGAACTTCCAGACCAGCAGCCCCCACTGCGGGAGCTTGTGTTCCTAACCCCCTCGCCCCAGTACCTCATCTTGTTTCTTTCTCTGCTAGCATGTAAACACGAACATTTTCAGCTGCCTCCTGGTTGGCCAGCCATCACTTTCGTCCCAATAATCTCACAGCGCTCTCTTTTTGTTGTTAGCTGTTGTTGGCTCGACGGTGAACAGACTGAAACACAGCCCAGGCCTGTGCCCGCTTCACAGCCGCTGCACGTCTGAGCCGACGGTTATGGCCACCGTGTTGATCCGTCTTAGCGAGGGTATTCCTCTCCTTCACTTCTACTTTTCCAAGCCTGATATGCATTTCCAGGGGCTGGTCCCTTAGGATAACATGCTCAAAGGGTAGCAGAAAGGTCTGGAATGAGATGGGGTGGGCTTGAACACCACCTCCCTCAGCACCTCCAGGTGTCTGGGCAAGTCAGCCAATCGCCCTGAGTCAGTGTCCTCACCTGCAGGTGGGCAACATCTGTCTGTTGGGTTCCTGGGACCTGAAACACACCTGATACGAAATGTTAATACTACTTAAAGGTCTAGCGCCAACAGCCCTCTAGGAACAGGGCGACGATTTTTCTTCCTTCTCACTAGCCATTCACGTGCTCCTGCCTGTCAGTGGCAGGAATTTTGAGGGTTCTGTCATCCTCTTGGGTTCCTCGCATGACCTCCCTCTGTGGCACAAAACATGGCCACCAAGCTTATCCGCTGCTTCTGGTGTCTTAGCAGGCTGCCTCAGGAGACTCCGTCACCATTTTGGCCTGGCTCTCCTCAGGCGTACGCTGCCCATCAGCCCCCTAAACGCCGCTTCTTGAGCTCCACACGTTTCCTCACGAGGCACACCTCACAGACACTGCACTGCCCACGCGCTGAAGAAGGGTTGTGGCAACCCTGTGTTGAGCAAGTCTTTTGATGCCATTTTTTCCAACAGCATGTGCTCACTCTGTGTCTCTGTGTCACAGTTTGGTAATTCCTGCAATGTTTCAGACTTTTTCATAATGTGATTGCAGACTTAAGAGGCTACAGCACAGTGTAAACATAACTTTTGCATGCACTGGGAACCCACAAAGGTCCATTTGGTTCGCTCCATTGCCTCATTCTGAGGTGACTGGGAGGGGAACCCCAGGACCTCCCAGGTAGGCCTGTTGTTGAAAGGCCAACTCGCTCTGATGGCATTTTCTGATTCCACACAGCGGATGGTGCTACTTTCCAGTTACAAGGAGGAACCTCCGGCAGGGGGAGATGGGAAGAACCCCGCCCTGCTGAGAGAGACTTCTGGCTCTCAATTTGACTTAAGCTACACACCACTTCCCTTCTCTAAGCTGGCGGAGAGCTCTGGTGGCTTACTGGTAAGGAATTACACTGCCAACCCAAAGGTACAGTATTCAAACCCACCAGCTGCTCTGTGGGAGGAAGACGGACCATCTCCTCTCCACGCAGTTTGATGCCTTTGAAAACCCACTGGGTCAGAAATGGGTCAGTTCTGGCCTGACAGCTCACAACAACTGGGAGAGCAGCCCGGGTATCTGCAAGTTCCCTGCTGGCTGGAAGATACGACCGTCATGAGCCCCCTGTCTCTGACTGCCTCTCGGGGCTGCTCTGTTGCTACGTGGGTCCCTTTGCTGTCAAGGGCAGAGGCCTCAGCACCGCCTGGAGACCTGGCCACAGTCAGCACTCAGAGAAGACACAGACACAACAGAGATCAAAGCACGTCCAGTGAGGCACAGACAACAGCTACCAGAGCTCTCGGCAAAACGGCTTCATTAAGCCCCTCTCGGCTGTGGCTGTCTAAAGGACAGACACTAAGTAAAGAACACCATGAACTGAACACCCTTTAACTAATTTAACGTCACAATGGCTCTTTAAGGTCGGGAATAATTATCTCTATTCTACAGCTGAGAAAGTACAGACCCAGCAGCTCCCTCCGCATCTACTGAGTCAACAGTGGGTCCCCCGGGGTCCAGAGAAGTGATGGAAAAAACCTGGACTGATGGGGAGGGGACCTGTAGGCCAGGCACGCCTGCGCCATGAACTGGCCAGGTGCATGGGGGTGAAACAGGCCCTTCTCCTCTGGAACCCTATGTTCCTTGTTGGGAGGATGGGCACTGGGTCTGGAGCAGTGGTTCCCAAAGTTGGCAGTGTATCTGAACCACACTCACTGCCTTCGCAATGATGCCACTTATCATGCCCTCTAAAAAGAGCAGAACTGTTTCAGAGGGTTCTCAAGGCTGCAGCTTTATGGGAAACAGACCGTCACATCGGTGGGTTTGAACTGGCAACCTCTGTTAGTAGCTGGATGCCTAAATACCGCATCAGTCAGGCTCTTCCTCTCGGAGCCGCAGATCCTGTGTGTCCGCGGTGGGGTCCGGTCCAGGACACGTCTTCCTCTGTGTGTGCCACACATGGAGAACCAAGGCTGCTCACAGCCATAAAGGCCTCGACACCAGATCCACGGTGCTCATTCACACAATGTTGCCTCTTCCAAGTCCCCAAGCCCATTAGATCATCTATTCTACCCCCTTCTCCGTCCGGCTCCCTCCTTCCCACCCTTCTCCCAGAACCCAAACTGGACTATTTCCAAGCATATTGCAGGGAAGCTTACCACACTCATGAGAAACCATAGAATTTTGAAATCAAAGGTTCATAAGACTAAATGGCTTCTCACGGGGTCAAGTAAAAAGGTAATCTTGTTGTGACAGAAAGCCAAGTTAAAGGACGTCTTCCTGAGAAAGTTTTTGCAACCAACCAAAGGAAGCCTGGATGTCAAGGGAAAGGCAGCAGACGTGCTAGAGTGGCCTATCAAGTCCTCTCAGAGGAGAACCAGCGCTATACCTGGCTTTGCCGGACTAGAACGTAAAAACATTCAAAGGAAGTCTTAATTAGAGAAGAAAAAAACAACCAAAAACTAAGGCCCTGTCTGCTTTGTGCAAGGCGTGGAATTCTTTACTGAAGGCTCACTCTGAACTGGGCTCTGTGCTAAGCTTTGGGTACACAATGTCCCATTTAACTGCTACAACTCTGATGCAAGGACTGTTATTCGTGTTTTATTGAAAACGGATGTTCATACAGGTTGGAAATCTTGTTTCCAGGTCAAACAACTTACCCAATCCGAGTAGCATGGAGTCTCTAGACTATGCCATACCATGAAAGGGACCTTAAAAACTAACGTGCCTAATGTCAAAACTTCTGGAATACCTAACACCAATTGCCAGCAGGCTTAGCCACTCTGTCCGTTTCCCAAGAACCTGTGACCTAGAGACCAACGTGCCCTTCACAGAGTTCTCAAGCTGGTCTACTTCAGAGGATTTGAACAAAGAGAAGGTAATTCAGGAAAGTGTGGACACAACTCCCATTCTTGATTCACTGTGCATCTGCCCTTGGAAAGCCAGCTTCTGTCTCTGCCGTGGGTCCTATACGGCAGAGAGAGGAGGGTGGTTGCTATTTACACGACAGGGATGCTGGGAAAAGGAAATGGAAGTAAACACCCACGGGGAGGCCCTGATCTCCTCAGAGAAGGTGCTGGACAGACGGCGCGCAGGACCATGGTCTGTCCTTGCGAAGGCCACACTGACTGGGGCTTACAGAGAGCATGCTGGCGGCCATGCAGCCTCTGCCCCCACGGCACTCGCATCATTTTACCCCCACAGAAACCTCCATGAAAGCAGGAAGCGGATCACACTGTACACGGAACCTTTCCCATCGGAGCGGATGTGAAAGAAGGTCAGTTTGCCTTAAAGCCCTGGCCAGGGAGTTGGAAAGGAGCCACATGGTCTGATGCTGCAGTGCCCCAAACTGGGTACTATGGCATTAATGGAAAAAAGAGCTTACTTCCTGTTAAACAGAAAGAAGAAAATGTGCCTGTTTTTAGGTCCCAGGGAGGAAAGCCATAGTTGGCCGTGTCTTTCATGCTAATAAATAAGAAAGCTTGCCTTCCCTACTGGAGGTGACTTGTTCTCATTACAGAGCCCTTGACATTTACACAGTGTTTTACAATCTTTTTATTATCTAATGTTCACAAGTGCCTTATGAGGTAGGGCATCAGAGACAAATAACCGTTTCACAGGTCAGGAAGCAGTCCCAGGGCCTAGAGACTGGTTCAAAATCAGGAGCAAATGTTCTCCTTCTTCTTCCTCTTCTTTTTTACTTATTTTATTATTTTGTGTGTGTACCGTCAAATTAGATCTGACTGTTACAGGAGGAGATTCCCCCTTCCTTCTCCAGCAAAGCATCAGGTGCATTCAAACCGCGTACCTCTGGGATTGCAGTGCAGCTTCTTGCCACTAAGCCACCAGAGCTCCCTGCAAATGTTCTTCTTGACACAGCATCTGAGCCCCCTCTTTTAGTGGACACCTGCGCTACACCTGCGCCTCAGCACAAGCCACACACATGCAGGAAGCCAGGCTGGGGCTGGGAGCAGCTGGTTCCATCCTCGGTGGCTAGACCCTTGTTTTAGAGACGAGACCCTGAGAAAGAGGTGAAGGCTCAGGCTGTGTACTTGTGAGGGTCAGCGGCAGGAGGGGCAAATGGGTGCAGAAATCCTCGGTCAGAGGTCCCGTGCCAACACGACTGCTGCTTACTGGACAGAAGACCCTGAAGGGCTGATTCTAAATTCTGTTTTCCTTCACGCTTGGTATCCATTCAAGGTTTCCACAGTGATTGCCATTAGATGGGGAATTAAATGCAGAGAGCTCCAGATGCCAGCTGAGCACCGGCCCATTACTTTCTGAAGTCTTTGCTGCGGGACGGATCCTCCGAGGCCAGCCTCTCCCTGTGAGGTTTCAGGATGCCAAGCGGTAACGGAGCAGATCCACACGCTTCTCCCTGGTGACGAAGGAAGAGGACAGCTTCCTTCTCATCCCGCTCGGAGCCACTTGCTCGGACTACTCACAGCTGCCTATTCCCTCTCATTCTCGGGTCCTCTCAAACCCTTTAACTCACCCACCCAGCTTCGAATCGGCAACTCAGAGGTTCAAGGAACTGAGGTGCTGGGTAGTGGTGGTTCTTCCGGAAATGACAGGGACACAGCAGCAATTACAAGACCAGGAACAGCCATTCCTGTTCCCAGTATGCCCAGCACCACCACCACCACCACCACCACCTGCACTGTGGCGAGTGATTAATGCGGCCCTTCCAGGCATGGGCTTTCTACCCCCTGCAATGTGACAGAATTTATTTAACAAATCCATCCTTAATGGATATTTATATTATTTAAACCTTTCACTATTGTAAGGCACTCTAAGACAAACATAATTATCCATACTTCTAGATCAAACTGTACATGACTTAGGTTTGATAACATATATTAAAAGACCCACACAAATATTTACACGTCCATGTAATTTTCTAAAATTTCACTCAGTTTTATGCTTTCTTTGTATCCTATAGTTTTTTACCATCTTTTTTTTTTTTAAAAAAAAAAAAACCACCAAAAAAACCCCCCAAAACAACAACCAGGCACAGTCTTTGTCACTCCTGCCAAAGAACTGGGTGGGATTACGCAATTGAGGTGCTTGTGACCCCCTACACTCATTCACTGCTGTCGAGTCAGAAGTGACTCCCGGTTGACCCTCCAGGAGGTTTTTGGAGGCTGTAAATGGCACAGAAGGAGGAGACTGCCTATCTGTCTCCGGTGCAGCTGCTGGTGGGTTCAAGCTTCCTGAGAGGTGGTGTCTTTGGGACTGCAGTACAACCCCTGAGGATGAAGGCGGCAGAGCTCCCCTGAGGGCTGAAGCTACGGAGCAGTGTGGATACCGTGAAACCTTAGGAGCCTTGAGGTGTCAGGGTCTGGCCAGGCAGCAAACAAGATGTAAGGAATTCTAACAAGGCAGTGGGTTAAAAAGGAGTCCACCCCAGAGTTCAGAGGGGACCTTGTGAGCATCAGTGATGAACTACCAGAGAAGCATTTCCTTTTGACTGAAGGCTCCTGCTCTAGGAACCACCTAGGCCCAGGGGACACAGAGCTGTGTTGGTACAAATGGTTTGCACCTGCCTCCTAAGCTGGGGGCTTGAATCCACCCTGTGGCACAGAAGGGACAGAGTCTGACAAACTCCTTCTGTAAGATCACAGCCCTTGAAAGCGTCCATGCAAGCAAGCGGAGCGGTCCCTCTCTGACACACTAGGCTGCAGCAGTGGGCTTGGCTTTTACACAGCAGGAGTTAAAAGACAAAAGGAGTTGTTGGCTCGCCTTACTTTACACCCAGGTGAGATGACACCAGGGGACTATTCCCTCCAGCAAAGGAAGGCCTCCAGGTTCCTGAAGTCTCTCCAGAAGCCAAGCAATAAGCTGTGTTTCTGGAGAAGTAATCACCTGGACATGAAGCTGTCTATTATCAGAGGCAGGTGGGGGTTCCAACTAGGACTCCACATAAACACCTAACCTCGAATGTAAGCAAAGCAAAGCACTGGTTCAAAGGGAAATGTTCTTGGTAACTAAAAAGAAAGGCAACAGGAAATCCCAAAACAATAGTAATTCAAAGGTTTGTGTGGCAGTTTTGAGGGAAGAGCCAAGCTGACGCGGCCAGCCCTGTCCCCAGCCAAGGGCTCGCTCAGGCACTGGACAGCTGCTGCAGTCCCCGCACTTCCAGCAACATTCTAGTTCTTTCCTCACTGGGATAAAGTAAGAAAGGATGTAGTAAGAAAGGATGGCCGGCTGCGGCTGGGTCAGGGTGGTGCTGCTGGAGTTCAGGCCACGTTCACGGCAGGCCTGCCCGGCTGCTGCTGTGACGTGATCCAGAAGTGGTTTGCTCTTGTCTAAACTAATAAAACGGCTCTGATCACAGCTCAATCCTGGGGGACTCTGAACAATGTTCCTCCCGTGGCTTTGGTCTGCAGATGGTTTGAGAGCACAGACGTAGGTAGACAGGAGAGGAGGCACTGGACCTGGGAGACCAAGCTCCCAGGCTCCCTGAGCCTGTCGCTAGAAGTTTCCTCATGTAGGAGATGGCTGGGGTGAGAAGGTCTCAGACAAGATTTCTAGCTGTAATATTTCAATACTATACCTGTCAGGCCACCAAGAGGAAAGGAAAAGAAAGCAACATATCTCTCTCACACACGAAGGGA
>NW_006399753.1:16004738-16013572 GCF_000299155.1 Elephantulus edwardii
GGATGGGGAGAGGGAGGGGGACAGGGAGAGAGATAATGGAAAGCCAGAGGCCTGGAATGAATGAGAAAGGTTGAAACACTGACCTCTGATTCATGGCAGCAACCACCCACCCACTGAAGGCAGAGACTGTCTATCAGCCCATGAATCATGGAAGGGACCCTCCAGGCCACATTCTGAAACGCTCTGAGTTGGGCTGTCATAAGAAGTGTGCTCATCACTCACCGCTGGCTTGGCATCTCGTCAAATTCCCAAGCCAGCGGGCCCAAGTGTCCAGATTTCCCCCAAAGCAAACCTGCACCGAGACGTTCCTGGAACAAGGTGCTCAGTCATTCATAAAATCCTGACCCTCCAGCTCCCGGTGCACATTTATTTCATTCTCTGACTACACTTGAATGAGACAAGTCAGGAAGCAATCCTTCAATGAAGAATCAAGTGAATGTACTCAGCCCCATCTGCTCTGCACTAACAGCATGATCTTCTAAATAATAACAACATTCAGGCATCTCATATAAAGACAGAGGCATCCTGAGGGTTTACACAACTGGGTTTAACATGTTACTACTTGCAGGTAGTGACAGAAAAAGAACTGATGCTTTTAAGCTGTGGTGTTGGAGAAGAGCACTGAACATCTCATGGGCAAGAGAACAAACAGATATGTCTTGAAGAGGGTGCAGCTGGAATGCTCTTTGGAGGCAAAAATGATGAGGCTTCACTTCACATACTTGGGGCATGTTGCTAGGAGGGGCTATTCCTTGGAGAGGGACAGGATGGTGGGAAGGATGGAGGGTAGGTGAAGGAGAGGAAGACCCTCAACCAGGTGGATTGACATGGCGACAGCTGCAACGGGCTCTTGTGTGCCGGGATGTGTGAGGATGGCGCAGGACAGAAGAGAGTTCAGATCTTTCTGTCATAGGGTCACTATGAGTCGTACTCGACTTGATGACACCTAACAACAACAAAAACTTGTGGGTAAGATTCTGACTGTCACTTTCAATATGAGAACGGAAATTATCAGAAGTCTGTAGATAGGGATCAGCCAAGGAGTACCCAGATGATGCCATCCAACCTGGAAAAATGGTCAGCCCAGTTGCCTCCAAAGTCTCACTAAAGCAAATAGTCTTAAAAAAATGCATTTCCTTATGTCAGAAAACCTCACCCATAATCATGGTTGTTCTTGAATATGAAAATATTTTATTGAGGAGGAGCTGTTTAATACATGCTAATCTCAAGATCCAGTGGGAGTTCCCTGACTGCAGATTCATTAATCCTTCCAACCAGTTTACAGATGCCAACAGTCTTTGTAAAACCATTACCCATAATCCTGCTGATAATTAGTTTCTTACTACAGTTTTACTTCTAAATCATTCAACAATTATATACATATATATATAAATGTTGTGGTTCCGCATATGGGGTTCTTCAAGTCAAACACGCAAGACTTAAAATATTCTCGCCCCTCCCCCTTCTTTTCTTTCTAGTTGTGTATTGTCAAATTGGATTTGACTGGCAGAGAAGATTGCCCCTCCTTCTCCAGCGGAGTATCTGGTGGATTTGAACCGTGAGCCTTTGGGATTGCAGCAAAGTTTCTTGCCACTAGGCCACCAGAGCTCCCTCTTATTCTTAAGAAATTGTACCTTCAACAACTTTTCTTTTGCTATATCTGTGACCGTGGAAGGAGGAGTGGCATCCACTTCCATAATAGCTTGCTTCCGGAAACCCTATGAACCTGGAGAGAGGATGAAAGGCACCCAAGCGTCGAGGACTCTCCTTCATAGGGTTGCTATGAGTCGCCTGCGACTCGACGGCACTTAACAACAACTACAACATATCTGTGCCCAGCCCTGTACAGAAATACGCGCCTAACCTCAGTTCTGTGCCTGTCCTCTTGTAAGCACAACTGCAGTTCTCATGTCCTAAAAAGTAGATGTTTTTGTTCAATTGAAAAAGCTGTTTTAAAAGTGCTTCTTTCTTCACTATGATTTAAAAAAAAAAGCAGCATAACATAAAACAGTTTAATAATTCAGGATTAACCCCTAGGACCAATTTCTTATTCCAAAATGGCCTTTTATAGCCTCTTCAAAAACCCCAAAATTTTCTTTTGGTGGGGAAAGACAATTTTATAAAGATTAAAAAACAAAACCAAACCAGAGCCAAACTGGATTATATTTCGAATCTATTTTTTAAATGGCAATTCTATTCTTTTCAATGTGGTAGCTAGGTGTCACCATGCCAATTACAACTCACAGTGACCCTGTGAACAACAGATGAACCCTGCCCTGTCCTGGGTCACCTGCATCATCTCTGATGAACTTGAGCTCACTGGTACAGTCATTGTCAATGTCAACCTATCTTATTGAAGGTCTTCCTCTCTAATGCTGCCCCCTCACCTTTTTAAGCACGATGTCCTTTTCAATGGACTGGTTCCCTCCTCACAAACATGCCCAAAGTAGAGGAGACAAAGTTTCCTCCTCCTCTCCTCTAAGCAGCAGCTTGGCTGCACTTCTTCTAAGGCTGACGTGTTCTGTTAGCAGCCTCCGGGGTATTCAGCACTCTTCTCCAACACCACGAGTCCAAGGTATCAATTTTCCTGTTATCTTTATTCATCAATTCATTCAATTTGCAAATGCATAGGAAGTAACTCAAACGATGATGGATTTGATCAGATGGACTTTAATCTTTAAACTGACATCATTGCTCTTCAGCACTTTGGAGAGGTCCCTAACAGGAGATTTTTCTCAATGCAGTATGTCTTTTGATTTTGTCCCCTCATGTACATTGTGTTTTATAAAATCAATCACCATTGATCTATGGCCACTATTACCCCATCTTTTCAGATCCCCCTCCATCTTTTTCCAAACTAAAATGTGTCAGATTGTGGGGATGGCACAGGATAGGACAGGGTTCAGATGTGTTGTTCACAGGGTTGCTATGAGTCATACTGGACTCGACAGTACCTAACAACAACAACAACAACAACAAATTATGTTAATCCTAAGTTTTTCAATGACACTCCTTATCTGGTTGAAGAAATAATCTATTTTTGTTTGATGACCTTTCATTCCTGATACTGATATTTTATATAACCTTTTCTTTTTTTCATCCTTACTCTGACTAGAGAGTTATTTATTTTAGTGATTTTAAAAACAGTAAGTTCTTTGCTTCATTGAGTTTTTCTATTAATTTTCTGATTTTATTTCACGATTTTTTTTTTACACTCTGATTTGTGTTATTTCTTTCATTTGCTTACTTTGAGTGTCACTCCTCTGGTTCCTGTTTTTTAGTGTAAAAAATGAGGTGGCTGATTTGAAACCTACTTTCTTTTCTAACATGGTCAGATGGTATGAATTTATAGCATAAATTACAGATGCTGTAAATTTCCCTTTAAGTATTGCTGTAGTCCAGCCCCATAAATTTTTATGTGTTGCTACCATTTTCATTTAGTTCAAAGTACTTTTTAATTTCTCTTTGATTACTGGCTATTGCAAAGTTTGCATTTATTTCCTAAATGCTGAGAAACTTTCTAGATATCATCTTGGTAATGATATTAATTTAATTCCACTGTGGCCAGAGAACACACTTTATATAATCTGAATACTTTTCAACCAAGATATATCTTATTGCACAGACTACGGTCTCTTTTACTAAATGTTGCATGTGCTCTTGAAAAGAATGCATATTCTGCTGTTGTTATGGGCGGAGTGCCACAAATAGTAATTAGGCCAAGCTGGGTATTAACATTTTACAGTTCTTCTATATTCTGATTCACTTTCTGAATTTTGCTATTTCTGAAATTACTGTCATTGTAGAGTCACCTATTTCCCCTTCCAGGTGTAGCAGCTGTATAAATTTTAAGGGTGTTGGATAAGATGTACACATCTATGTGCTCCTGAGAACTGATCCCTTTATCATTATAAAGTGACTCTTTATCCATAGTACTGTCCTTTGCTCGGAAAAATACTGTGGTTAATACGGCCATTTCAGCATTCCCTGGATCAGTGCCAGCATGTTCCTCCTTGATTCACTTTTAAGCTACTTTTATCTTTTTCTTTCAGGTGAGTTTCTAATTGAGTCTTTCTTCTATCCAGTCTGGTAAACACCACCTTTTAACAACCGACCAAAGATCTTTTACACTGATTGTAAAAAGATCTTTTATATTGGTTGAAATCTACCATCTTCCACTGATATTCCATTTGTGCTAACTGTTCTTCTCTTCCTGGTATTACTCCAGTTGAGTGGAGGGATTGCACTCCTACACCAAGGGCAGCACCAGTCTCTTGGCTGGAACCCACCAGTGGACCCAGGAGAAAGATGGGGCATATCCTCCTGTGTAGCGTACAACATCCAAATGAATGCCCAGTGACAGTGGGTCCTGACTGGACGGCAAGAAATTGGAGTTTGGATTTTTGTGTTGTTGTTTGTTTGTTTTTAGTTTATTGTTTACTTTTATCTTCTCTGGAGGTTTATAATGTAAATGCTGCAGTATTATAGGGAACTCTAGTAGCCTAGTAGGTTAGGAGCTACACTGTCAACCCAAAGACACACAGTTTGAATCCACCAGCTGCTCCAAAGAGAAAGACGGGGAGTCTTCTCCAGTGAGAATTACAGCCTCTGAAAATTCACTGGAGGGTCAGCTATGAGTTGCTTCTCACTTGGCGGCAGGTAACAACATGGTATTATAATAAGACTTCAGATGGCACTGTGGTTAAAACTCACTTGCTAATCAAAAGATCAGCTGTTTGAATGTACTAGTTGTTTCTCTGGAACAAGATGTGACAATCTGCTTCTGTAAAGATGCACTGCCTTGGAATCACTAGAAAACAATTCACACCTGCCCTACACGGCTGCTGGGCTATAATACACTCATCGGCCGGGATTTATTTACTAGCATTACAGCGGCTGGGTTAATTTCTAGTACATTTATCTTATTAAAGTCTACTTTCAAGTGACATCTTATTATTTCATCAATAGGAGAAGAATCTTTTAAAAGTATAGTTTTACTTCTTGTATCCTGGTCTTAGTGATCCTACTGTTAGACATTTTACTTCTACATATTTACAAACCTCAAAATACACCATTACTTTTGCTTTAAAAAGTGGAGAACCCCTCTGCTTCCAACCAGAGGGGTGAGGAACAGAGCAACCAGAAGCTGAGGGATGAGGATGTGCAGGGGGATGGGGGGGATTAATCATGTGGTTGTACAATTTGATAGGGAGGGTGAGGGAAATTCAGAGAATTTGTTCTTGAAAACAATGTCTTCAAATTTAGTAAATAAACCAATAGAAAATTTTAAAAAAGGAGAAATTCAGAACTAAAAACAATGTGTATTATTATTTAAACAGGTTATAATAATAAGGAAAAGAGTTATATACAGCTACATACAAAAGGTATAGCGTTCTGGTGTCATAGTATGTGATGTGTTTTGCTATTAGTTCAACGGTCAACATTTCAAATCTACTAGCAATGAGAGAAAGATGAACAGTCTTCACTCATCAAGATTTCCCACCTCAGAGAGCTGATGGAATAGCTCAGCTGGCATAGTGTTCAGGCAAATGCAGTAACCCAATGGCTGAACCTCTCTGGTGGTTCAAATCTACCAGGAGTTCTGCAGGAGAAAGATTGGTCATGACTGGTCATCTGCTTCTGTGTGATTTACAGCCTCAGAAACTTGCTAGAGGGTCAGCAATGAGTTGATTCCAAGCTGGCAGCAATAAATGAATTTTAAAAATCCCCTAGCATTATCTTTATAATAATCTTTATATGATTTCTATCTTCACGTAGTTATGTTCTGTCATAAATGGCCTTCCAGTGCATTTTTAGAAGCTGTAAACTGCGCAAGAAGAGAATGTTCATATTTTTCCTGCAGAGCAGCTGATGGATTTGAACCGCATGCCATCTGGGTGGCAGCTCAATCCCTTACCACTAGGCTACGAGAGCTCCTTTATCTCCATACTGTTATGGCTCAAGGTATACATTCAGGGCTACTCCCACCCCATGGTGAGTTCTAAGCACTACTCTTTTTTTTTTGTTTTTAAAATGAACTTTTTTTAAAAAATAAAATTTTTATTTTACACTGGTTTACTTATAAAGTTTGTATACATTGTTTTTCACAGCATATCTTTCCCCTTTCCTTTATCCACCCCTCCTTCCACCCATCAAATTGTCCGACTCTATGATTAAGTGTGCCCACCCCCCATCCTCGCCCTTCTGCTCCCCGCCCTGCTTTGGATCCTCGTACATGTTCTACAATAATGGTCTTAGACAGTATTTGTCCTTGTGGTACTGAGTTAGTTCACGAAGCATAATGCTCTCCAGTCCCTCCCAAGTTAGGTAGTAATTAACAAAATCATTGCTCCTGCGAGCTGCATAGTATTCCATTGTGTCAATGTACCATCAGTTCTCAATCCATTCCATTGTGGTTGGACATTTGGGCTGTTGCCATGTCCTTGAAATGGTGAATAACGCTGCTATGAACATTGGTGTACAAGTTTAATGCTAAAATTTCAGATGGCTCTTTCCCTGGCCTTCGGCTGTTTCTTGAAGTGCATGTGGCTCACTGGTACTCTGTTAAACACTCAAGAAGATAGATTCCCTCTGGTCTCTGCACATTTCTCTTTGTGCGGCTGTCTCCTCTCCTCTAGCCACCTTCTAGCACCATCTCCTCCACTCACGATCAGAGCTCTGCTTGAATCTGCCCTCCCTCTGCGAAGCCCTGAGAACTCTCTCCGGGCAGCAAGCTGCGTCAGACACGGGCTCACTTCATTTTGCTTCCTCTCTATTTTTTTTTATTATTATTTTTGTGCGTGTACCGTCAAATCAGATCTGACTGGTACAGGAGGAGATTGCCCCTCCTTTCCTGGCAGAGCATCTGGTGGATTCGAACCATGCACCTCTGGGATTGTAATTGCAGCTTCTTGCCACTAGGCCACCAGAGCTCCCTTGCTTCCTCTCTCAAGAACTGATGTAGAATGAGTTGAGAGTCGCTGCTCCTTCTCTGTCCTTTTCTGTTTCTTTACTGTTTGTTTCAGGTTGAAGGTTAAATCTTGTTTGTTTCAGGCTGAAGGTTAAATCTTGTTCCACCTTGATCAGATGCTTAATTTTTGCTTTCAGTTTTGGGTAGACATAATATATGCCACCTTAAACATACGCCTTTACTTCTGTTTGTGGCTCTGTTAAAGAAGTTATTTAAAGTCACCTTTAGGTTGTATTTTAGACTCAAGTAATTTTGTCTCAAGTGATTTACTGGTGTGCCAAAAATTAATCCTATGAACCATTTTTAAAATGTCTATACTATACCACTTTGAATATTACAAAATCATAAATCTTTAATAATTTGATAGGTAGAAAAGTAATTCTATTTTCATTTCTTTGTAGAGAATCAACATTATCTTTTTATATGATTAATGGTGATACTTTTTCTGCTAGAATTATCTGCCTCTCTTCTTTAGTTTTTAATGTGGTTTGGCATTTTCCTGTTTATTTGTAAGAAATCTTTGCACAGATTAACCCATGATCCAAGCTATGGCACTTTCAATTGCTTCATAGGTATCTGAAAGTTGGACAGAAGAAGATATACCTTTGAATTGTGATACTTGCAAAGAGTGAACCATGGACTGCACCTAATCTTGGAGGAAGTGTAACTGGGGTGCTTCTAGGGGATAAATGCTGAAGCTTCATCTCACACACTTTGGGCGTGATCTCAGAGGGGTCAGTCCTTGGAAAAAGACATCATGCTGGGAAGGGGAGGAGGGGTCAGCGGAAGAGAAGAAGCCCTTCAGTGAGAAAGACTCACACAGTGACTGCAGCAATGGGCTTGAGTACTGCAGAGGTCATGGTGATGAAGCCAGACAAGGCAAGGTCCGATCTGCTATCCAGAGCGTGAGGTGTCGTGAACTCAGAAGCACGTAACACATACTGCACGAATCACAACTTTCCTCCTCAGTTGAATATTTATCTTTCGACATTCCTCAGGGCATGTTTGGCCCAGAATGACTGAAACATTTTACATGGACTGATTCATCAATCTTTTCTAGATTTTGTCCCCTTTTTGGATACACACATGTACAGTGTACTAAAGAGGGATTTCCATTCTAGAGTCATAAACAACAGTGAAACAGCCTAGTTTCTTCTTTTAAAAAATGATAGCTTGATTAGGTAACAGAATTGCTACAACTAGTTGATGTAATATATGCTGATCAAGATTTGCGAAGGGCAATAGTCTTTGAGTAATAAAACATTGACGAGATAAATTATTACAGGTAAATGCAGTTTCAGTGCAACACTTACATGGCCTTTCTTGCCATGGAGCTGGAATTCTTACCAAGCGACCGGGCAGGACGGTGCAAATGAATGCTCATGGCCCACGCAGGGAGTCAGATAACTTCCTACTAATTCAAATAAGGTACATGTGGGGTTGCTGTCAGCATTGGTGGTGTGGGGTGCCCTCCAGTACAATAGATAACTGGCAGCGACTTCATAAACAACCGACGTGAACCCTGCTCTATCCTGCACCATCCTCATCATCTCTGACATACGTGAGCCCATTGCTGCAGTCCCATCAATCCACCTCGCTGGAGATCTTCCTCTCTTTCGCTGACCCTCCACCCTTGCAAGGAGGAGCCTCTCCAAGAAACATGTCCGACGTATAAGAGACAAAGCTCCGCCATCCTGGCCTCCAACCAGCTCTCTGGTTACACGTTTTCTAAGATATGTTTGGCGGCCTCGCCCTTGCGCTGCCCTAAAGACTCAGCAAGAAAACTACTGGACGTAGTTGACCAATTCAGCAAAGTAGCAGGATACAAGATCAACATACAAAAATCAGTTGGATTTCTCTACAG
>NW_006399753.1:16015822-16046476 GCF_000299155.1 Elephantulus edwardii
TAATAATAAAAAAGATATGTTTGTTCTTTTGGAAGTCCATGGGATGTTCAGCACCCTTCTCTGATATCACAACTCAAAGGCATCAATTTTTCTTCTGTCATCTTTATTCACTCTCCAGCTCTCACGTGCATAACAAGTTACTGAAATGATCATGGCTTTAATCAGGCGCACCTTAGTCTTAAAAGTGACATCATCACTCTTTCTTTTTTCTTTTTTTAAAAAAATTAATTTTAATAAAAGTTTACAGAGACTTTGGATTTCCATTCATTGTTTTACTTTTCTTCCTGTCCAACCAACCCCCAAGTCTTTGAAAAGTAAAAGAAAAATTCTTTCATTGTTATACAATCCCTCCCCCCAAGTCTACTCCACTATGCTGCCTTTATTTTGAAAAGTAAAATTCTTTGTTATACAATCCCCCCCTCCAAGTCCACTCCACTAAGCAGCCTTCGTTCTGGACTCCTGTCATGACAATAATATCTAATCACATATTCCTTTTAAACAGTTCTCTCCCTCATCTGTTTCAATGCAGTATACATCATTTATACCATCTTTCTCAGTTTCCCCCAAACCCTGATGTCAGTCCTGTTTTACAACAGTGGCACTATGCAGTATTTGCCCTTTTGTGACTGAGATAGTTCACTCAGCATATAATGTCCTCCAGGGCCACTCTTCAGTACTTGGGAGAGGTCTGACAGCTGACTGGCCCAGAGCAACTCCCACCAAATGACTGGGCAGGACTATGCAAATGAAGGCTATGGTCCACCAAGATAATTGGATAGCTTGCCAATCATGCAAATACAGGACACAGCACCTTGTGGGGTTCTTATCAGGAACTGTCTCATCAACTCTTGATTTATAGCAACCTTAGGTACAACAGATTGAAAGCTCGCCAGAACAGACCCTGTGCCTCCCCACAACCTCTCCGGTGCGTAAGCTCACTGTTGAAGCCACTGTGTGCACGCAGCTGGTGGACGGTCGTCTTTTGTTGAGGCTCCTCCTTTCCCAGTGGTGACCTGCATACTACCGGGCTGCTGGAAGCTATGCAACAGTCATTCACAGTGGACACGTCTTAGAGAGGCTTCCAGACTAAGAAGCAGAGCCAGCTATCCACGTCTGAAATACCACGTCCTTGAAAACTGTATGACTAGCAGCGGAACACTGCCCGTACATAGTGGGACCACAAACTGAGGTGTATAGGACCCTAACAAGGGAAGAGGCCAGTATTACCATCATCTGAGACTGAAAATGAGCCCTTCGAGAGGTCGTTAGTGAAGTGAGAATTGCTCTACTACCAAGAAGAGATGGGCATGGAATGCATCTTTTGGAGCCAAGATCCTTGCACGGAGACCCTCCAGACTCAAGGGACAAACAGCTATAACACTAGAGATGGTGCAAGGCAGTGAGAAGTGGTGGCACGTGAAGCAAAGCACCAGGCAACTGGCAGGAGAGAGTGGGACGCCCCCGGGGACTCTGAAGAGCTAGGCTGAGCCAGAGCTGGGCATCTTCAGCCTGAGGCTTCCTGGCAAAGCGGGTGCGTCGGGCATTATCGGTGACGCTAAAGAGCTTTGTAGCACAGGCTGAGCCCAGAGACTGAGGGCAGAGAGAAGCGTGCCTGTGACCACACTCAAGGAGCTGATCAGCCTGAAAAGCCGTATCCTGTGTCTTCCTGATGCTGAACTGTAGCCAGTTACTTTCCTAATAAGGGAGCTCTAGTGGCCTAGCTGTAAGAGGCCGGACTGCAATCCAAAGACACACAGTTCGAATCCACTTGTTGCTCCATGAGAATTTCCTCCTGTGATTTACTGCCTACTGAAAACCCAATGGAGGGTCAACTGTGGGTTGGTTCTGATTCGATGGCACACAACACCACCACCACCACCACTTCCCTAACAGGCTCCACAATCATGAGTAAGGTCTGAGAGTTCTGTGTGGCCAATGCATCGAATTAGCAAACCCAGGAGTGTGTCAGGGGAGTGCTGGGCTAGTCAGAATTAGTAAACAAAAGCTGACGGGTAGAGGAACATCTGGCCTTCGCCTCATAGGGACCAGCTTTGGTGGATGGTGACTGTCCTCTGGTGAGGTCTGATGCCCCATCGTAGCATTTTCACAGCACTTCAGTTAGAAAGATTTCAAGACACAGAGGAAGAAAACCGAGGGACAGAAGAAAGCTATTCTATCAGAATTACTGCTTTATTGTCAAAGTCTCTTTCCCCTCCTCTTGGCTTCGCAGAGAAGGTGGAGGAATGTTCGGTGATCAGAAACCGTGGTTATGGTAAGGCTTGCTGGCTGGTAAAACTACCGCTTCTAATTAGTGGCTCCCTTGAAACCCCATCTTCCCCCTCTTTCCGGGGTAGCCAGGGACACTCTGTCACAGTCATAAACATCTTCAGACTTTGTACCTTGTCATATACTTGCTTCATATTGTTGCTTAATTGTTTGCTGCGAGTTCTATTTTCCCAACAGGGCAGTTATCTGCTCTAGCGCAGGGCCTTGGACCACATGCTTCCCACGGTGATATATTTATCTATATGTACTTACAGTGATGGATTTGCTGTATGCGTGGCTATAATAGGAGCTGATTTTGTAATATATAACAAGATTCGACTGTGACTCATAGTGACTTTCCACTGTGTTTCTGAGGCTGTAAATCTTGATGGGAGAGTGTTCATCTTTCTCCCATGGAGAGGATGGTGGATTTTCACAACTAACATGTAACATGTAATTAATATGTCAACAGGGCTCTTTCACACAAACACACACCACTGTGGGAAGTGAAGGAAAAAACCAAGCCAAAGCAAGGAAGGGAGCGCTGGTGGCTTAGTGCTAAGGAGCTGTGTTGTCAACCTAAAGGCACGTGGTTTTAATTCACCGCTGCTCCGCACGAGAAAGGTGGCAATCTTCCTCCCTGTGCGATTTACTGCCTCTGAAAATCTACTGAGGGATCTGCTATGAGTCACTTCCAACTTGATGGTACAGAACAATAATTACTCTCTCTCTCTGGAGAGTATACACATATACACACACATACACTTTCTACAGTGTTAAAGAGCAACAAGATCAATGTAGAGATTAAGGTGTGCCCGATCTAGGCTTTGACCTTCTCAATTACTTCCTATGCACCCGAACGCTGGACAATGACTAAAGATGACAGAAGAAGACTTTACGCCTCTGAGTTGTGTCGCTGGAAAAGAGGAGTGGCAAGTGAACACACACAGGTATACCCTAGAGAGGGTGAATCCAGGTCGCTCCTTCAAGGCAAGGATTTTGAAGTACCGTCTCACATACTCTGGGCATGTTGCCAGGAAGAAACAGTCCTTGGAGAAGGACATCAAGCTTGGAAGGGTAGATGGTCAGCACAGAAGAGGAAGACCAGCCAGAGAGTCGGCATCCAGTTCCCAAATCAATAAGACAGTTTGGTTTAATTACCATTGGAAAATGCTTGTCATTCCTCTGTAGGATCTGGTCCCCTCTGGACCCTCATCATTTCCTTCACCTGCTCCCCCCACCGACCAAACTGTGCAGCTCTGCAACTGCATCCTGGCCCATCCTCACCCTTCTGCCCCCAACCCTCACCTCCTTGTACCCCCAATATGTTTTTCCCAATAAAAATAATAATAATAATAAAAAGAGAAAAAAAAGAGGAGGACCCTGCCTGATATGGACTGACACAGTGACTGTGGCAATGGAGGCAGGTGTGTCACAGAGGGTGAGGTTGGCTCAGGATAGGCCAGGGTTCACAGGGTTGCTAGGAGTTGTAGTCTACTCCGTGGTACATAACAGCCACAACAACAGGAGCAGCAGCAGCAACATACATAAACACCAAAACCTGGATCCACTGCCATGGAGTTACTCCTGACTTACAGAGACCCTGTGGCACGGGAACCTGTGCAAAGTGGAAACCTGTCAGGGACCGAAAATCCACAAACAGTGATAGAAAAGTCATGACTGCAGGGTGTCAAGGAACCCAGAAAACCAAAGAGAGCTCACTGCGTTCTGGGTCTCAGAGATTTCCCTGCTTGAAATCAGGGTTGTACTGAACTTAATGGTATGCTGTAGCAATGACTTTAAACCTGTTGTGTACCATCATGTCAGAACTGACCCTCAGCTGACATTCCGGTGGGTTTTCAGAGGTAGTAAAATTGCACAAGAGGAGAGTGCTCATCTTTCTCCCAAAGAGCAGCCGGTGGGTTCAAACCATGCACCTTTGGGTTTGCAGCACAGCTCCTTACCACCAGGCCATCAGGGCTCCTGGACTTTAAACTCAATGTGTCAAATCCAGGAGCAGTAAGTGTGGTTCCTTTGCTTGCCTGTGGATGGCATTTGCTATGGTCAAGAAATCAAATCCAGTGCATCTGGAACTGGACACGCCCTCCATGGAAGAGACAGACGCTGAAAAAGGTCATGCTGTCTCTCAGCACAGTTACGGGGACAACATTACCTTGGGACTTGAAACTGCCAACTATCAAGTTTCCTTTGAGGAGAGGAACACCGTCAGCAGGGGCCTATTAGACGTGCTGATGGAGGAGGGGAGCTGATGGTCACTGAGCACTGACCCGGTGGCTGGAGCCACGCTCACAGCACTCTGGGCGTTAGCTAAGGGGATCCTTGGCAGCCTGAGAGGGGGACACTCTCACTCCCACTTTACAGACACGGGGAAGGAGGCTCAGGGATCTGCAAAGTCACTCAGCGAGCACAAGAAGGGAGCACAGAGTGAACGCAGGTCTATTAAGCCTGGTGCGTGTGTGCTGCTGAGATGGAACGGACCCAGAAAGCCCCCCAGGGGGTTTTCAGAGGCAATTAAGTCACAGGGGAGGAAAATGCCCATCCTTCTCCCTTGGAGCAGCTTGTGGATTTGAACTGCACGCCTCCGGGATTGCAGCACAATCCCATTCAAATCGAGATCCTAAGAGGAGTGCAGTTTTTTTACGCAGGGTCATGCTAGTGGGCTGGGCTGGGAGGGTCAGCCTGAAGAGCGCCATCCTGGGCAGGTGGACCAGGAGCAGTGGTGTCGCCCACCCTGGGCTTTGGTCTTGTGCCCAGATGTCCTTGTAGATTTGAGTGCAGGCGTGTAGCTTGTCCCATTATGCCTAGCTCTTAACAACGATATTGTAACGTATCTCATCGTCAAGCAATCCTAGCAAAGGGGGCTTCGGTGTTGCTGGTATGGAGACAGCAGCTTCAGGTAAGGAAACACCTGAGGCCCTTCCAGGGCTCCCTGACACTAGAAAACAAAACAAAAACCACACCTCAAACCTGCTGCTGCCAAGCCAATCCCAACTGGTGGGGCTGTGGGGCTGCAGATCTTCACGCGGGCGCGCTGACGGCAGGGCCCACAGGGAGCTGTGCGGCTGACCCAGGGCCACACACGGCTCCGATAGTTCAAGTGAACTTAGGGTTCTGTGGGAAAAGATGGGCCATTTTCTCCTGTGTGATTAACAGTCTCCCGTGGAGGGTCATCTAGGACTCAGTTTGGATTCAAGGGCAATGAAAGCAAAAGAAAGCGCTATGTACGGAAGGAGCCGCTGGTGGATTCAAACTGCCAACCTCTCTGTTAGCAGCGCAGTGTGCAACACTACAGCCCAGATACTGCAGCTGCCCACTCTCCACTCCTCTGCTCGCTGTCCCCATCCTTCTATCGCTAAACTCTCCACTTATCTGTTTGTCCTCTGTACACACATGAAAAGGAGAAAAAGACAAAAACAAAGGCTTCGAGTCTCACGACTGTTGAAGGAACATGCTATTTCCGTACGGCTGCTCTTCCGTGCCTGTCAGGGTCAGGCGATTTTCTAACTATGCCTCCACTTTCCAAGTCCTTTATGCATCTCTAGTTACTTGTGACCCCCCTTTCACGCCCGTGCCCAGTGCTACACCAGCTGCTCTTGCTCCTAACACTGTTATTTCCTCTGCTATCATTGTATTTCGCCAAATGATGCACTAACAGAAATGACACACCAACACAAATACATGAAACTGATGAGAGCAAAAGTTACTGTATAACATGGGAGCTATTTGTAGAAAAACAGTTCAATGCTCCTCACGCCTGCTGCCGTACCCGGCCAGATTCCAGCTAGAATCTTACTGCAGCACTTGATCATCAACAGCTTGCATGTGGTACAAGAACAGTGCAAACTGAACGAACTCTACAGATTTCCACAAAACACTACGGAGAAAGAAACTACTGCTCCTAGCACAGCTTTGCTTCCACAAAAAATAAAACTTTTATTTATAAAAAACAATGCCTGGCACCTTTCAAGGAAGGTGCAAATGTAAAGGGACATTACTGCCTCATGGGGCCTGCAGGGGCACAGGGGACTGGGCTGATGCTTCAGTACCCATTTAGGCTTTGAACTTGGCCAAAATCTCGAGCACATCACCTAAATGCACTCAGTCAGATTTCTGCACGTGGGCGCTCTTCTTTGATTACTGGCCTTGGGTACCAGCTGGAGGTCTTTTCCACATTCTCCTATTCTAATAACAGCCTAAATACTGTGGAGTTGCTCATCCAGGGCCTCCCCGAGGCCTCGGTGGCCAAGAGCTTGGAGAGAAAGCATGAGAGATCGTCAGGGGCGGGAGCTCAGGTCTGCTTCCTGGCTCTCTCGATGTCTCACTTTGTTCTGCCAAACGGATTCTTCCAGCCTTTAGAGAAAAGGAACATAAAGTTGTGTGTGTAAGTGTGTGTGTGTGTGTGTTCATTCCTGCCTTCCTTGTTATCACACGACCAGCAGTGTCCCACCTGTGGGGAACAGCACACAGAGTCATGGCACACTCGGCACAGGAACGCACGTGCAGGGGTCGAGGCTGAAGGAAGAAGAGACCGCACAGGGCGCGGGGTCTGGGGACGCCGTTCCTTAGCCTCGGTCTCTGTTTATGAGGACGCTGACAACAGGAACGGTGACGCTGGCAGGTTGTGAGGGCCTTCTCCGGCCAAGAGTTCCCACTCAGAGTAAGGCCTATCTGTCATCACATACAAATTTGGAACTTGCAGCTGGTTCAAACTTGGCAGACAGGCCCACACTCTTTCTTTTAAGTGTTTTTCACATGCCATTTTTAGAACCAGGCTCATATTGAAACGCTGCAGGAAGAAGCTTTGATAGTATGACCCCAACTGCTCAAGTGTTCCCCCCTGTAACTGAGGGGGATCAGATCCCCCCGTGCCACCTTCCCCTATATTTCTGCTATATGTGCCATCTTACAATTTCTTTTTCAGGAAACGTCTTATCGTTTCTTAAACACCAAGCGCATTCCCACCAAGGTGCTCTGCTCGTGCGGCTTCCTCTCCGTCTCTGCTGCGTCCTCCCTGCCCGGCCATGCTTGCTCCTCCTGTGCAGAACAACGGTCCCTTCTCTGGTCACGCTTTTCCAGCAAGTCTCTCACACTCTATTCCACCGACCAGCTGGCTCCTTCCCGCCTCATCTCATTCTGCAGTAGATCAGAAAGCTCACTACCCCTCCCATCTGAAGGAGCCCCTGGGTAGTGGGAATGGCTAACATGCTTGATTGCTACTAAAAGTCTGGAGGTTCAGGTGCACTCAGTGGTGCCTCAAAAGAAAGCCCTGGTGATCTACATCTGGAAAAGAAATCAACAAAAGCTCTATGGAGTGCGGTTCTGCACAGATACACGATTGGAATCAACCCAATGGTAACTGGTCTGCAGGCATAAAGAACCTTGTCCCCGGGGCCTGTCCGAAAGGCTCTCAAGTTGCCAGCCGGCCATCCTATGTCGGGGAGCTCTGTGGATGTGCTTTAGAAGGTTCAAGCCAAAAGATGCTTCAAACCCAAAAGGTTCCTGTTCTTGAGGAAATAATGAGGTTAAATTTTTAAAAATCCACTTTCCAAGAATCTTGAATTATTATTTTTTTTTTCTTTTTTTCAGTAAAAGAGTCACACTGTTAACCCAAAGGTTACAACTCTCTGGCGGTTCAAGTCCACCATGCATTCCCGGGGAAGAAGAGGAACATTTGTAGCCTTGTGGAGGGTCAGCTTCGAGTCACTTCCAAGGCCATGACAATGAGCTTGAGGGTTTTTGAGTTGGCTCTAAGAGAAGAATCTTGAATTTTAATGTTCCTACTCCAGCCGTCAGGAGAGGAGGAGATATTATTTCTGGGAAAGTCTATAGCCAGTGACCTCTCCAAATTACTGAGGTGTAATGATGTCAGTTCAGGTGTGGCTGATTCAGACAATGGTCTTTTCAATTACTGGGCATCTGAGAGCTGAACAGTGACTCGGGATGACAGAAGAATTGCTGTTTTTGAACTGCAGTGCTGGAGAAGAGTGCTAAAGATCCTATGGACCGCCAAAAGAACAAACAGATATGTCCTGGAGAAGGTGCAGCCAGAGTGCTCCTTGCAGGCAAAGGTGATGACATGTCATCTCACATATCTTGGGCATGTGCTAGGAGAGGCTGTTCCTTGGAGAGGGACATGACACTGAGGAAGATGAAGAAATGGCAAACGAGAGGAAGATTCTCTACCAGGTAGTTTGACATGGTGACCTTGGCAATGGGATTGAGTGTGTCAGAGATTGTGAGGATCACATGGGACAGGACAATGTTCAGCCCCGTTGTTTAGAGGGTTGTTGTGAGTCACACACAACAGCACCTAACTACAACAACAACTCTAGTTTGAGGGAGTTCCTGGTAGGAAGTCACACTGCTAACACAAATGCTGTGCCTCTCTCTGGTGGTTCAAATCCACCAGCTGCTCCATGGGAAAAAGATAGGAAATCTCCTCCAATGCAAGTTATTATAGCCTCTGAAAACCTGTTGAAGGATCAGCTTCGAGTCAGTTCTGACTTGATGGTAATGAGATGAAGACAGAAGGAGAAGGAGAGGGAGAGAGAGAAGGAGAAAGACAAGGGAGAGACAGAGAGAGAAGGAGGGGAGAGACAGAGAGAGCGAAGGACAGAGGCGGGAGAGAGAGATACAGACAGAGAAGGGGAAAGAGAAGAGAGTGGGAGGAAAGAGGAGAGAGGAGAGAGAAAGAGGAGAGACAGACAGAAAAGGGGAGAGAGAGAGAGGGAGAGAGACAGACAGGGAAGGGGAGAGATAGAAGAGAGAGAAAGGAAGGAAAAGGAGTGGGGAGGGGGAGAGAGAGAGAGAAAGAGCACTCGACTCTGATTGATCAATGCAGCAAAAACATATTAAAAGCACAGACCGTCACTGATTTCTGCTGTAACTCATCATTACCTCCTGGTGAAGAAAGGCATTGTTCCTGGATTTTGTTTCCCCATCTATGATAATGTAAGTATTCTAAATTTCTTCATTTCCAAGCAATGCATTAAATTCTCCCGATGTCTTTCAAAACAGCTAAGGGGAAATCCCTGACAATTTCAGCTGACAATTCCTTAATCAGGAAGACTTCAAATGCTCATCACCAGAAAGGTTACAATTTACAGGAAAGGGGAACCACCACCAGCTTGCACAACACGCCACGAATCAAGTGCAGCTTATCAACGGAGTGGCATGCTCATGCTGACAAGTTTAGTCAAGAACTTCGAGTGATATCATAAACCGTTAGAGTAAGTGACCTGTTTTAATTGTCCATATGTCTGTGAGTCAAAGGTGAAAACAGACTTGCTTCTTTAGAGACTTGATGGGGAGAGGAATAAATATCCAACCAACTGTGTACTTTTTTCAGACTTCTTCAAAGACGTCTGAGCTACAGAGGATTCTTATATGGTGTCCAATTCTGGCCAGAATCGAGGAGTGTCTTTCTTCACAGCTTCTACTCTTTGGGAAGGAATGATGGGTTTCTGTCTCCAGCTATGGGGACACAGATAAAGTCTTCTGCTCTTGGACAAGGTGAAAGCTATCATGGCACATAAAACGGAGCCTTCCACTGTTACAAAGAAGACAGTGAACTCCCAGGGTGTAACACTGAGCCTTTAACTGATAAATACAATCAACTCTGCTCCAGTTGTAATAATTAGCTAACATATTAACAATGAGACCACCATCAGCAGTGGGCGTGCCCCTCTATGTAATCTATACAAATTGATCAATAGGCCATATTATTTATTGATGTTTCCTGATGACAAGTGACAGATTTGTTACAAACCTTGAGGTATTATTTCCTAAGCCTATCTCATGAATCATCATGCTGTAATTCAGTAGTATGTATGGTGCAAGTTTTAAGTATTAAATGTTTGGTAAAGGAACAGGAGGAGGAGGAGGAGAAAAACAAGCTGAACTAGGTCGCAGTGACTTCGTCCCAAAACTAGCCTAAACTTCAGTTCCGTTTTTGGTTGAGGATAATAATGATAATGATAGTGAAAAGAATAATAATACTAGAGAATAACTGAGATTAAGGGAAGGAAAAGGATTAAAGCTCCAAGGAATTGACTTGTAATTATGGGGAAAGTCAAACTCTGGTGGTGCTGTGGTTAAGGCACTCGGTGCTAACCACACGGTGTGTAGTTCAACCCACGAGTCACTTGGTGGGACAAAGATGAGGAAGTTTGTGTGTTTCAATGAAGACCCACAGCCTTGGAAATGCCACAGAGCACTGCTACTTGGTTCCACAGGGGCCCTCAGTCTGGTTTGGTATGAAAACATCAGAAGTGAAATGAACTGTGATGCTGGTCTTTATTTTGGAAAACATTTGATATTCAAAACAGAAAGCTCCACTTATTTCCATCTTGCCTCAAGTCAACTGGGATCATTTACTGGGCACTTACTTTAAGCTAGGCATCGTTCCAAGCCCACCCTATATATTTATTACCTTTAAATGTCCGTGAAAATCTGGAAAGATTCTACTATTTCTCTCTTCTGTCATTTTAGAGCTAGTCTTTCCTTCAAAGCTTGTCTTCAAGGATTCTTTAGACCTGAGCACAATGTTTTAAGTATTTTCTGATACTTCGTCCTACTCATTACACTAACGATTAGAGTTTCCCAACAGAGAGATACCATCTATTGTTTGTACTTAATCATAGCTCATTCCGCTTCAGTGTCTCTGTTTAAACAGGGTGAGTGTACCACCTATCCCTGGAGAAGGAGAAGGTAACAGCCTTCTAACCTACATGCTTTATTATCTTCTTGAGGTTCCCACCGCAGAGCTCTCAACATTTCCTTCTTCAAACCTTTCAACCCCAGACTGGTGCTTCTTGTTCTACAGTCCAATCTTATTAGATCATGCTCTCACTTTAGTGCAGGCCTTGCTCAATACCCTGAAATCTCAGACCGGCTGCAGCCACTGAAGACCTCGACTGAGAAGTCCCCGACCTCCAGTGAAACTGGAGTCATGGGAATCAGAGCAAAGTAGTGAAACATTTCCATGGTGGAGTGAAATGAGGGCCACAATGGAGGGAATGGATAACACGTTCCTATGAGTCTTCCTCCAAGGCTCTTGAGGTGCCTAATGGATTGTTTGAAGCGGATCACACTTGCACACGGCAGGTGGCAGCCAGCACTCAGCCCTCGAGGGACACAGTTCTCTTTGCTTGAGCTATGTTCACGTGGCTAGCACGTGGCATGAGAAACACACTTCTTGCAATTGCAGACTTAAAAAAATTTTTTTTGGTACTGGTTTATTTACAAAGTTCAAATACATTATTTTTCTCACTTGCAGACTTGAAAAAAAATGGTGCTAAGGAGGAAGGGTCTGATGGGGGTTGGCTTCCCCACATGAGGTGCACACACACCCGAGAAAGGGGCCTGCGGCACGTGAGGAAGGGCTGGAGATCCGCTCAGAAATAAAGTCGGAGGCAGAGGGCTTCCCAATGACACATCAGCAGACACCCTGCACACACAACCTCTCTATCGTCCGGCCCCAGGACTCAGTTTTCAACCCTCTGGGAGTAAAACTGCTTTCTTATTTCCCCTCTCGATCTCCATGCACCCTTCCCCAGATACAGCCTATAACCGCAACTCTACCAGCAGCCAAAAGTTGATGAGGAAGGACCAGGCCAGGGGGTTAAACGCGGAGTGCTTGCTCAGCCTGGGAACGGCCTCAGAGGCCGCCACCAAAAAGGTCCAAGAAAACAAGACTGTCCTCGGCTCACAGAAAACATGAAAACAAGGACAATTTTCAACTGTGTGATTTAGAAATCCGTGGCACAAAAGGATGTTTAATTGGGGGTTTTCACCTTAAGTCTGAGCGCCAAGGCCTGAGACTCATTATTTAACATTCTGTGAGATTTAAGTCATGGAGGGGAATAGGAAGAATTTTTGCCTTGCATTTGGCCTTACTGTATGAAGAAAATGGCTCTAAAAAAAAAGTTCATAAAAAGATTTATTAACACCAATATCTACGAGGCTAGGAAATGAATGTGGACCATGTGGGGACTGTGGGGAGTCCAGGGCAGAGACAACAAGTGCTGACACCCCATTATGAGAGGCTACTTCCGCTGTGTGGTGGGAGGTCCTTGTTTTCTGAACGGGTATTTTAAAAAACAAACTCACTGCCACCAAGTTAGAACTCACTCAGAGCTGACCCTCTAGTGGGTTTTTGGAAGCTGTAAATAAATGGAAGTTTGTTTGTTCAATGGGGAAAAAAATATGTGTGTGTGTGTGCATGTGGGTATGATATATGTGCGTATGTGTATGTATATATACATGTATGTATATGTGTATATACACACATATATACACACACATATGTGTATGTATATATATGTGTATATATATATGTATATATATCCCCCGTGTGAGAAAAACCAAACCCACGCATGGTGGGGCTCTGAGGACTCAGGGCTCAGAGAGGATGGTGCCTCACCTCGGGGACCCCAGGGACAGTGCTTAACCCTTATCAGTTATAAGATCTGGTACATTCTCCAGGGAGCAGATAACACTGCTGCTTGGTGAGAAAATCTTTCATCCTCCATAACTATTTTGTGGAGTTTACGGTCAATGTGTTTTTCCCCAATTCACCGCTGCAGCACCCTGCTGGGAGGAGGTAAGCTTCGTACGTTTCCAGGGCGAGTCAGGGAAGGTACCTATGGAAGGAGATGCTCAGTGGCATCGCAATAAGAGGTGTGACCGTCTGGCCTGGAGCTGGTGCTCACTGAGAAACAATGATTTCGTAAAATACTACATAACATGGGAAGAGTCTAGACAGCACTATGCTGAGTGGACTAACTCAGTCTCCTAAGGACAAATATGGCATAAACCCATTACTGTAAAGTTAGAAGGATAATTAGAACGACATATAAAATGTCTAAAAGAAGAAAGGGATTAGGAGACAGGATGGAAAAAGGAGAAGGGTGGAAATTATTAGGATAGCAGAGTTTAGTGGGCAGACAGCCGGGTGAAGAAAAAGAAAAGATTCAAGGAGGACTCAAAAAGATGGGGTAGTAACAGACATAGAACAGCAGTAATTAATTATATCAAATAGAATGTATATGAATGATTAGGTTTCTCTGACTTCAGGTTTCCATAATAGTAAAAGAGCAGTGATAACACTTCTCTGTAGTGTTGACATGAAGACAGGAGCAGCTTTTTGGTTAGTGCTATTACTTAATGTGAGGACACACAGAGTCAGAACCGACCCACTGCTGCTTGTCCAGCAGGTTTTGAGACACAGTTAATGGCATGGGAGGAGACTGCCCATCTTTCTCCCACAGAGCAGCTGGCGGATTTGAACCCTGTGCCTTTGGGTTGGCAGCACAATGGTACTTGTAATATTCCCAACAACAGTTAATTCAACGCCTCTACCTATCCCATCTCTCAGGCTGGAAAACTCAAAGGTGAAATCCTTCACCTTTGAAAATAATTCTCTTACCTCTGTTTAACTCAAAATACCCCAAATTTCATCAATTCTCCTTAAAAAAACTCCCAAGCCTATGTTCTTCCTTTGCAATCTTAGTTTCCAAGCTGCATGTGTCCCCCCATCCTGACCTGCATGACTTTGGTTACCAGCGGCCTCCGTCTAAACCACTGACTACTTACTGGTTTGTTTCCTTGCATCTAGTCTCTCCATATTTCAGACCACACATCGCAGTGACATCAGAGCCATCTAGCTGAGGACACATCAGTCTCATCACCCTTCTTCTCCTAAACACGTTGGCTGGCTCTCACAGTAAATTCTATGCCCCTAAGGAGTAGGGCAGGCACTTTCACCTATGACTTGACATAGTTTACTAGGAAGCTTTCTCTATGTACTATTCATTTTATTACCCCAACAATGCTACCGAAAAACACACAAACTGTCTTTATTTTATAGATGAAAAAGATTAGGCCTGCCTTAGCCACGAATGTAAGTCAAGTAACTTGCTCATGGTTCAAATCAATTAGAACTTGGAACTGAAAACCAGTTTCATTGACTCTAGCCTGTATACTTCTGCATGACAAGAAATCAAACCTTATGCGGCAAAATAAACTCCAAGGTAAAGAAAAAACCCCCAAAAATCTCACCTACGTCCAAATGAACCCAGAAATCTCTTAGAACGGTCTTGCTCTGGCAATGCTTGTTTTAGTGTTAGAAAGAAGGCTTTCTTCGGCGGAGCACAAGAGGAAATGGTTGGCATGCATCTCAGGGTCACGTTCTATGGAAAGTCTGTAACTTTACCAGATGGTAAATTCCAGGCAATTTTACTATGAGAGAGAAAGAAACTGGACCAAACTGAGGGAACAGCAGACTCACCTCTGATCGTATGCGCAGTCTGGGATGGGGAACACAATCACCTGTATTCTCTGAATTCTTATCCCCCTCTCATCTCTATTTTTGCTGAGTCTGGGGAGATGAATGTGTGGACAGCAACTTAGAAACATCACTAACAGAGCACTTACAAAAAAGCACTGTAAATCACCTGTGTCTCTCTCACAGCAAGAAAGACATAGAAGCCGTTTATCTTTGAAGTCTTAGCACCTGACATTTTACTTTGCACAGAAGAGGCACCCAAAACTAACACTCCTTTATCTTTCACTCCTTTAAAAGTTATCACAAATTTGCTGAATCTGAAATAAAAATATCTCAGGGCAAGTCTTAGGAAGATGTCCTTATTTTCAGCACGACTTCTCCATGTCCTTCATGCTCTGGTAGTTTGGTCTTGAATGCTCAACCTGCATCAGCGGGCGTCCACTCAGCTCAGAACAACATCCTGCAGAGTCAGGGGTCTGACGGTTCCCACAGGCTCCTCTGAGTCAAAGCTGAACTGCAGGGTCATGGGTGAGGCAGCTGCTTGGAAGCTGTCTCGTTTTCTGGTCTCATGTGGTCAGGAACAGGAAACTGAACCTTTTGGTATTTGGGGCTTTGATTCCACTGTGCCTTCAAAAGCACTCAGCAACACTGAGGCCTTCAGAGCACATGAAAAATGTCCGTGTGGAAAAAAGAGCCGATGTGGAAAGCTGGAGGCTGCACCCTACCTGATGGCTCCATGCAAAGTCTGTGTGGAGAATGTGTGTTCAAATGCTTCATCCGCCTTTCCAGAGTCCATGCAAAGCAGGGAAATGCATTCCTGCCTATCTTCCTGAGCACGTCTTGTTTAGGTGGAGTGCGGGGTTAGTCCTGTTACAGCCAACCCGGTGGGAAACACATGCTTTTACTAACTTACAGTGTGGCGTCATCAAGTCACACAGATCTGGGCTCAAGTATCACCACAGGCCCTCGGCCTAACCTCCTGTCCTGGCTTCCTCCCTGCCTGCAGTACCGGTTACCTCAGATTATTGTTTCAAGGATTACGTCAAGTAAGACAGGTCAAGCCCTTGGCTCACTGACTGCCATGTTCTAGAAATCTAATTATCAGCTAGTTATCATTCTCTCAATTCTCATTCCACATTGACCTACCCTCAAAACAGAAGTCCAAGTTCTTTCAAAGGCCTATGCAACCCCCCCCCCCAACCCCCTTGATCTGACCCTGTTAATCTTACTCACTTCCTCTCCTTGCTTCTCCCTCTTTCATGTAAACTTCCTCAAAATTCCATGAACAGGTCGGGCTCCTCCCGCTCCAGGGCTCTTGCATGGGTTCAGTCCTCTAACTCCCCTGCGAACCTGCTGGCGCTCAGGGAACACTCAACAGCTCTGTGTTGACTGAGGGCTAAGAGGATCAGTCGGCTTGTGTGGTGAGCTAACACCCTACAGGGAACCAGAGCCTTGTACTGAATTCCCAGCTGACTGCAGGGGTCCTGACACCCCGTGTGGAGCGTCTGGGCGGTGCAACAGGTGAAGGAAAAGCTGAAAGTCCACATCTACTCAGAGGTGCCTCGGAAGAAAGGCCTGGTGACCTATAAAAAACCAGCCACCAAAACATCTCATGGAGCTCAATTCTACTCGGACATGCATGGGGTCGTCTGGACCCAGTGACGACTGGTTTTCGAGCTGAAAGGCACATGTTGTTGTCAGGTGCCTTGGAGTCCAGTACGACTCACAGTGACCCTATGAAGAGCAGATCTGAACCGTGTCCTATCCTGTGTCATCCTCATCGTCTCTGACACACCTGAGCCCACTGCTGCGGTCACAGTATCAATCCATCATGTTGGGGGTCTTCCAGCTCTTTCTCTGTTCCTCCACCCTTCCAAGCATGATATCCTTTTCCAAGGAACGGTCTCTTCTAGCAACACACCCGGCATGTAAAAGACTAAGCGCTGCTCTGCTTGCCTCCAAGGAGCATGCACTCTTCTCTGACATCACAACTCAAATGCGTCAATTCTTCATCTGTCATCCTTATTCACTATCCAACCCTTAAATGCACAGCAAGTCATGGAAATGACCCCCGCCGGAATGAGGCATGCTACCGTCCTCACACCGACATCCCTGCTCTTCAGTATTCTGGAGAGGTCCCTGACAGTGGACCGGCCGTACTCACTTCCACGTGTAGCAGGGCTGCTGCGAGTGCGAGTCGACTTGACAGCTGGTTCATAATATGCTGAGATTCTTTTTCCCAGGAAACTGGAACCCTACCCTCCAACAGCTACCAGAAAATGCCCCAAGTGCTCCCCTCGGCTAGTTCATGTAATCCTCACAACCCCCCACGCAGGGGAGGGCAGTGAGGGATGGTCATTATTCCTTATTTTAAAAGAGTAAGCCAAGCACAGGGAGATTTCATAATCTGAGTCACAAAGTGAGGAGGTAACACTGAGACCACGTTCGTATCCACTGTGATTTACTCTCTGCCTCTGCCCCCACTTCCCAGCCCACCTCTCCTTCTCAGCTGTGGTCTTCTGGCGTGTCCTCAACTGGAAAAGCCCTGGCTCTCTAGAGTCACTGATTCTGTCTGGTGTCTGACAGTGGCTCTGGGCCCTGCACATGGCTGGGCTGGGCCGTCCTTGGTATCTGGTTCCTCTCTGGATGTCAGCAGCACAGGCAGATGGGGTTTTCCTCAGGGCCCCCTTGCCACAGCCTATGCTGCTGGGGTTCTAGCACACTCCCTAGTCAAACTGGATTCAATTCTGATGGAAAGAGTCAGGGTGGACAAGTCTTGTTCATTTTAGAAGCAAAAGGACACAGCCCACATGTTGTCTTCCCAAGAGTTCATGTTTTAGATGGCCAGCTAATTGTGTGTCACAGAAACGACCTAACAGTCAAAAGATGCCAGGAAGCAGAGTCAGTGAGTCAGGCTGGCCATTACCCGATGGAGCCGAGGTGACTCCAGGTCACCCAGGATGGTTAAGGACTGCTCAAGAGGTGACAGTGTCTGGCTGGAACCTCCTTCCAGCCTTTACTAACACTGCTATTGGCATTCCATCCATCGGACTCAGCCCAGCAGTCCCTCCTCCAGGAAGCTCAGGCCAGCCCCTTGTCACCCTCCCGCCCCCTCTCCAAGGCTGGAAAGGATGACCCTCCTCTCCACCCTTAAAGACCCCTCTATCTTCTGACACCCTGACTTCTTTTAAAACGACTAATCAGTCTTCCCTATGTGACTGGGAACTGGAATGTGGGGACAGTGTCTTGTGATGTTGGTATCCTTGTGCCTAGTACACAGTCGGCACTCAACACATGATTGCTGAATGCAGTCGCCTTGTCATCTTTGATCTGGCTTAGACCAAGATGGAAATGGCCCAGTCCTGGCAGTGACCCAGGTCCACTCGAAGGAAGCCGAATCCTGTGGTTTAGAGGAACAATTTGCCAGCTCCATGGAGCTCTCTTAATACGTCTTCAGTATCCTCCCCCTGCTCGCACTGAAATGAATTACCTCCAATTCTCATTACAAAAATTGTTAAAGGAGTCAATTTTCCTTAAGGATCATTGTCTCTTTTTAAAAACCAACACTGGATAAATTATCTTCTCTCCATTCTGCTGATACCAGATGAGGAAACCTGCATTGATAGAATACTTACCACCTTTTAAATTCTACTGTGTACACATTTAAGACTGCAAAATGGTTGTAGGTGGTGCTATTAACATTTCAAGGGCTTATTTTCAGCATTGTTCATTGGGTCACAGCAGAGAAAGAAAGGGAAAAAAATTCCAACCCATTCCTTTTTGCTGGCATCAGCTATTCAGAAATGTTCCATTATGGCTATGCACGCAGATAAATATTTGAGCAATAAATGGGGCAAGGAAATGTAAGTGGGGCATTTTAAGTATCGAAAGAACATCATCTATGGTTTTATGAAGTCAGATCTTTAAAATCACCTAAAACCTAACACTGATCAATGCTGACTCAGACTCTTCAGAATATGGTAGATAGCAAGATTAAAAAAGGAAGAAAAAAATCCCAACACTCTGTTCTTCTGAAGCCGTGCTGACATAAACCCCAAAGAGCTGACAGCAAACCACACACCTCAGTGTTTAAATGAATCAGTATGGGTGAGGTCTCAATGTTTAAAAAAAACAAAAACAACCAACCAACAAAACACACAAACCCACAGATGAATCTGACGTGTGACCCTCAGGGACTGTCATTCCTTTGGAAACAGATGGCCGTATATCTCCCACGGCAGCTGGTGAGTTTGAACTGCAGACCTTTTGTGGAGCAGCCAAGCACTTATCCACTGTGCCACCCGAGTTCTGTGACCTCTCGGAGAGGCTCCAGGAAGCAGATTGCCCTTGCAGGGGCTGGGAGGATAGGCTGAAACCACGGCAGGGATCCCATGAGTTCCAGCAAAGACACCACGGGCTGACACAGCTGCTTCTTGGTCAGGTCAGGCATTTTTACCGGCGTGAAGCTTTAGTGACACTGTCCTCACACACTCACCGTGCTGGGAAAGCCTGAAGGTGCCTGAAAATGCGAGCGAATGTGTGTGAGACTTTCACGCACGTATTACTTTCAAAACACATTATAGTAAAATGGTCCAGCTGAGAGATGATAGTAATTTACTCAAATTCCTAACTATGGCTAGAGAGAAAGAAAAGAGTTCTCAAATTTCTAAATACACTAAGTATTATTATTATTTTTTAACCAAGACAAGAAGGGTTGCTTGGTTTCCAAAAGGCATTTTAGAATAAATGATACTCCCTCATGTTAGCTTCTTATCAAAAAGAATAAGCAAAAACCTCTCATCTTTTTTTTGCTCCATGAAAGAAACATCTTTGTGACTTTCCTACAGATGCAATCAGCCTTGAGCGGCGGAAAGGAAATCCTAGCAGCTTTCTGAAAATCCACTAGAGCAGAAAGCATGAACATCATTAGAGATGCATTTTCCTCTTCCCTTCCCTGGATCCCATACACTCTTGCCACACCCTCCCTCTTCCTCCCTCCTCTTCAGCCTGTGATGTGGAAGAGGGAGGGTCACTACTCTCTTTATTAAACGTCACACACACAGGGAGATGGTGTTGGGGAGACAGGAGTTTACTTCTAGATATGGCAAGCACTGAATGCACCCTCAGTTTACAAACTGTCTATAAAAAAACAACCTATTTCAGAGGGCAGCAGCAGGACTGGCATAAGGTAGACAAGCTGTCAGAATACTGCCTGTCGCTACGTCGACTCAAACGTACATACAATGGAATGAAACCCTGGCCTAAATCCTTGCAGCTACTGTGTCACCCCATCTCACTGGAGGTCTTCCTCTTTTTCTTGTCCCTCTACCATGGGAGTTCTGGTGGCCTAGCGGTAAGAAGTCACGCTGTAAAAAGTCACGCTGCAATCCCAAAGGCATGAGGTTCAAAGCTACCAGCTGCTCCGCGGAGAAGGAAGGGCTCCTGTGCGATTTACTGCTTCCGAAAACTCAACGGAAGGTCAGCTGTGGATTGGTCCGACTCGACGGTACACAACAACAACAGCAGCAGCAGCAACACAACAACTTTCTCAAGCATGATGTCCTTCTTGGGGCGCTGATGGTGTAGTCTGTAACGAGTTGCATGTCTAACGCAAAGGCTGTGTATCTCTGGTGATTCAAACTCATCAGCGGCTCCAAAGGAGAAACAGGGGCTGTTTCCTCCCATCTCGACTGACAACCTTGGAAATCTCACGGAGAGTCACTATGAGTCACTATAAGCGACAGCGAAGGAGCCATGTCTCTCCAGGGACTGGCCTCTTCTAAGAACATGTCTAAGTATGTGAGACAAAGACTCAACATCTTTATTTCTGAGCAGTATTCTGGTTGTAATCTGTATGCTAAGCAAATAATTCAAGATGGACTATATGAAGAAGAAAGCTGCGTCAGGATTGGTGATGGATCCATTAATAACCTGTGCCGAGCAGATGACAAAACCTTGCTTGTAGAAAATGAAGAAGACCTGAAGTTCTTATAGCTGAAGCTTAAAGCTTATAGCCTTCAGTATGGATTACACCTCAAGATCAGGAAAACAAAATGCCTCACCACATCAAGATAAACAGAGAAAGGACTGAAGTTGTCAAAGACTTTTACTTGGATTTTATAATGAGGATTAACATATAGTAAATGTTCAGTAAGTACTAGCTATTATTTTTATCGTTATTACTAAATGATCATTATACATTTGCAAAATCTGACCCATAATTCCGGCTAATAATTTTAACACAGAATCTTATTTCATTCTTTGACCCTTCTGAAGGTACACTATAATGATGCCTTAGTTTTCACCAGCACCACAACTCAAAGGCTCCAGTTCTTTGGTCTTTTCTTTAAACATCTGTTCATTCTCCTGCCTGTCCCAAGGTACTACATGATGCTGTTTAGCATCTTCAGGCAAGTCAACCACTATTATTGGTTCCTGACACTTAGATTTCAGCCAAAATGTTTCTGTTAATAGAACTCTCAAGACAGAAGTCACGAAATCATTTGAAAAACAAAAACAAAGAAACAGCAACAGCAACAACAACAAATCAGGAAATGTATAAAATTCTTTATTTGAGGGAGACAAAATTTATGCTGTGACAATAACCTAGCTAAGAACTCCTCATTCTAACTAAGGTACACAAACTCATATACAAAGTTAAAGAAAAAAGTAAAGGAGAACCTAGGATGGATAGTCTGATGGGATTAACTGTCTCTGTGATTCTTCTCTTTTGCCCCTCTGTCCCTCTTGGGCCCATCTGTGTGTGGTGCTACCAGACTCAGAGTTATGCCTGTGGAATCTATGTGCTTTCTTTCCCCTGTGGATCAGGGAGGAAGGGCCAGTCTACTGCTAGGGTCTCTCATCCCTAGAAAGGAATGCCTTATGAGAGACCCCGAGACTTCATTAAAAGCACTCTATCGATTCGGATCACATTGTCTCTTGTCCACAAATGGCCTTTGAGAAAATTCTTTTTACATATCTGCTTTGCTGGTGAAGGAGGGTCAAAATAGGAAACTTCCTAAGTTCTGAGTGTCTTTGTCATTTGAAAAAACACACAGGCAAATATATTAGGAACTCCACAGAGTTCTACAATGGGAAGGGCCAGTGGGCGCAGAGGGAAGTCTAACTCTGCAAGGAAGGGGCGAACACGACAGTACTTTGAATGGAAACGAGGCAGAGTCAATTCAAAGTCACAGGAGGTGTTTTCCCCTTCTGCTGCTGCCAAAACCCGATGTCATTACGGCAACATGACATTCAAGAAAGTCCAACCTATTTTAAGTCATTTCGGGTGACAGATTGTTGGCCCACAAGGTGACACAGACTGATGGATCACAGAGGAGAAAAAGGTCACCATGCCACAGACCACTGTTAATCTCGACTGATATGACCAGAGCAGACACGCACCTCCACTTCCAAGTGCCTCCTGACTGACATCACGCTGTGGCTTTAACCAGAGTGTCGTCTGCATATCAGCAAATGTCAATAATAGGTCTGGAGTCGCTCAGATAAAGGCCTTGAAATACCATGAGTGTATGCATATTTCCCAGATGAATGCATAGTCTTAACACGATATCATTTGACTTTATATTCTTTCAGGCACAACTTTAACCTCATGTCTTTTTTTTTTCTGCACAGAACTAAATTTTTATTTTAAGTCATCCTACTGATGATAGAAATTTCCATTCTGTGGACAATCTGGAAGTGTAAGATTTAAACTTTTGCCTTAGATCAAGAAGTAAATGTTAAAGTATTTTCATCAGGAAAATGCAAATCAAAACAACAATAAAGAATCATTTAACACAGAGCCAGTGGGATTGCTACAATGAAAAAGAGAGATAAGAGCAAGTGTGGACAAGGATGTGGAGCAAGATGACCCCAGCCACTTCTCAGTGCTGGTGGGTATCTAAAACGGTGGAGCCGCTTTGGAAAACAGCCTGGAAGTTCCTAAAAAGGATAAATACAGAGTTACCTTATTAACCAGAAATTTCACTATCAATTATACACCAAGAGAAATGAAAATGAAAACATATGTCCACACAAAAGGTCGCACACAGATGTTCACAGCAGCATTATTCAACACAGCCAAGACAAAACAAAAAGCAGAAATAACCCAGGAGTTCGTCTACGAACTAGTAGATGTTAAATAAAATCTGGTATTTCCACACAACAGAATGTTATTTGGTAATAAAAAGGAACGATGTATGAATACATGCTACAACACAGATGAAATCTGGAAACATTATGCAAAGTGAAAGAGGGCAAATGCAGACAAAGACCAGACTAGTATACATTCCTTTTATAAGAAATACCCTCAACAGGCAAATCTACAGAGACAGAGACTGGAGTAGTGGCGGCCTGGACCTGGGAAGCTTGGGAGAAAGGAAGAAGTGACCGCTAACAGGTACAAGTTTTCTCTGCAGAGAGATGAGAACGTTCTAAATTGGACTGTGGTGATGGCCAGATAACTCAGTGAATATACAAAACTATTCCACTGTACACTTTGTTCTGGTATTGTACACTTTTAATGGGTAAGTTTTATAGTATGTAAATTATAACTCAACAAGCTGTTGATATATACTAAGTTGGAATCTATCTATAGTTGACCTTCCAGCAGGTTTTCAGAGGCAGTAAATCACATGGGAGGAGAGTGCCTATCTTTCTCCTGCCTGACAGCTGGTGGGTTTGAACTGTGTGCCTTTGGGTTGGTAGTGAAGCTTCTCTTGCCCCTTGGCCACCAGAGTTCCCTACAACTCAACAAGACTGCTATAAAAAAAGAATATTAACTTGAAGAAAACATGACTGTATAACTAGAGCAAAGACTACTTTTTCAGGAATCAAAGGCTGGTTGTTTTCTTTTCTGGAGGTTCAAATGCACCAGTGGCTCCACTGAGAAAAATTGAGCGTCATCTCCTCCTGTGCCTTTTACGGCCTTGGAAACCCAATGGAAGGTTAGCAATGAGTCTGTTACAATTGGATACCAATGACATTTATATTTATCAGCTAAAGACTGAAAACCTAAAAAATGTCCTTCTACAGTTGCCAAGATCTCAACTCTTTTGTTTGCTACTTCTCCTAATTGGTATTCTAGATGATTAAGCTTTTCTCCCAGCTAATTACTACTGGGGTGTCCACCTAAAAGACACTTGATGACAATTTATTAAGTTGAATACAAATACATTTCAAAAACTAACCAAAGTGAGTAAATAAAAACCAAACCAACAATATTTCACTGTTCAACACCAAGACAGGCATTTACCAAATGGAAATTGGGGCTTCTACAATGCAAATCCTGGTTATAATACTTTGATTCATGTTCTAAAATGTCTATAATTCTGTATTGCCCTTGATAAAAAATGTTTCTGGACAGGAGTAACTTCCACTATGGATTAATCCCTAAAAGTACAAGGTAGGGCTGGTGGCATTCATTTGATATCAGGTAATCCCCAGGCTGCCTTTGTTGTTCAATTTTTTTGTCTATATTACAGCTTGGTGAGTAAGAGAATTGCCTGGGCTTATTTGAGCTCTGTCATGCGAATCAAACCCACGATGAGATACCATCTCACTTCAGTAACAGTGGCAAAGTTTAACAGGACAGCAAGTAATAAATATTGGAGAGGATATGGGGAGACAGGAATTCTTTTTTTTTTTTAATTTTATTTTATTATTTTTGTGTGAGTGTACCGTCAAATCAGATCTGACTGGTACAAGAGGAGATTGTCCCTCCTTCCCTGGCAGAGCATCTGGTGGATTCGAACCATGCGCCTCTGGGATTGTAGTTGCAGCTCCTTGCCACTAGGCCACCAGAGCTCCCCTAGGAATTCTTTATACATTGTTGGTATGACTGTAAAATGGTACAAGCAGTTTGGTGCTTCCTCAAAAAGCTGAATATAGCAATTCCATATGACCCAGCTACCACTGCTTGGAATATATCCCGAGAGAATCAGAACTGAGGCACAGGAGATATGAACACATGTACACCAGTGTTCATAGGTGCATTATTCATCATCGCAAGAACATGGAAACAGCCCAACTGTCCAACCACAACTGAGTGGTTTGAGAAATTATGGTACATTCACACAACGGAATACTTACTACACAACATGTAGGAGTAATGATTTTGTAAATTACTACCTAACCTGTTATGGACTGGAGAGCATTATGCTAAATGAATTAACTCAATCCCATAAGGACAAATACTATATAAGACCATTATTGTAGAACAAGTATAAAGATCCAAGGTAAGGGGGTACAGAAGGCTGGAAGCAGAGGAGTGAGGATGGGGCAAGGGAGGGGAGGCATTAATTATGGGGTCACACAATTTAATAGGTGGAGGAGAGGGTAAAAGAAATGGGAAAGATCCAGTGTGAAAATCAATGTATTTGAACTTTGTAAATAAACCAGTATTAAAAAAAAAATATTGAGCTCTGTCACTTACTAGCCATTTAAACTCAGACAAATGAAAAAGATCTGGTAACTTTGTAAATAAACCAGTATAGAATAAAGGAAAAATAATTGGAGCTCTGTCACTTACTAGCCATTTAAAGTCGGACAAAAGAAACGAAAATCCCAAAACAACAATAACAACAACTTGGGCAAGTTATTGAAATCTCTATTTGCTTCATTAGACATAAAATGATGACGATGATAACAATCGGAGATTCTCTGGATTTTTGTTAGGATATGGACTACTTAGAATGGTGCCTGGAATACAGTAAGTACTGAATTAACTAAGTTATTATTGTAGAACTGGCATTTGTAGAAGTCCTGAAACAGAGCTGAAGCACAGCCCTGTCCCTGTGGATAGGTCAAACTCAAATTATGGAATGAACTCTTCTCTAAATTCTTGATTTGGAAATGCTGATCCAAATTAAAAGAGGTATTTGACAAGCGTGACCCATTAACATTATAAACTTTTCCTTCACGCCGTAGAAACTTGTCAGAGGAATGACGACATGCCCTCATGGCATGTCACTATCATGGCTGTGCTTTGGAAGACAACAACTATCAATACTTGGATTAGATAAAGAGGTTTTTGAGCATATGTAAACTCTTACTGTTCTCTTGCATTTCCTGGCACTGACAGAACCAAGGAATCAAAAAGGTGGTCTGTAGATGTCAAAAAACATTATCAGCATCAGAAAGGCTTCTATAAAGGACATTTCCCAAGTTTGAGTATCTTTTGTTTCATGGCAAGTAGTATCTTCAAAACAATATCAGCATTTATCAGCAACATTCTTTTGGCAATGTCAAAGAATAACATTTTTTCTTTTCATAGCCTCTGTGAATCTACAGATGGCTAAGGCAGCAGGTACTGTGAACGCACACATATACACACACCCCAAATATTTTCTCCAGCTTCCTATAGGTAGGTTGTAGTATATGCGACCAAATAAACGTGAGTGAAAGTGAGGTGCACTATATATCTAGGTCAGGATCAATCTTGCTCATGGCCCACAAGCAAGCCTTAATGAGTGGTTGGGTTGAGGAAGTGCCTTACGAAGATGGACTCACAAAATGGAACGAGTTTGGGCCCCTGGAATAATTTTATGGAGAACTTCCCCATGCTCTTATGTGCATTAACTTAAATATAGGAAGAAACATTCCTATATAACAAACCACTGAGGTTTTAGAGTTGTTTATACAGAAGCTCCTGTTGGTTACTCTAATTAATACAGCTATACAAAAGCCTTCTTAATTATTGTTTAGCTCTGATTTGCTTCCAAAAGAGTTCTTTCTCTTGTTAGATACTGGCAACAAGTATGCTGATGAAACTGTAAAAACACTTCCTAGATTCCTTCTCTTCTAGCCTCACGCACTATCACTGAGTAAAATCTTTCCATCATAATGACAGAACATGCTTGTTGGTGTATCATCAAATCCTGCCTGATGGTTCTTTAGAGAACATGTCTCTTTCATTATGTTACCTGTAATCTTAATCCCAATCTCTTTGCAAAGCTGGCCAAAGTATCTCTCTTATTGTTCACTTAATCGTTTACCATCTCTAAGTATTTTATAATTACATCAAGCTCTGAGCTAGGAGCCGATCAATTTGATAATTAGACAAAAATGAAAAGATGTAACAAACACTATAATTTTGCTAGAGCTTTTTATGAAAATCTTTTAGTTATTTGTGTATTGAAACTATGCCACTGTTCTTTTAAAATTAAAAATAAAAATAGAATAAAATATGATTACCATCTCCAATCTTTATGTATGAAGCAGCCATCTTGCCAGGAGGGACCAGTCCTTGGAAAGGTGGAGGGACAACATCGGAGAGGAACACCCTGGATGAGATGGTTTGACACAGACACTGGGGCTATAGGGAAAGGTGTGTTGGGAACAGTGACATTGGTTTAGGATAGGCCACAGTTCAGAGCTATTGTGCATAAGGTCGTTATGAGTTGCAGGTGACCTGGCGGCACACAACAAACCACAACAACCATCACCATATGTTAGATTTTAATTCCATACATTACCATCTAAAACGATTTTTTTGTATGATAACTTTTCTTTCTTAATTTTAAAAAAGTTGCTTATTTTGACTGCTCTCAACTCTTTCCCCTCCAGTTCCTTAAATTTTATTGTTGTTAATAAGATACACAGGAAAACATTTACAAATTCATCAGTTGCTACGTGTACCCGTTAGGGACACTGACTATGTTCAAGTTATGCAACCACACTTACTATCCTTTTCTAAGTTGTCCCTCTCTCATCAACACAAACTCCCTGCCCCCTACAGTTTCTGGATAATGTTTTGAGTTGTTGTCAATCTGATCCCATACATAAAGTTCTTTTTTTTTTATAGTTATTAAAAGAATGTAATGCCAGGGTTGAGGAAGCATGTTCACTATTTGAGCTAGCCTATCATTGCTGTTGTTATGGACTGTTGAGTTGGAACTGATTTATAGTGGACCCTCCAGCTGGTTCTCAGGGAGAGTAAACTGCATGAGAAGAGAATAATCATCCTTCTTCCATGAAGAAGCTTGTGGATTTAAACTGTCTGTCTTTGGGTTGGCAGTGAAACTCCCTGCTGCGAGGCTGTGGTTAAATGAAACTACTGTTGTTAAGTCACCTCAAGTTGGTTCTTACTCACAGAAACGTTATATACAACATAAAGAAGAAGAAACACACACCCCCAAACAACAACAACAACAACATTGTCTGGTCCTGTGCCATTTCAATAATAATCACTTGTTGTACTTAAGCACACTGTTGCAATCACTGTGTCACACCACCTCACTCAGGATCTCTTGTTTCACTGATCCTCTACCAACCATGATGTCATTCTCCACGGCCTGGCCTCCTTTAATGATATGCCTGACGTTATGCCAGACTAAGTTTCACCATCTTTGCCTCCAAGGAACACGCTGGCTGCACTTCTTAGATAGATCTGTTTGCCCTTTGGCAGTCCATGGTACAGGTAACACTGGACAGGACCACAACACCAACGAATGGATTCTTCCTCAGTCTTTCACATGCATATGGCTTGACTGTAAATACTGTGACGTGGATCAAAACTTCACTTCTGTCAAGGGGGTTTGCCCTCAGAGTGACCCTCCACTGGGTTTCTGAAGCTGTAAACTGAGGTGGGAGGAGAGAGCTTATCTCTCTCACGGAGCTGCTGGCGGATTCCAACTAGCAGAGAGGCATGGCCCTACGGACTGCACCACCCAGCTCCACAACAGCTGGCGTCAGGCACATCTTAATCCTCACAGCGACAGCTTTACCTTTTAGCACTTTTTTTTAAAATTTAATTTTATTATTTTGTGTGTGTGTGTACTGTCAATTCAGATCTGACTGGTACAGGAGGAGATGTCCCTCCTTCTCCAGCAGAGCATCTGGTGGATTCGAACTGCTTGCCTCTGGGATTGCAGTGCAGCTTCTTGCCACTAGGCCACCAGAGCTCGCCTCCTTTTAGCACTTTAAAGAGGTCTGTTCTGGCAGATCTGCCCAAGGTGGTATGTAATTCTGTTTCTTGTGCATTGCTGCTTCACGGGTACCATCTATGAATGTGAGTAAAAGGAAATCCTCGCCACTTCTATCTTCTGTCTGTTTATCATGAGGCTGTCTAATGGTTTAGTTCATGGGCACTCTTTGATCTTCATCAGTAAGAATGCTTCAAGTCCTCTTCATTTTCCATAAACAAGGAGTTTGTTAATAAATCAGTCTTCCTTATACCCCAATGCTGTGTTCTTTATTTAATCCAGTTTCTCAGATCATCTGCTCAGCATTCAGACTGAATAAACATGGGAAGAGGATATAACCCTGACACACATCTTTCCTGATAGCAAGTCAAGCAGGATCTTCTCATTCTGCTTAAACTTAGCCTGTTTTTGGTCCATGTACAGGTTCCTCCACGGGAACAACTGAGTGCTCTAGAACTCCCAATCTTACAAACTGATCCATAACTGATTACGCTCTACTCTGTCAAATGCAGTCAATAAAAGACAAGTAAACATCTTCTTTTGGTGTTCTTTGCTTTTGGCCAAGATCTATCTGACATCAACAATGATATCACTTGCTTTACTTCCTCTTCTGAATGCAGTTGGAATTTCTGGAAGTTTTCTGTGGATGTCCTTTATTTTGTTCCTGAATTATCTTTAGTAAGATTTCACTTCTGTGAAATGATGCTGTTTAATAATTTCTGCACTCTGTTGGGTAACTGTCTTTGGAATGGGCACAAACTTGGATCTCCTCCAGATAGCTGGAATGGTAACTTGTCTTCCAAATCTCTTGGCAGAGATGAGTGAGTACGTCCAGTCCTATATACCTTTGCTGAAGCATCTCCACTGATAATCTATCAATTCCTGGAGCTGTGTTTTTTGCCAACGCCTTGAGTGCAGCCTGACTACCTTCCTTTAGCATCACTGGTTCTTGGTCATATGCTTCCTTAAATGCTTAAGGATGGACCTATTCTTTTTGGTAATAGCTAACCTATTACTTGGTTTTAATACGACCTCAGAGGATATTTTTTTTAAATTCAAGGTTTAAATATTATCTCGGGGTAATAATTTCAGGGGTTCATCTACCTTCTAGGGAAAAAGATAGCTTTTTATGTATTCGTTTCTTACATTACTAGACTCTAATTCTCACGAAAGCAGAGCTTCTGTTCATCAAAAGTATTTACTGGCAGCTCTGGTGGCCTAGTGGAAAGAAGCTGTACTGCAATCCTGAAGGTGCACAGTTTGAATCCACCAGACTCTCCACTGGAGAAGGAGGGGCAATCTCCTACTGTGCCAGTGGGATCCGATTCGACGGTGCACAACAAGAAAAGAAAAAAAAGCATTTACTGAATGTCTATTGGCTGACATTCCTCCATGTACTAGAGAAACACGAACAAGATCTGGCCTTTGACACGGTGGTGAGTATACTGCAGAGAAGGAAACAATAAACCTAGAGATATGTGAACGTGGATACAGGCTAGCAAGTCCTACTTTTCACTTCATGCTTCCTTGGATATCAGGGACGGTACAGGTCACCTGTTTAGCTCAGGGTGGCCCAGTCTCTTTGAGAACTTCCTCTTTTGCACTCACCTAACTGTCAAGTTAGCCATGTTTGTAGCAAAACTGACCAAAGTTTTGAAGATCACAGTAGACTTCTGGCTACCTTCTCTCTTCTGAGAGGCTACCCCAGGACTGACATGTTCTAAGCCAGCCAGAGCTGTTCAGTCAAACTGGAAAGAAGTTAAATAACCAAGGCTGCCACTTTCTGCCCAGTGGTTAGGCAAACGGAGAATGCTGACATATACAGAGATGCTGCCAGTCACAGAGGGCAGAGATGAGAGATTTAATGGCTGAGAAAGACCCAGAGACCTTGATTTCAGATCCTCCTGTTAGTCCCTTTCCTAGAGTTCCAGAGGATTTGTCCACTTCCAGACAGGCTCCCTTTCCCCCTAATGCTAACTTATACTGCATCTTTTTATAAAATTGTCTTAGGGGAGCTCTGGTGGCCTAGTGGCAAGAAGCTGCACTGCAATCTCGGAGGTATGCCATTCGAGTTCACCGGATGCTCTGCTTAGAGAAGGAGGGGCAATCTCCTCCTGTACTAGTCAGATCCGATTTGATGGTACACACACACACACA
>NW_006399753.1:16046576-16059992 GCF_000299155.1 Elephantulus edwardii
ACACACACACACACACACACAAATAATAAAATTTTTTAAAAAATTTAAAAGTTGTCTTAATTAAGATGTCTCTATTTAATATGACATCCCAACCCATTTTCACAGCACGCACTATATGGACTGTTAGCAGAAAGCGTCATTTCCCTCGGTGTTCATTTCTAAAAGCAATGCCCCTACTGGACTTTAACATGTATAAATGCTCACACTCTTCTCAGGTGCTTGCCTAGAAATTCCCCATTTTTCTCACAAGTGATTTTACACTGTAGAAAATGGTTCCACTCTAGGCAGGAGATCAGAGGCCAACATTCTCTAAACTCCAGTGGAAAAAAAAAACATTATCAATGTGTACACCAGCTTTTGTGGCTAGTTAACATTCAGGGGAGAAAAGAATTCTCAGAAACATCAATGGCGGATTTGTACTCATAAACAAAAAGGCTTTGATAGTGAATGCTTTGATTTAAGCCCAGCAGTTGATCAGCTAGTCTGATTAACAACTGTTAACCGGAGACACGAGAATGCGAAAACACCTATAATACATCGCTTCAAGGTCCCACTTAAGAAAAGAAACCCTGGGCTTGCAGTTCTAGGGGAAGATATAACCTAGAGATGTAACAAATACTGTGCCCACAAGATGTCTTTCCTCGTGAAGCGCTCATTAGTCATCAAGCATTGAGCAAGCGTAGGTTTATCAGGCACTCCGAACATAACAGGAACAAGCCTCGGTCTCTGTGCTGAATGAGCTCACAGTTTACTGGACAGGAAGACGAGCAAGGAAGTAGGAAACAGACAACCAGAATACCATCTGATAAGTGCCAGGCTTGACCACCAGTAGGGATGAGCCGCGTCTAACCCGCCCTGAGCTGGGCCCTGGGGATGGGAGGGAAATCCAACAGGATACACGGGAGTAGCTGGGCGAAGAGGAGAGATGGGGCAGATGTGCTCCAAGCGTGGCATAAGCTGTGTTTAAAAAGACAAAGATTTGAGGTAAAATCTCTGTTACCACCTTTCTCTCTCATTGCTGTGGAGTCAGAAGCGATTCATAGCTGACTCTCCAGTGGGATTTCGAAGGCTGTTGGTCTTCTGAGAGGAGACTGTCGAGCTTTCTACTGTGGAGCAGCCGGTAGATTCAAACCACCTGCTTTTGGGTTGTCAGGGCAACTCCGTATCCATTAGGCCAACAGAGTTCCCTAGTTAGCAGCTAGTAGACCTGGAAAGTGTTACTGTTACGTGCTATCAAGTTGGAACCAACTCACAGCTGACCCTCCCGCAGGTTTTCAGAGGCTGTAAATCACACAGGATTTGACTCCTCATCTTCCGCTGGTGGAGCAGCTAGTGGATTTGAACCACATACCTTTGGGTTGCTAGTGTACTTCCTTACCACTATGCCACCAGAGCCACAGGAATACAGTGCTCTGGTTAGCTGGTGTATTTTTCTCCAAAGCACCTCTCTTTCTAATGCCTTTAAAAGGGTTCAGATTACTCTAGAAAGAGAATGCAATCTTTATTTCTGACATTTCAGTAAGGTTTAAGCACTGGCATGGGCCACAGGGACTCACAGACATGGAAAGCTTGTTGGTGAATGTCGCCAAGTTGGTTCCAACCCAAAGTGACCACATGCGCAACAAAACCAACACTGATCCTGCACCTTCCTCGCAGTTAAGAGGTTTGAGCCACTGCAGTAGCTGTGACGCCAGCGCACCTCGTGGAAGGTGGTCCTTTTTCCTGCCAACCCTCAACTCTACCGAACAGGACGTTCTTCTCCAGATACTCAACGGCACCTGAAACAACAGCAGCAGTAGCACCTCACCAAGGAACTGCTAGCAACTCAGGGAGCATAATAAATTGTGGATAGCATTGTAAAATGGGCATTCTAGAATAATACTTCCCTGTGCTGAGGTGAGACCTAGGTCTTGGGGCAGTCATGGGGGGGGGGTGGGAGCAAGAGGGCACTCAGTGGTGTAAGATCAGGAAAGGTGTGTATGAGAGTTGTAGCCTTTCACCACCATTATTCAGTCTGCATGCTGAGCAAATGAGAAGCTGGAGTGTATGAAGAGCGGCATGGCATCAAGTTAGAAGGAAGAGACTAACTGACAATCTTCAGTGCACACACGGCAAATCCTCCAGGAAGTACTTCTGAAGGCGATAAAAAAAAATCCCATTCTTTAGTATGCATTACACCTCAACATAAAGAAAACAAAAATACTCTCCAAACTCAAACCCAAACATGTCGGCCTCTTGTCAGAGCTGACTAACAACTGCCCCTTCAGAAGGTTTTTGGAGATTTTAAGTCACACCGTAGGAGGGCGCCTGCCTTTCTTCCATGTTGCATCTGGTGAAGCACTTGCCTTTGGGCTGGGAGGATAACTCCTTACCTGCTAGGTCACCAGAGAAACAATATCATGATAAATGGGGCAGGGGCGGGGGGAAGTTGGAGGTGGCCAAGACCTTCATTTTATCTGGATCCTCAGTCTGTCTCCAGAGAAGCAGTAGTCAAGAATTAAACAGCATATTGCATTAGCTGACCCGCTACAACAAGCTCTATTTCAAGTGTAAACAAAAGCAAAGATGTCACTTTGAGGACACAGGCCACGGTATTATCTGATGCTGCATAGGTTTGTGCAAGCTGGTCAGTAAGTAAGGGGTCCCATGGAAGAGTTGATGCCTTTAGGTTCTGGTTTAGGCAGGAAGAGGGACTGTCACGGGCCGGCAGAAGCATGAGGAGATATCTGTCTTAGGAAAGTGATAAGCTCTTCAGAGGCAAGGGTGGTGAGACTGCACCTCTCGTGCTTTGCACACGCTCGTGGAGGCATCATCCTCACAACCTCTGAGATCCCCAAGCCCACAGTCACGGTCACTGTGTCAAATCATCTCGTTGCGGGCTTCCTCTCTTCTGCCGACACTTTAACTTTCCCAGCATGCTGACTTTTCCCAAGAACTTGGCCTCTCCTGACAATGTGTCCTAAGAATGTGAGACAAGGTCTCCTCACCCTTGCTTGTACAGAGCGCCCCGGTTCACTTCTTCCAAGACAGATTTGTTTGTTCTTTTGGCGGTCTGTAGTTTATTCCAACATCACAACTCAAAAGTGTCAATTCTTCTTCATTCTTCCTTATTTAATGTTGTCAATCGTCTGTATGACCTCCCCATTAACTGAAGTGGTGCATTCAGGAAGAGCTGGCTTGGAAGCCAAGAGGCCATAAGGAGGTGCTCATGAAATATTTAAGGGGCGCCTGCGGCCAGAAGGACAGGGTCATGACTTGGTACCTTACAAAACAGTGTGAAGGGGAGACACCGAAGCCAAGACGACAAGTAAAAGGACAGAACAAAATCATTCTACAGATGAGTAACTGGCCAGAAACAAGACCCCAAGTGACTGTATTTTAGCTGTAGGCAGAGGATAGAAGACCTCAGAAAGGGAGATAGAGGATTCTACGAGCATTATGACCATCTATAATTTGGAATTACGCAAAGAGATTCAGTAAGACATGGGTGGAGAAAGTTGGCAGTCTGCAGGTCACTGGAGATCTTTTCCAGAGGGATGCAAGGAGTGGTGGCTGAGGAGGGCAGGAGGGCGCAGCTGAGGAGGGAATGGACGTCAGCGTGAGGTGCCCGGTAAGGAGGCCACGCAGCTGCTTGAAGAGAGAAAGGGAGAGGACGGGGTCACGGAGACGCAGAGCATCTGTCGGCCAACCTACCTGCTGGTCATTTTAAAGGTAGGGTCTGAGAGGAAGGTCAGCAGTGATGGAAAGACTAACAGTGTCTGAGAGAAGACACTACTGGAAAAAGTCCTGGTAGAGATAACTGCTCTGAGCAGGCTATTTTAACAAATGGTAGCTTCTAGTTGTTTCTAGATAGTTGCAGCAGACAACAGACAGTGGCAATGGGCTTAGAGTAAACCTAGAGAACAGGAGGGAGACTGTATATCTTACTAATCTAAGCCTTTCTAGACGTGGTGAGATTAAAGAAGTCCAACCTCTCCTCAGCATCTCCTCAAGTTTTGAGATAAACAAAACACGTTCCTTCAATCCAGGAGCTCACAATCACCACTTAAAGGCTATTCTTCTCACCATCTAAAGGCTATTATTTTCAGGATGCAAGGGAATCAGGCCTGAGTTTCAGTTCAGTTTTGCTAGAAATGAACGATGTGCTTTGAACACTTTCTTTGCTCCAGGCCTCAGTTTCTCCATCTACGAGATGGCAAGAGGTGATAATACAGCCTAGGTTGTGAGGATTAAGCAAATTCATCGACATGAAAGAGCTTTCTTAAAAGAAAAAGCTCTTTGCAGACCTAAGATACATGACATCCGCATAAAGACAGAAGAAAAACAGGTGCTTTTGAATGATGAAGTTGAAGAGAACGGATGGTCTCATGGACTGACAGAGAGCACACAACTTCATCTTGGGGAAAGTGCAGCTGTGGTAACTCCTTAGCAGCGAGGATGGGAAATTCCCTCTCTCATACATTGGGCATGCTGTCAGGAGGGGTCATCCTTGGAGAGAAACATCATGCCAGGACAGTGACTGTAACAATGGGCCCACCTGTATCAGAGATGAAGAAGACGGCACAGGACACGAGAGAGTTCCTATCTGTGGTTCATAGGGTCGTTAGGAGTTGTGGGAGATTCAGCGGTCCTTAACAACATCATCAAATTTGGTTTGCTGTTACAGGCCTCATGGCACCTTGAAGTCTTAATCCGTAAACTCAGGGCACATATGTTGCCATTAAGGGCCCTTGATTTAACTCTGATTCAAGCAAGCACTTAGGGATCCTGTGCCGTCCTCACTCTCCTCATCACAAACACCGTGTCAGATCAGCTGACTGAGAGTCCGCCTCTTAGCTGACCATCTACTTTTCCCGCATGGCGTCCCTTCTCTAGCGACTGGCCATCTGATAACATGGGACAGCGCTTCACCGTCCGGGCTTCTAAGGAGCATGCCGGCTGCACTTCAGCCAGCACAGATTTATTCTTTTGGCAGCCTTATGGGATGTTCAAGATTCTTTGCCAAAACCACAACACAAAGGCATCGATTCTTCTTCAGTCTTCCTTATTCACTGTCCAAGTCCACATGCGTGTTCACTGTCCATGTGCTGCGTGCCAAGTACCACAAGGAGCCGGGTAGTTACGGTGATATCTAAGGGCACATGTTTAAAGTATAAGATCCACTGTATCATTTATACCTTAAAATCTTACAACAGTAGAGCCGTTTCTATCCTATGCTTCTCTATGGAATGCTTAATAAGGAAATATATGCATGTGTAAAGAATTCCCGGTCAGAGTATTTAAAAATCCCTAGCACAAAAGAGAACATCAAAGGGAGCTCTGGGGGCCAAGTGGCAAGAAGTTGCACTTGCAATCCTAAAGGCAGGTGGTTCGAGCCCACCAAGCTGCTCTGCAGGAGAAGAATGTGCAATCTCCTCTCCTGTGATTAAGTGCCTCTGAAAACCCACTGGAGGGTCAGCTATGGGTCGATTCCGACTCTATGGTACACAACAACAACAATATGTATAAAGAATTCCTGGCCAGAGTATTAAAAAGTCCCTACTACAAAGATGGCATCAAAGAGACACTTAAGGAAAGAAGGAATGAGAGAAGGAGAAGAGAGAGGAAGAGGGGAGAAGGGGACAAAGGGGGGAGAACAGAAGGAAGAGGAGAGAGGAGGACTAAGAGGAGGGGGAAGGGGAGGGGAAGAAGGGGAGGAGGGAAAAGGGGGGAAATGAGAAGAAGGGGAGAGAGGAGGACTAAGGGGGGGAAGGGGAGGGGAAGTAGGGAAGGAGGGAAAAGTAGGGGGAGGGGAAAGAAGTGGGGAGAAGGGAGGAAGGGGTGAATGGGAAGAAGGAGGAAACGGGAAAAGGAGGGAACGAGAAGAAGGGGAGAACGGAAAGAAGGGTGAGGGAGAAGGGGTGGGGTGAAGAAGGGGAGAAGGAGGCAGGGAGGAAAGAGGGGGTAAAAGGGGGGGAGGGGAGAAGGGGGAGGGGGGAAGCAGGGCCGGGCAGGGCGATGCCAGGCTGAGAACCTGGAACTAGGTATCACGAGACTAAGAGAAATATAAACCCAGCATTCCTGAGCGACTGAACGTGAGGAAGATATCCTCTAAAATCCCTTTCTTGTGTTGCTGTGACTTTCACTTTCCCAAGTAAAAGCTGCTCTGTGGGAGAAGGATGGTCAATCCCTCTTGTGTGATTTACTGCAACTGCAAATCTGCTGGGGGGTCAGCTGGTTTCAACTCGATGGCACACACCACCACCACCACCACCACCACCACGAAGCTCTGCTGAGCTCTGGTGGTGTAGTCCATGGATAGTTGTGCGGCTAAACCAGGGGTGACGCTTGCTTCTCTCCAGGCTTAAATCCATCAGCTGCTCTGTGGGGAAAAACATAGGCAGTCTCTTTCCGTGTGACTTACTGTCTCTAAAAACTCACCTGGGGGTCAGCTATGAGTTGCTTCTGACTCGACAGCAATGGGCCTTTCATTTTATTTAGTGTTGTGTGTGTTTTTTTTTAAATGAAAGAAAAGTTCATTAGAAAAGCTGCCTCTCAAAGGGCGAGACGGGCCTGGCCAGGAGCAGAGGCGAAGGTGGCCGGCGACGGGCTTTTTAAGAGGAGCCCTGCTCTCAGCTTCTCCCCAGCTGGCAAGTGGGGACGGGCCAGTTACCCTGCCAGTTTGCTAACAGAGATTGCTTAAGGTAAATATTTGTTGCTCTCCAGAGCAAATCGTACCATTTTCGTTGTAGGTTATTTTAATGATAAGCGCCTTCAGATCTAGTTCAATTGACACGTTGTAGTACGGCTGTAGTGCGGCGCGGACACATCGGAGTCCGGCTGGGACCCGATTTAGCATCCTCTTCACACCGTGAGCAGACGCGATGCGAGCCCAGCAGCTGCGCTTTCCTAGAGTTTCACCGAGATGCCGATTTTAGGAAGAGCGTTAAAAATAAACCACAGCGGTGTCACCTCACAGTTAAGCAGCACCTCAGCTATAAAAAGGAGGAGCACAGATGAGGCCCTTTTCCAACAAGCTCCGAGAAGGGAACACGGTTTTCACTGTTTTGATCAAGTTATTATCACGTGGCTGTAATGTTATTTTTGTTTTCATAAAAAAATAAAGTCCACGCTGGGTTAAATTAGTATTGTTGTTTGCTACTTTATTTTGTACTAATATAATCAAGGAATAAAATGATGTGTTAAAATTCTCTGGGCTCTGATTCAAGGACCATTTACTGAACACAGTAGAGGAAACTTGTGGGTGCCCTCATGCCCATTGCAACAGTTAATTCCAAGCAATGTGAAGATAATGAAACAAATGTATATGTTGTATCTGAAAAGAATCCCTGTGGGGAGTTCAGCCGGGGTTGGGGTGGGGGATCCTCAATATGACCGAGTCAGAATCTCCCAGGGCAGCGCACAGAGCACTGGTTCAACAATCCTGCTTGAAGGATTTCAACACCCCGTGCTGGTTCCTCGTTTCTAATACAAGGCAAGCGGGGCTCACTGGGCCTCACTACTCCATGCTGCAGGTTGGAGTTTTTCACTCTTTGAAACCACTGCTTTGAAACTCTTTTAAAGCAAGTAAATAAGAGAGTTGTGTGGCTCCAGGGCACTGTTTTCTAAGGGGGTATTTTTAACTAAGCTGTTGTTGGTTTTCCACTGAGCTGATTTCGAACCTGAACCCTGAACCCCTGAATCCAGCATGGAACTGCCTCACAGGGCATCTCAGGCTGGGACCTTTCAGAAGCGGATCACAGGCCTGTCTCCAAGTCTTCTCTGCGCAGACTCAACTCTCCAGTCTTTCACATAACACTCATGTGGTGTGGTCACCTGGGACTGTCAAAGTAGGGGTGCCCACAGGATAATGTTTACTTCCTGGTGACCTAGTGAGTAAGGAGTTGTGCTGCCAACCCAAAGGCAGAAGGTTCAAATTCAACAGGTGCTTCTGGGGAGGTGATGGGAAATTGCCCATGCGTGACTGACTTTCTTTGCAAAAAGAACAGTCAGCTGTGAGTTGGTTCCGCCTTGATGGCAAGGAGTCGCTGTTTCCTGACTATTTAGTCATTCAGGAGTCAGGAGGAGGCAAGCCTCAGTGGTGACGTCTCTCGGGAGCTGCACTGCCATCCCAAAGCCTGTGTCTGCCTCTCTGGTGGTTCCAACGCGCATGACAATCTCCTCCCACGTGATTTACAGTCCGAGAAAACCCGTCAGCTGTGAGTGCTGATGTAATGGCAATGAGTGAGAATCTATGGACTGCAGTGCGGCCCCCGGGCTGGTGTGCAGCAGGGCACCTGGGTGGAAATGGTGAGACAGGCACAACAGGCCGTGGGTCTCCCAACGTCGGCCAGATCCGTCACGTTAGAGGTCCTCCCCACCATCACAAAACACTTTTCTTTTGTAAACCATTTTATGTTACAACACACAGAGGTGGTCCCTGACTGATGACGTAGTCTAGTGAGAGCACACCACATGTATGACCGTCTTCTGTGCTGGTTTGGTTTTTTTTGGGGGGAGGGGTCAAGTACATCTTATTGTTGTTATTATGTGCCATTGCTTGTGACTCATAGCGACCCTATGTACAAGAGCCCTAAACCCTGCTGTGTCCTGTGCCAACCTCACCGTCTCCCACACACTCACTCCAACCACTCCACTCACAGAATCGATCCATCTCATCGAGGGTCTTCTTTCCTGCGCTGTCCCTCCACTCTCCCAAACACGATGTCCCTCTTCAAGGACCAGTACCTCCTTGCAGCATGTCCAGAGTATGTCAGACGAAGCTTCAGAATCCTTGACTCCAAGGAGCAGCCTGGCTTCACCCTCTCCAGGACGAACCTGTTTGCTCTCCTAACAGTCCATGGTAATAGTCAACACTCTTCTCCAGTACCAGAGCTGAAAGACCTCAATTCTCTCTCTATCATCCCTAGTCACTGTTCAGCTTATCACTAGCTGATTCACAAATGTTCAATGGTTCAATGTTGAGACTGACAACAATCCTCCTGAGCACTGGTGGCCTAGTGGGTAAGTAGCTGCACTCTCAAACCAAAGGCAGTCAGTTCTAATCCACTAGCTGCTTCTTGATAAAAAGATAGGCAGTGGCCCACTGGAGGGCCAGTGATGAGTCTATTCTAACTTGAGGGCTATGCATTTGAGATGTGTTTTGTATATTTAATCATAAGAAAAAGTATTTGACTTCTGTCAGAAGTGATTTACAATGGAGTTGTGGAGAACAGAACCCCATTGTAAACTGGGGACTACCTGTAATCCCATTTAATCTTCATGTTAGTCTAAGAGGTTAGTTAAGCAATTTCAAGTTGGCCACAGCTACTAAGAGGTAGAACAGAAGACTAAACCTGGGCTTCGATTAAATTCTAATTTTGGTGTCGTCTTATTTAAAAACAAAAGCAGCAGCCTTAGTTAATAATTACAATGCATTTACTATGTTGCAATCATCATGCTATAGTTAACATATATAGTTATCTTATTTGATCATCACAACAGCACAGTGATATAGGTATTATTACTGTCCCCACTTAAAGATGTGCAAAGTGAGACCAAAGATAGGTAAGATATTATGTAACATGTTGCAATCAGTGGTATCAAGAAACAGAATCAAGATTTTAATCCAAGTGCTTTAGCTTTAGAAGTTCTTTCAACTCATAGGCCACTACTACTGCCTTGTAATAGCACTGCTACCTCTCTAGAGTATGAAAGAACAATGATGTCCATCTAGAGACTAAGGTGCGCCTGATCCGGGCCATGGTTTTTGCAATTACTTGCTATGCATCAGAGAGGTGGACAGTGACCAAAGAGGATACAAGAAGAATCAATGCCTTTGAGTTGTGGTGCCGGAGAAGAGTACTGAATATACCATGGACTATATTGAATATATGTGGAATATACCAAACAGGTTCATCCTGAAGAGGGTGAAACCAGGCTGCTTCTTGGAGGCAAGGACGTTGAAGCTCCATTTAACATAGTTAGGGCTTGTTGTTATAAAGAGGGACCATTTCCTGGAGAGGGACATCATGCTTGGAAAGGTAGAGGGAGAGTGCAAGAGAGGAAGACATTGGGTAAGGTGGACTGACTCAGTAACTGAAGTAATGGGAATAGGTGTGTAAGAGACAAAGAGGTTGGCCCAAGACAGTGCAGGGTTCATAGCTGTTGTACATAGGGTCGCTATGAATCAGAGGTGACTCATTAGCATATAACAACAATCCTCATCAAATTTGTTGGCATGATGTATGTTCATAAGGCAGACAAAAAAAATATCTGCAAGAGGAAGAGTCCAGGGCTGCCCAATGTCCCTTACTCCAACCCCCTTACACGAAAGCTCTATGTTCTGTGTAACAGGCCACTGGTTTCCAACAGAAACTTAGAAGGCATCGCTATCATTATTCCCAAGACATAAAAAGACAAAAGAACAAATAAAACCAAACTCCCCATCAAGTAAAGTCTGTCACAGGTACCCAGGTCTTACAGAGTGGAACTGTGTGCTGTAGGGTTTTTGAGCTGTGCCATTTGTGGAAATCCGTTTTTAGGCCATTCTTCAGTGGTGCTTTCTTCAGCGGTGCTGCTGGGTGCCTCAGAGACATCACCCTTCTGAGGTTGAGTGTCACACAGACAATATATAGGAAGTGTGTGCAGCCCTGACTGTAAAGCAGAGGAACAAAGCTGTCCTCACTGACGTGCACTGAAGAGGCACTGGCTTTCTCAGGAGCTTTTGGGTTTCAAAATCAGCATTTCAAAGTAAGGAGTCAAAAGGATAAGTTTTGACTCTCGAAGCAAGAGGTTCCTTAAGGGATGTGGTAAATATGTGACCCACCAGGTCTACCGGCAGGGGTTGCTCCCTGCTAAGCAGAGGAAGAGTGCTCCTGTGAAGCTTTCTGTAAGTCAATCAGGTGTGAGTTTAAGAAGCAATCACCCCTCATGTATACAGGAATTTAATTCACTTGTTAAAGCATTGCCACTCCTAAAATGCACCCTATCAGATCACATCAAACAACATAACAAGCATAAAGCATTCACAGAGTCGCTCAGAGCTACGGTGCCTGATGCTGGGAGGACAAAGAAATGTTTCTCTAACTGTTTTGTGAGTGCAGTGGTAAGCTGGTGACACACTGTAGAGCCTGTAGACAGGTTATATTCAGCTCCAGGCTGTCTTTAAAACGTGAATCAACAGCTCATATTTTAAAATGAAGAGATCTCATGAAAAGTCCACATAGCTCTTTCCTCTCCTTTTCTGCCAACAGCATGCTGTAAGGCTTGGGGTTCACACCTGTCTTTCCAGGGGTCATTTACGCCTGCTCACTCTTCCTTTTCACTTTCCCTCTTTTGCGTGGACTATCTTTCACGAGCTATACCTCTGGATTATTACCTTATAAGCCTTTTGCACTTTAAAAAAAAATTATCCAAATATTCAAATATTTACAACAGAGGCTGGATAAGCCCCCAAAACTATTGGATAAAACAAACTTATATCAAAACTAGTCCCTTCAAGTCTTCTTAAAAGTCAAACACCCGTTTAGCTTAACTGGTGCAGAGCGTCTGCTCTGAGTATGCTGTTCTTTTATCATCTACCTATTACTGTTTTCACTTGCTTCCAAAGCATCTAACACCAGACAATGAATAAAGATGGCAGAAGCATCAATGCCTTTCAGTTGAGGAGACTGTAAAGAGTAACGAATATCTCACGGGCTGACAGAAGAACTGTCTTAGAGGAAGTACAGTCAGGGTGCTCCCTGGAGGCCAAGACGGTGAAACTTTGTCTCATCGATTTTGGGTATGATGTCAGGAGAGGCCAGTGCTCAGAAGAGGACATCATGCATGGAAAGCGAGGAAGATCCTCGATAAGACAGACTGACACAGCGACTCTAACAAGAGACTCGAGCATATCCGAGATGATGAGGATCAAGCAGGACAGGGCTCAGGTCTGTTGTTCACAGTGTTGTGATGAGTCATTGTGGACATGACAGCACCTAACATCTCCCCAGGGGATCAAGCAGACTGCAACTCAAAAGACTAGACGGGAACCTTGGCGGACAGTGAGTTTATGTTAGTGGGGGAAGGAAGGACTCAGAAAACAAGGCTGAGTGGCTGTAACCACTAGGAGCATGCGATCGGTGCCACTAAATGATAAAATGTGAATTATGTTTTTGTTGGGTTGTTATTATGTGTCGTTGAGTCACTTGCAACTGACTCATAGCGACCCTATGTACAACAGCCCTAAACTCTGCTCTATCCTGTGCCAACTGCACTGTCTCTGACACACCCATCCCGATTACCCCAGTCACTGAATCAATCCATCTCATAGAGGGTCTTCCCCTCCTGTGCCGTCCCTCCACCAACCCAAGCATAATGTCCCTCTCCAAAGACCATCCCTCCTTACAACATGTCCAAAGTATGTCAGACAAAGCCCCAGAATCCTTGCCTCCAAGGAGCAGCTTGGTTTAACCCTCTCAAGGATGAATCTGTTTGTTTTCTTGGCAGTCCATGGTACATTCAATACTATTCTCCAGCACCACAGCTCAAAGGTGTCAATTCTCCTTCTATCCTCCCTCGTCACTGTCCAACTCTCTGATGCATAACAAGTGACTGCAAAGACCACAGCCTGTATTTGAGACTTTTAAAAAACAATTTGCTTTGTTCTGCCACGCTGCTCTCTTGCTCACCAACTTCCATGGATCTAATTTATCCAGTTACATCCCCGGCCCTTGTAACTTTTTCAATTTGCAAACAAGCTGAACAGCTAGGTTGTGGAGGGGGCCCTTGACGTGCACAGGAGGCTTATAAAATTCGTGAAGCTGTCTCTCCTCCTCCCTAAGTGCTGCCTGCCTGCCTCACTGCTAAAGAGCAGACAGAAATCTCAGTCTTTGCGCAGCTGCCCTTTCATCTTTGCCTCATTGATAACAGCAACAGGAGGTTCAATCTCAACATACGCTGGCTGTCTCCAAATGGCAGTGTCCCCGGTATTAAAGCTCCCCCACAGAAAGGACACGCTCGGCAGTGTCCTTTCATCGAGGCAGGCTCCGATGACCCACGCTGGTCTCAGCTGTGTGTTTAAGGAAGAAAGACTGTCACTGGTTAAAACCCCACAAGTTCTGCAGCCAGACTCATCCACTCACAATGTCACAAAGTTTGCAGGCACACAGAACGGTGACACTATTCACAGTGCAGGTAGGTACCCACGGACTTCCTTCCTGACAGCTGGTGGTCTCTGCAGCTGGGCTCCTTTGCAGAAAGACCCCAGGCTGGTGGGGTGGCAGCCAGGGAGGCAAACGTGCACTAGACACAAAATGAAATTACTAAACGAACATGTGTATTTAATCCACTGATACACAACCAAATTCTCCTACTAAGGTTTGGATATTATGACATAATAAAACAACTTCTTTTTTAAAAAATTTCTAATATCCTTTACCTTTTTATTTTTTT
>NW_006399753.1:16060092-16095236 GCF_000299155.1 Elephantulus edwardii
TGTTGCACTTTTCTCCCTGCCCAACCCTCCCCCCCACTTCGCTCTTCTCTTTGAAAAGTAAAGGAAAAATTCCTTCATTGGTATACAATCTCCCACCATGCCCCGAGTACACGCCACTATGCAACCTTCATTCTGGACTCTGTCATAACCATACTACCCAAAACAACTTCAACTGGTTCACGAACTGTTCCTGAAGGTGGGTCTAAAAGAAAGAATCTAGAGATAAACAAGGTCCCAGGCAAAAACTCAGAAAAAGAATAGATGACAGGGTCAAAGGTGCTGCTAGTTCTATATTCTGTATCATGTTGTACTGTGATTAGCAGGCCTTCCAACAAAGGCTTTAAAAAAGTTAGGTTAACGGAATCAATTCTGAAAAGGGTATTCTGTATTAATGTTATGTATGTTGATAAGAAAAATGGGTTTCACTCATTGTTAAAGAAAAAAAAAATCCTGCTTGCTAGAAAGCCTACAGTCAACTCAGTTTTATAGCTTCAAATAAGCAGTTTGCACACAGCACAATAAAATGGTTTAATGAAGGAACGCAATAGGCTTAGCAGATGTTGCAATCACAGGACATTTTAGGTAAATGGTTTGAAAAGGACATTTCATCAGTTTCGGAACACTGTGTGGAAAATCAAATTCCACTGCTGAATTCATGGAGGCTTTCTCTGCGGGGGGCATTTGGGCCTAGTTAGAAGCACGAGATCGATTCAGAATAGATCACGTCTAGCCAAAAGCGCGAGCAGAGAGCCGAGGTGGAATCGAGTCAGTGGCCACGGGGTTTATGACCCACGTTCCTTCTTGGAGTGCTAATATGCTTTCCTCCAAAGACCACCTTTGCCACTGGCTTGCTGACAGCGTTTGATGTGTTGATGATTCCTGCTTTGTCAGCAATGAGGCCTTTGCCTCCCTTCAACTGCCACTAAATGAGTCCATGACAATGGCTCCTGTCCCCAAGAACTTCCCATCCAACAGGAAAAAGGAAAATTGAGAAATCAAGCGTGCGCTCCCTGCCACATGGTTCAAACTGTTTCTGCTCACTTGCGGAGAATGAACCTGGCTAAATGACTGAGCTGGGAACACCAAGTCATTGCGGATGAACAGTGAAAGGCACGAAGCAGTAAGACAAACTTTCCAAGGCTCCTGAAGCTCAAAGGGGTGGGGGGAGGGATGAAAACTTAAAGTACCACTTACCAAACAACCCACCCACAGCAAGCTGCCCCACAGGAAAGGGGGAAAGGAGCCAGCCTCGCAAAGGTGTATGCCTGCTTCCTAACAGCCCGTGGAGAGATACACTTGATTATTTTAACAAAGGCTCAGTCATGGATTACCCTGCCTTAGTGGTTCAACTCTTAGCTTCAAAAAGAGAGGGGAAAATCAAAGTAGCAGTCTTTGCATTGTAAAGCATTTTCTTACAGCCAGCAAACGGCCAGTCCCAAACCTTTGTGTGTATCTGGTACAAGTATGTAAGATGACTTATGCCCGTTCATATTAGCATTCCTACAGAAGAAATCGCTCATAGCATAACCTATTCCAGCACAGTTCTTTGTGAGAGACCTCTCTCTGTGGACATCACCACTCTTAAATATCAAGGCCATTCTTCCCGGGAAGCCACTTTCTGACAGGGGCTCAGAGAAGGCTCCGGTTCACACTGCCGCTATGCAGCCTCCTGCAAAACATCTCTGGTTCACACTGCCACGATCAAGCCTTTCAAAGTATGTCTTCTGCACTCTCTGCGCTGACTGCCTCGGGCTCTGCCAGCTCCCAGCTTCCAGGTGCACTGAACCACATCTGTCAAAATATTTACCCCAAAAATAGCTCTGTAATAAGAGTGGAATGTCCTTTTTTATGATTTCCTTTGAAAGACTGATCTGTATTTAACTGGCAGTTCTTAACTTTGAGAGATGGCAGATCACATAAATCCATATATTAAAAGAAGAAAGGAAAACCCTAACTCCATGGGTGGTTGGTGCTGATAGGCTACACAAACATGAGAGAGACTACGCTTTCCATTTTCACTCATTTGACCCTGACCGCTAACCTTCAGCTGAACATGCCTCAATTTCAGGTCCCTCCGGGTTCTCGCATTATTAGGCTGGAGCCTTCTCTGACAATGTACAGCAGCTTACCAACATTACATGCAGCTTTGCTGTTTGCTGGAGTAGGTTATAACCAGCTTTGTGTGCTGTTAAGTCAGTTCCGACTTCCGGAGACCCTCTGTGACAGTCAAATGGCCCCATTGAGTTTGCTAGGCTATAATCTTCCTCATTCTAGATTCCAAGTATCCACCTAGGTCAGCAGCCTAGTGCTTAACCAGTGTACCACAGGGCTGCTTGACGTGTAATTACTGGCAACAAGTGGATAAGGCTGTGACCAACACTGAGAAGAATGGGAGTCCCAGGACAGTTGGTTGTGCTCAGACAAGACCTACACCTAGACCAAGAAGCTGCTGTCTGAAGAGAGCAAGGGAACGCTGGCTACATGGTTTACAATCAAGAAAGAAGTGTGTCAGGGATCTAGCCATTCTCCATACCTCTTCAATCTCTACACTGAACAGATCATTTGGGAGCCTGGACTTTATGAAGAAGAATAAGGCATCAGGATTAGAAGAAGACTCATCAACAACCTGTGTTAGGCAGATGACACATGTTGCTTGCTGAAACTGAGGAGAGGTTAGAGTGCTTGCTGCAGAAGATCAAGGACTGCAGCCTTCAATATGGACTGCATCTCAACATCAAGAAAACAAAATCCTTACCACTGGGCCAAAAGGCAGCATGATAGATGAAGACTGCGGTGGTTAATGATTTCATCTTGCTTGGATCCACGATTAACACCAGCAGTCAAGAAATGAAAAGATGAGTTGCAAATGGCCTCTCCAGAGTGCTAAAGAGCAACAACATCAATCTAGAGACTAAGGTGTGTCTGATGCAGGGTATGGTCTTCTCAATTGCTTGCTATGCTTCTGAGAACTGGACAATGAATAAGGATGACAGAAGATTTGATACCTTTAAGTCATGGTTCTGTAGAAGAACATTCAAGGGCTGCCAAGAGAACAAACAGGTCTGTCCTAAAGACGGTAAAACCAGGTTACTCCTTAGAGGCAAGGATTTTGAAACTTTTGTTTCATATACGATGGACACGTTATCAGGAGGGTCCCGTCCTTGGGGAAAGACATTATGCTTGGAAGGGTAGCTGGTCAGGCATGAGAGGAAGACCCTGGATGAAGAGGACTGACACAAAGACTGTGGCAACGGGGTCAGGTGTGTCAGAGACAGGGAGGCTGGCTCAGGATAGGGCAAGGGTCAGAGCCACTGTTTACAAGGTTACTATAAGTCATAGATGACTCGATGGTACATAACAACAAGTGGATAAGAAGCTGCACTGCCAACCCAAATGTAGTATCTCTGGTAGTCTGAACCCACCAGCAACAGCTCAGGAGAAAGATGGGCAATATCCTTCCATATGAATTACAGCCTCTGAAAACTGCTGGAGGGTCAGCTACGAGTTATTTCTGACTCTATGGCATTCAGTTATTAAACAAGGTAAATATCTAAACATCAGCTTCTTCCAAGACTCCAGCTTAGATCACAAAGCAATAAGAAAACCATCAAAGGTAAGAAAATTCCCTCCTGTCCAAAGTTAAAATATACCAGAAATCAAGTGGGTTTTCAATGCTCCATTCTGAGGAAATGCCCCACCATACTGTCAACACATGAACAATCAGTCCATGAAACAATGGATCAGCACTTTGAGTCACACAGTGTGAAGGGCAAATGGAAGGTCAGTTCCGGCAGCCTCCCAAAGGCAAACAGAGCAGCGCTCCCCCCTCCCCTCACCCCCACCCCCCTGGCATCAGCCTCCCTCTGCTTCATTTCTCCTGCGCCCTGCCCACAGGGCTTCTCTGCCACCTCCAACTTCCCAAGGAACTAGACGTGGTGGCAAGCAGGTCTGAAATGTGGGACCAGGTCAGACAGCTCCAAGAGGCCTAGCTGGGGTCGCCTCAAGGCCTCAGAAACGGGTTCTTCATACGCGGAGACATGCCCTTCACTCACTGTGCCCCTCCCCCACTTTAGTCATAAAGAGAAATAACAAAACGAAATAAAATACCCATTAGTCCTCCTCTCTACAATAACTGACTGTTGTCAAGGGAGCTCTGCTGATCAAGTGGGTCGTGCTGCAAATCCAAAGACGCCTGGGTGTTGTTCAGGACCTTTGAGGAGGAAATGACCCACAGCTGACCGCCCAGGGGGTTTTCAGGGGTAGTAAATTGCACGGGAGGAGACTGCCCATCCTTCTCCTGTGGAGATGATAGATTCAAACCACACGCATCTGGGATTGCAGCACAGCTTCATACCACTAGGTCGGGGTTCGAACCCACCAGCTGCTCTGTGGAAAGATGGACAATCGGCTCCCATGTGATTTACAGCCTTGGAAAACCTGCTGAAGGGTCAGGTACGGGTCGGTTCCGACTGGACAGCAAGGAGAGAGAACGTCAAGCCAGTCTGACTCATAGAGACCTAGATTAATAAAACCTATTGTTATGCAACTATAATCATTTTCATTTCAAGCATCATTTAACTGTAATGATCTGATTTTAATATAAATTAAAATCCAGTGAGTATATTGCGGGCTGTGTGCACAGTACCGTAGACTCAACTTTTTTTTTTAAATCCCAAGTATGTTTATTTTTGTACAGCTCCTCCCTTCCCTTCCAGCAGCCTCAAGCAGATGAAAACTTATATTCATATCTCCTATTAAAATAATTTCCTGGCAAAACCACTTTTGAAAGATTTTACAACAAAAATTTGTCTCTAAGATTAATCTGCGCATAACAATTACTCACTTAATTTATAGTTTGCTATGATTTCTCAGCAAGTACTGCTAAGCTAACATTTATTGAAGATGACAAAATACTTGATTTTATGTTAGCTTGCTTAAACATTTGATTTTAATTTTACTTTTCCCATTTTGGAGACAATAAAGTTTTTTCTTTTTGGCTCCAAATCTCCCACATTTTTTAGGTCCTTGTAAAGGGTGCCTTTTCAGATGAGATGCCAACTGGGATGAAAGTAGGGGTAGAGTAGACAAGGAAAAACATGTGAGCTGGGTGCTGGCTAACCTATCATCTTAAATGTTACTATCATCAGTCAAGAAACAAACAAGACCAATCGCGAGCAAACAGGTCATCATTGTTAGAACTCCCAACACAGTCAGTGAAACTGCAGATACATTTATTCTGCATAGAAGGCAATTGCCTAATTAAGCAAATGTGTATGCACAGAATCAGGGACAGAAGAGGCCACGCGCACAAAGACTTGCTCAACTGAAAATTAGCCCATGGATTCTCAATTCAGAAAGTGGCTGGGTTGGAAGAGCTAGTGTGAGCTGAACAAGCAAAACAGAACCCCAAGAAAACAAACCAAAAACCCTAACAACCAAACCAGAGTTGAGTTGATAAGAATGAAAATTAATACAAGGAACTTAAGTGGACATTTTTTTTAAAGTTCTATTTTGGTAATTTACTTCAGAACTTTCTTATTTTTAGCACAAAGTTAAAAATATATTGGTTATTGTACTTTGATTCTTTTTGTCTTCCAGTTCTGAATGCTTGGAGAGTCCCTTCGTGTTTAGGATTTCCAATCTTCTGAGCAGGAAGGGTTACGCCTCACCTGTACCTTGGGAGCCAGTCAGGAGGGTACAGTGCAGGTATGCCTTTCCTCAAGTGGGTGGAGAGGCTGTTATCCCAAGACCTCTGAAAACCCTCCAAGAATGACATCATCATTCCGATGAGTCATGTGTAAAATGCGATCCACCTTGCAAAAGGGGCATCGATGGAGCCCAGCACCACATGTCCTCAACAGGGAAGATGAGGCACCTTTGTGAAGGGTGGCAGCTCAACTATCAAAAAGCCTGGACACCTACTAGACCCCACCCCCCCATGTCTTTTGCAGACAAGCAAATAACCAGGAAATGATAATTTCACACATTTTCAAGACCCTAACATTTACCATGTTGTTGTTAGGTGTCGTCGAGTATGATTGAGGATGACCCTATGAACAAGAGATCTGAATCCTGTCCTATCCTGTGACATCCTCACACTTCCTGACACACAAGAGCGCACTGCAGCAGTCACCCTGTCAATCCACCTGGTCGAGTGTTTTCCTCTTGTTCACCGACCTTCCACCTTTCTGAGCATCATGTCCCTCTCCAAGCCACCGTCCCTTCTAGCAGCATGCCTAAAGTTTGTGCGCCGAAGCCTTGTCCTCTTTGCCTCCAAAGAGCACTCTGGCTGCACCCTCTCCAAGATATACTTGTCTGTTCTTTTGGCAGTCCATGGGATATTGAGACAAACTACTTCACCAATACAACCACCAGGTGTTTGGAAGGACAGTCATTAACGTCTGAAACTTGCACCAGAAACAGGATCAGGACTGAGACTGGTCTTCAACATTACTGATCACTCTTCAGTCTACTCTCCTAAACTGAAAGCAATTGCTTCACTGACCAGTGCAGTGAATCATGGGCTTGTTGTAGTTTAAATAAAGACTTAAATAAAAACCAGTTGCAACCTCAAATAGGTCCATAAACTACAAGTTGGAAAGGTAGTTTTAAGAGACACTTTCCAATTCTTTTGAACTGAAAACAAGTTGAGGACACTGCAGGAAGGCAGTTCAAACAAAAGCTAATTTTGTTTAATGAACTAACCAGGAAGGCATTGTGAAAGTATTGTGCAACTAAGATGCTTAGCTAATTACTGTGAGATCAAATAACTGTTACCATAGTTACATACACTGTTTTCCATAATAACTTTTATCACTTCAATAAATCTTTGTGACGCAACAAATATAAAAAGTTTACTGTAACATGACTATAATGATTTGGAAGGCACACACTGAAATTACCTTCCCATATTTGTCAGTGAGTACGGATGATACCAGCATCTGGTTGACTCAACATCAAAGTGCTTCATGGGCTTCTTTAATAGACAATAATTCCTCAAAAGTTAAATTTGCCCAGTCCTGTCTTCCAACAGCAAAATCAGTGGCCCTTTCAGTATCAATACAAATTGCAGCTGTCCGTTATGAAGCAATAAGTGAGTGCTGGTTCAATGCTAGGCAGGTGACACGCACCCATCCTGACCCCAATCACCCAGGTCCCTCTGGGAGAGATTTCAATCCAAGTGTGTCTAGCTACAAAACCAGTTCACCTTCTGCCACACCATGTTACATTAGAAAACAAAGGGTAAATTCTAGAGTAATGATTTTATTGCTGCTGTGTATACTGCTAAAGTTGCATGAAAATAACTCAAGAAATGTTTACACAACTGGCCAATCTGTTGGATGCAATGAGGTCATAGCTTTACTAGAAGGTATTCTTTCTTCTCGATGCAGTAGGAATGGAGACCAGGTTTAAGGACTGTTTCTGAGACACTCACAGATGTACACGTGGACACACACCTATCCTGCACATACAGGCTGTGGTCATTTGGCCTCCTTCATGTTTTCCTGTACCCTGCTGAACCTTTTCCAGATATAAATGCTGAGACTTATGAATAAGTGAAATGGAAAATATGGTGCAATAATACTGTCAATAAACTACTAGTGTGTGATAAGATAAAGTGGAGGCTCAAAATTCAGCTCTGTTGCTGTGAGGTTATGAAGCCTTGGACAAGTCACTGAGTCTTCTGGGTTTCTCCATCTGGAAAATGGGACAATATTCCCCACCTACTAACACACTGTCTTTGCATTATGATATCGGTGAAGAAGACTGCATTCTGATGGACGGCTGAAAGAATTCACAAGCTTGCTCCTTGGGAACAAGGCTGGGGGGGATTGGTCTACTGTATGTTGGGAACGCAGTCAGGAAAGGGCATTCTCTGAAAGGGTATCACACATGGTAGAGGAGAGTGTGTGAGAGAGAAGGGCCCTCAGAGAAATCTCACTTTGATGCAATGGCTGCAGCAGCAAGTTCAAACACTGCAATGATTGTGAGGATTTTAGACACGGTTTTTACGAGTCAGAGAGACTCCAACGTACGTAATAACAGCAACTAAGGCGCAGGAAGGCCATGTAGGCCAATCATTGTATTTTTGCATATAATGTGCCCACAGAAACTATTAGCACATGGTTTGAAAAACTGTATAATGTGAGTCCTATCTGCATAAAAAATATAGTGTTTAATGCTCTAGAGTTCTTTGAAGATTCAAAATGGTAAGTATAATAATTACTATCAGGATGATGGTAATTACTTATCAAGTAAAACCTATGTATGATTAACTAGCAAGCCTGAAAAGCAGTATCAAAAGGGTATCCCATTTCAACAAAAGCAAGCCTGTCTCCTCCAGAACTGAGATGACGTCTTCGAGATCCTACGAGGAAACCTGATTCATACCTATTCAGCACTGTTCCAAAGGTCTCTGTTTTAAGAGGCCAAAAGCCATTTCATTGTTGGTTTCAAAGATGAACAGGTAGGATTCGTGTCATGGGCTGAATCAGCCTTTGATGATTCAGGTGTTGTAATCTCATTTCAGAGATGGCCAAAGGCTGACACCACTGTCTTACATGCCACCACTCAGGTATTTCGGTTAGAAGCTTGTTCGTGATTCTATCTCCATCCTTTCTCTCATTAGCCTCCAGTTCCCGTGATCCCACAGACTTCTAATACTTCTCAAACTCTTCCATTTCTACCTCTCTGGTACCTTCCATTAGACCCTCTACTTAGCTCAATTAAATGACTTTAATAACCTCTTAATTTGCCTCCTTGTCTCCAGTTTCTCCTCCCCTTTAACTATATTCTTCATGCTGTCTAAAATACAAAGAACCATGGTAGTATCAATGGCTGAGCGGTAATTGCTAATCAAAAGGTTAGGATTTCAAGCCCATAGAGCTGCTAATGGAAAGATTAGGGGTCAAAGCTCCAAAGGGGAAAGAGAGCTGGTTATCTGTTCCCAGGAGACCTGATGGGGCAGCTCTCCTCTGTCACACGGGCTCGCTAGGAGGCAAAAATCAATCAGCAGCATCTAACAACCCAACAACATCCAAATTGTAACAGGACGCCAATTATGTCCTCTCTGTGTAAAACAAGACTCCCCCCACATGGCGAGCTCTGGTGGCCTAGTGGCAAGAAGCTGCACTGCAATCTCAGAGGTACATGGTTCAAATCCACTAGATGCTCTGCTGGAGAAGGAGGGACAATCTTCTCCTGTATCAGGTCATATCTGATTTGACGGTACACACAAAAAATAATGAAATAAAGACTCCCCCCACAGATCCTTCACCAAGTCATAAGGATTTTAATCCTTACAGTGTATGTTCCCATATACTGTGATGCTATTTCATTTCTACCTCTCTCCTCAGCACACTCTAGCATCTCTCTCTTGTTTTCTACACATGGAGAAAATATAATATTTACTATGCGGCAGTGGAATCCTATATACTTGTAAAGATACTGGGCTGAAGGAAAATTAAAGGCAATGACTGATACCCCAAACCAAAGTAAATGTGTACTCAATATAAAAGCGAACAAGTGCACAAAAGAACGAACAAGGACTTCTGTTAGGAAAAAACCAGCTGTCCTCAAGTCGCCTCCAGCTCACAGAGACCTCAGCGTGGAAACCGTGAGCCTTAGATTTTCAGGGGCTCGTTTCTAGACGTAGGTTGCCAGCTGTTTCTTCTGAGGTTCTTCGTGGACTCAAACCTCCAATTTTGTAGCTCACGGCTGAGCATGCTAACCTTTGGCTCCACCCAGTGATTGAGAGAACAAGTTAGCCAGTTAGTCTTGCTGTATAATCTCAACTTGATGAAAGGCTCTGGAGCAATGGATTGATTAATGTGTTCCACTGTAGATAATGACGCCCGATATGAGAGGTCTAGTGATTGAGAACCAAGTAAACAAGGTTATCCTTTGTAATATAGACCTAAATCATTTAAGAGTGTCTTTTAAAGGTGTTAGACACAGTCAAGATTCTATGAACTGCCAAAAAGCAAACACTTCAAGTGTAAAACAAATAGCCTTGATTTTGGAGGAAGCTTTGATCACTGAATGCTCACAACTGTCAGGACCCTTGCTTTGATGGACACAGGATAAAGTAATCATGCAATGAGTGGAATACAGCAGAGTCTCTTGTTAAAGTGGCTTGGTTTTGTTTGTCACATAGATATTGACAGCAAGAGAAACTACATTTTAGCTCCTCATTCTGGAACATTATTAGATTCTTATCACTAAATCAATCATATAGAGATTAGTCTGACTCCAAGTAAAAGGGCCAAATATATCTTAATCTATAATAAACAAAGATAATTATGTGCTAGAAGTATGATCTTGTAGGAAAAAATAATCATGACACTTAAAAAAGAGTAATAGATAAAAATAAGGCATGACTCCTTCCGTAACAGCGAGTGATTTCAAATACGTTTTAGAAATTGATAAACTGTGAGAGATATTAATGACTAGTCATCCAGGAAAAATACCACCTGTCAAGTCCACAGCACTAGAGTTCATGCAATGGTCACCCCAAACCTCTTCTTTTAGCTTCCTACTTTTTTTACATTCTTCCTCTTCCTGGATCTCAATTTTTATTTTCTCAGGTCAAAACTACTCCTGTGATTACTCACTAGTCTCAACCTGCAGGCTCTGGGACTGGCGACCACACCATTCTTCTTGAAATGACCTCCTCCCTGGCGCCTGCGCTCCTGTGCGACCTTGCTTGTCGTCCATCTGGGACCTTTCCTCCTACTGTTTCTTTCCTGTCCCATCCAGCGAGCTCCCAGGTCATTTGCTCCAGCCTTTTCTTTCTCCCAGGTTCCTAGTAATAATAGATATTTTAATTGTTCATCACACAGTGGCTTCAAAGCATGGTATAAGATCTCTTCCTTTCATTCCTCAGGTCCTTTTCACTTCTCAGTTAATGAAAAAGTCATTCTCTAGGGCACTCGTGGTAAAGCTTTGGGGTCCTTCTTAAAAAAACCCTCTTCTTTCGAAAACCAGCGTAAGTCTCAATGAGGACTGCCACTTTCCTCTGGGACATCTCTCACAGGCATCCTTTCTTTTCACGCCTAATTTGGCCATGCAAATGCTGGCTGCTCAATAAACCCTTCCTGTATTAACACACAGATACACACTCTCCGTGGCTCCAGCTTCTTCTCTCCTTCATAATGCCCTCAGATCACACTTTCTGAAATATCCCTTTGCTTAGCTCAGTCCACCTCCTACTCACGCCTTCCTCTGTGCTCCGTGTGAGATGAAGTGCTGATCTCTAGCCCAACACTCAGTGCTCTCAGCAGTCTGACCCCTATTCAGTTTTCCCACAACAGCCAATAAAAATACCAAGAGAGTCAAAGCCTTCCTACTCGCTTATGCTCAGTGCACAATCACGTGAGTGGACCTTAGGGCAGGGGCCTTTCCCCAGCTTCTGTGTTTTGTCTTTAATTCATACTCACTGTGTGACTTGTGAGCCAAAGTTTTCATCCCACGTTGTTTCATCCCATGATCCAGCAGCAACTCTTAACATCTCTCCTTTTTTAACAGACACTGCAGTTCAGGCCTAAGGTCAGGGATCTTTGCCTTCAACTGCCTGTAGTGCTAACGTTGACATTCATTCCACTACAACTCGTATGGACCAGGTCCATGGGGTTTTCAAGGGCAGACTTTCCAGAAGTGGACAACCAGGTCTTTTTTTCTGAGGCACTACTGGGTGAACTTGAACCTCCAACCTTCTGGTGAGCAACCCAGAGTGTTAACCATTGGCACCATTCAGGGATGCAGGCTTCACTCTAAATAAAGACGACCTGTAAAGAAAAACTGTTGCTCTTTTTTTACCTTCTATGTGTAATCCCTTGGCTCCACAATCAACACTCTTGGTACCAGCAGCCAGGAAATTAAAAGACATATTGCCATGGTAAAGTCTGCTGTTAGGGACCTCTCTAAAGTACTCAAGAGCGACGGTGTGTCTCTGGAGACAAAGGTGCGTCTGGAACAGGCCATGGTCTTTGCAATCACTTTTATGCATCAGAGAGCTGGACAATGACCAAGGAGGATAGAAGGAGAATTGAGGCTTTTGAGCTTTGGTGTTGGAGAAGAGTGCTGAAGGTGCCATGGACTGCTAAGAGAACAAACAGATTCATTCTGGAGAGGGTTAAACCGGGCTGCTCCTTGAAGGCAAGGATTCTGAGGCTTCGTCTGACATACTTTGGTCATGTTGTAAGGAGAGACCCGTCCTTGGAGAGGGACATCATGCTTAGGAGGGTGGAGGGCAGGCGCAGGAGGGGCAGGCGCAGAAGGGGAAGGCCCTCTGGGAGATGGATTGATTTGGTGACTGGGGCAATTGGGATGAGTGTGTCGGAGGCAATGAGATTGGCACAGGACAGAGCAGCGTTTAGAGCTGTTGTACATAGGGTCGCTATGAGTCGCAAGTGACTAGACAGCACATAACAACATAACAACAACATGTGTAATCCCAAACTTCTGGTATTTTCTTTTTCCTAGTCACTCCAACTCGTGTATGGACTTGAGTTCGTGACACTTTCCCGAGCATCACAGATAATGGATTTTACAAGGTGAAGGTCTGAGACGACCCTGCACTGACAAGTCTATTGGTGTTGCTTTCACACACGTTCACTTTTTGTCTCTCTGTCACATTTTGGATAATTCTCACAATATTTTAAAACTTTTCACAATCTGGAAAGACAGGGAAATAGTGGGCACAGTTCAATGGCGATTATTAAATTCATTAAATTCAAGCTAGCTTCAAACAAGAGCTGAATGGAACGAGTGATGTCTTTGCCGATGGCAAATGGATCTTGATGGATCTTGTAAGCAGAGAGTACCACAAAGATGTTTATTTGTGTTTTATTGACAATGCAAAAGTGTGGATCATAATAAATGATGTGGATCATAATAAATGATGGATAACATTGAGATGAATGGGAAAGCCAGAACACTTAACTGTGCTATACAGAGACAAAGAAGCAGTTGTGAAGATGGAACAAGAAGATACTGTTGTTGTTATGTGCCATTGAGTCGCTTGCGACTCATAGTGACCCTATGTACAAGAGCCCTAAATGCCGCTCTATCCTGTGCCAACCTCACCGTCTCAAACACACTCATTCCCAGCACCCCAATCACAGAATCGATCCATCTCATTGAGGGTCTTCCTCTCCTGTGCCGCCCCTCCACTCTCCCAAACATGATGTCCCTCTCCAAGGACCAGTCCTTCCTTGTAACATACCCAAAGTATGTCAGACGAAGCTTCAGAATCCTTGACTCCAAGGAGCACTCCGGCTTCACCCTCTTCAGGACAAACCTGTTTGTTCTCCTCGCAGTCCATGGTATACTCAATAAAGGTCTGTGTCAGGGTTATATTCACTCACTAGACTTATTTAATATGTTGTTGGGGTTTACTACGGAGTCAGGACCAACCCATAGCTGACCCTCTGGTGGGTTTTCAGAGGCAGTAAATCACAGGGGCGACTGCCCATCCTTCTCCAGCAGAGCAGATGGTGGATTCAAACCATGTGCCTTTGGGACTGCAGTGCAGCTTTCCTACTAGGTCACTATACGAAACATGAACGTGGCCCCAGGATTGAAAGAAGCCTCATCAACAACCTGTGTTATGCAGGTGACAAACACAACTTTTACTGCTTGAAGAATTTACTGAAGAAGACCAAAGCCTTCGGGTTAGTCCTCAGCGTAAAGAAAACCAAACTACTCACAAGTGACCCATAAGCAGCATCAAGATAGATGGAGATTCTGCTGTCGGTGATTTCATTTTACTTGCATACAGAATCAATAGCCGTAAGAGCAGCAGTCAGACCAAACGACCTCCAGCCTTGGGTAAACAGGCTGTCAAGGACCTTTTTAAAGGGCTCAAGAGGGAAGATGTCAGCTTCAAGCTTATTATATGGCCTACCTGAAGTCACGATATTTTCAATTTCTCCATATGCGCATGTGAAAGTGGGACAATGAACACGGAAGGTCAAAGGAGAACGGATCCTTTGAACTGGGGTCTGCGTGGAGAATATGGAATATACCAAGGATGACCAAGAGAACAAGCCAATCTGTCTTGGAAAACGTGTAGCCTGAGTGCTCTTTAGAGGTAAGAGGGTGAGACTCCGGCTCACATACGCTGGGCATGCTACCAGGAGGGACCCGTTCCTGGAGAAGGACATCCAGCTCAGAAAAGTAGAATGTTGTAAAAAACGAGGACCCTCAAAGACGGGCCCAATCACAGTGGGGTCTGTGAAAACGGGGCAGGGTGGGACAGAGGGTGACCTACAGACAGAGGCTGGTATGAGCCACAGACAGAGGCTGGTATGAGCTGGAGCTGACTAGATACCTAACAATCTAACAGCATCTTGTTGGTGTTGTGTGCCATTGAGTCAGAACCGGCTCACAGCTGACCCTCTGATGGGTTTTCAGAGACAGTTAATCACATGGAAGGATACTGCCCACCCTTCTTCCACAGAGCAGCTGGTGACCTCGAACCATGTGTCTCAGGACTGCAGCACAATTTCTTGCCACTAGGCCACCAGTACTTCCCAACAATAACTTAAGCTTAATGTTAAAGTACGATAGTGTGGTATCTCGGAAAGTGTACGTGATTCAGAGTCAAAACACTTTGGTTCAAATGTGTTCTTGCTGTTATGTGCCATCAAGTCAGAACTGACTCAGCTCCCCCTCCAACAGGTTTGCAGAGGCTAAAAATTGCACAGGAGGAGATTTAAACATCTCTCTCCCACAGAGCGGCTGGTGGGTTTGAACTGCCTGTCTTTTTGGCATTACAACTTATCACTAAGTCACCAGAACGCCTAGAAATCAAGTTAAAACATACGTCAACGCAGTATTTTTTAAAATAAAAATCAATATTAAATATGAACAATGAACAAATTATCAAACTTCTAAATAAATACAGGATTGGCCTCTTACTTATATGACTCATCTCTTAATCTGGGCCCTATTAGGTCCTGTAGGAGTTCTGGTTTTTTAAAATAGTGCATACAGTATCACTTGTGTTGGTTACTTCGTCTTTGGCACTTCTTTGAATTCTATGCCTGAGGCTAGGGCCTCTGTCACTTCACTGTGTCCTGGGCCCTGCTCCCAGCCCAAGATTTCTCATCTGTATAAACAGTACCAGTGAAAACAAAAGAAACACCACTTCCACAGAGCTGAAGACCCAATGAGGGGAGGGAAGGACTGGAAAAGGTAGAGCGCCATCAACATATTTTTACCTAAATTTTATTTTTTGTTTTGCTGTTCTTGAGTATATATAGAGCAAAACACACCCAACCCATTCAACGGTTTCTACAAGGGCAATTCAGAGATTCTCAATTGTAGGATAACATTCTTCATATTGTACAACCATTTCAAAAATATTTATTATTATTATTAATTTTAATAAAAAATTTAGAGATTTTAGATTTCCATTCATTCATTGTTGCACTTTTCTCCCTGCCCACCCCTCCCCTCCAGTTTATCCCTCTCTTTGAAAAGTAAAAGAAAATTTCTTTCATTGTCATACAATCCCTCCCCCCAAGTCCACGCCACTATGCAGCCTTCTCTAACCTTCATTTCTCAGTTGTGTCTTTTCAGTAACATAAACTCACTGTTCCCAGAGATTCCTACGTCAAGTGCTGATATTAGTGTGATCCCACACTACCCGTTGACATGGGGTTAGCAATCTATAGGCTAAAACTGACCCTCAAGGTTTCCAAGGCTGTAAATCCTTACGGAAGCAGATTGCCTTACTGCCCTCCCCTGGTGGCTTGTGGGTTTCGAACCATCATCTTTCCATTGGCAGTCCAATGCTTAACCTACAGTACCACCAGGGGTCTTGTTGATGCCATATCGTTGTTAGGTGCCACTGAGCTATGACTTACAGCAACTCTGTGGACTGCAGATCTGAAACCCGCCCTATCTTGTGCCATCCTAACCATCTCTGACATACTTGAGCCCACTGTTAGAGTCCTAGTTTTTAAAAGAGAACAATTCCCAAGGAAGATCTTTTTTCCTTATTTTTTTAAAAGAGGAAATGCTTTTTACTATGAATACAATGTATGTGAGCACACATTGCTTCTACCTTTCGGCTACTGGTAACAGTGCTGCAGTAAGCACTGGCATATTTCTCCTTTTAAATCGTTGTTTTCAAGGGTTTTGGGTGTATTTCACACCTGTGTTGCTGTGTTGTGTACCACTGAGTCAGAACCAACCCACAGCTGATAGTCTGGTGGGGTTTTGGAGGCAGTTAATAGCATGGGAGGAGACTGCCCAACCTTCTCCCTTGGTGCAGCTGGTGGGATTTGAACTGTGTGCCTTTGTGATGGCAGTGCAGCGTCTTGCCCCTGCGCCACCAGATTTCTGGGTTGTATTTTCAGGTTTCCCACAGTGGTCCCATTTTACACGCTCACTGGCAATGGATAAGGACATTTAAAGTCCATTTCCCCCACATTCTTGCCAACATTTGTTATTTTCTGATTTTTCTTTATACTTCTTTTTAAAATTTGTTTTTATGTGCTGTTAAGTCGAGCACGACTCACAGTGACCCTCTGAACAAAAGATCTGAACCCTGTTCTATCCTCACACTTCCTGATACACAAGAGTCCTATGCAGCCATCACTGTAGCAATCCACCTGGTTAAGGGTTTTCACTCCTTCGTCAACCCTCTACATTTCCCAACATGATGTCCTTCTCCAAGGAAGAGCCCCTCCTAGCAACCTGTCCAAAGTATGTGAGGCAAAGCCTTATCATTCTTGCCTCCAAAGAGCACTCCAGCTGCACCACGTCCAAAACATACCAGTTTATTCTCTTGGCCAACCATGGGATGTTCAGTGCTCTTCTCCAACACCACAGCTCAAAGGCATCAATTCTTTTTCTGTCATCCTCATTCACTGCCCAGGTCTCGGATGCATAGCTAGCAATTGGAGAGACTATGACCTCAATCAGACACACCTTAGTCATCAAACTGATATCACTACTCCTAAATAATTTGGAAAGGCCCCTAACTGCAGATTTTTTTCAGTGCAATGCGTCTCCTGACTGCTCGTACCAAGGGTGTTAATTGTGGACCCAAGCAAGATGAAGCTGTTGACAGTTTCAATCTCCTGTCCATCCATCATGACGGTACCTACTGGTCCAGTAGTAAGAATCTTCGTTTTCCTGACACTGAGATGCAATCCATACTGAAGGCTGCATTCCTTGATCTTCTTCAACAAGTGCTCCAAGCTTCCTCACTCTCAGCACGTAAAGTTGTGTCATCTGTGTAATGCAGATTGATGAGTCTCTCTCCAATCCTGATGCCACATTCCTCCTCATAGAGTCCAGCTTCTCAGATAATTTTTTCAGCATACAGACTGAACAGGGATGGAGAGAGAATACAACCCTGACACACTCTCTTCCCAATTCCAAACCATGCAGTGCTCTCCTGCTCTGTTCACACAACAGCCTCCTGGTCCAGGTATAGGCTCTGCATGAGCACAATCAGGTGCTCTGGAATTCCCATTCATCTCAATGTCAGCCACAACTTGTCATGATCCACACAGTCAAAAGCCTTTGCATAGTCAATAAAGCACAAAGAGACATTCTTCTGGTTTTTTCACTTTTAGCCAAGATCCATCTGACATCAGCAATGATAATCCCTGGTGCCAAGGCCTCTTCTAAATCCTGCTTGAACTTCTGGCAGTTCCTTATCTCTGTATTGTTCCAGCTGTTTTTGAATGATCTTCAGCAGTATTTCACTTGCATGTGATATCAATGATGTTGTTCAATAATTTCTGCATTCATTTGGATCACCTTTCTTGGGAATGGGAACAAATATGGTCCTCTTCCAATTCACTGGCTAAACAGCCACCCTCCAAATTTCCTGGCATAGACCGGTGAGTGTATCCAAGGCTGCAACTGTTAACTGAGACAAGTCAATTGGTGTCCCATCCATTTCTGGGGCCTTATTTTTTAGCCAATGCCTTGAATGCAGCTTCTCCTTCCTCCTTTATTACCACTGGCTCTGGTTCATATGGTATTTCCTGAAATTCTTCAGTGTCAATGAATTCTTTCTGATAGAGTGACTCTGTGTATTCCCTCCATCTTCATTTGATGGTTTCTGGGCCATTCAATGTATTCCCATTGCATCTTTTAATATTGCGACAAAGGGCTTTTAAAATTTAGCCATCTTCAAATTCAAAGGCACTACCATCCAGTTGATTCTGTGTTTCCAAGGGTATAAATCTCATCTAGGCCAGAGCAAGCTGCAAAGCCATCCGGGTGGGTTGAGACAGCCCCTTGTTGTGTTTCTGCGTTGCCCCTCTCTGATGTTGAGCATCTTGTGATGTGTCTGGTGGCCACTTTTATGTTCAGTGTGCTGAAATGGCTATTCAAGTCCTTGAGGGCCACGGCCACTGTGTGTACATTATTTTACTCTACACAGGAGTCCTGGGTTGGTACTTAGAGTTAAGAACTCAACTTCCAGTCAAAACGCTGGAAACTGAAACTCACTCAGAAGCCCCACAAAGGGCAGACCTGGATCTGCTCCTGAAAAGCCAGACGTTTGAAAACGCTACTCTGTACAGCTAGGGTCCGATAACTCGGCGTCTGCTTGAGGGTAACTAGTACAACAACATGTATTCTTGAAGCACAGGAGGAGGCATCTAGGGCTGAGAAGAGGGTATAATTAGTTCCCCCCAAATAATCTGGCAAACCCTCCTTCTCCCTCTCTACCCGAGGCCAGTTCTCTGTGGTCTGTTGGTCTCTTCCATCATTGTGAAGACTCTTCAAGCATGGCCTCTGAGTGATGGTGCATGGACAGGGTTCGGAAGCCGTGTCACTGGAGTGCGACAGACAAGTTGGGGCTCACCAGAAGATACAGTACCGGTATCTTCTTAGAACATGACTTCAGCTTTTGAGAATCCTCTTATGAAATGGGCATGAATGCAGTAGGGAATGGAAAAGAAACAGAAATACTAATTTTATTTTCTTTTTTAAAAAAAGAGAGACTTCAAAGAAATTTCATACTTGTGGCAGATCACCTTGGGTTAGCAAAACTTCCTGTGGGGAGAGTTTGGAAAGTCCCAAACTGGGAGCATCTACTGAAGCCGTGAGTTGCACCTGGGCAAGTACTCAGACTGTCAGTTACGTGCCAGATGCTGGAAACTTAGAGCAGAAGAAACAACAGCCCTTCTCCACGATGCTTCTATCAAGGGTATCAGGAACTTGTGGTACCTGCATCATTCATTCAGTCATCGATTCAAAACCTCTCCTGGCAAGAGTCAGGTGCAACCCGTCCTCTGGGCACTGGGGGGTCAGCAGTGAATGAACTCGAAAGCCTCCACCCTAGAGCTGGGGTGGAGAACAGTGTTTGGGTTAGCCTAGGGCACACTTGACCTCTCACCTTATTTCAGAAGTTCAACGTGCCCAAGCTTGACCCTACCAGTATATGAACCATGAAGCTAGAAAGAATTTTTTTCAGATTTCCTTAGAAGCACAATCCAATAGGTGTAATAGGGCATGTTAGACAAAAGAGGGCTCTCTCAAAATGTTAGAGCCAAGGTCATCTCCATATAGGTCCCTCCTCAAGCTCAAGCTCATTGCCGTTGGGTCAGAACTGACTCGTAGCTGCCCTTACAGCAAGTTTTCAGAGGCTGGAGATCACATGAGAGCAGATCGTCCATCCTTCCCCAGCAGAGCAGCTGGAGGACCTTACCCACCAACGAGAAGCAGCCTGACCACGCTCTACTCCTCAGCGCTCCCCACCGGCCCCTGCGTAGCTGCGACTGAAGTAATGCTTCATATTTTGCCACTTTGAATTTTCAAATCTAAGTGGTGGCATCCTGAAGACAGACGCCATTTAATACCTTATCACTGTCCATTTAGTCTGATATTTGCTGATTAAACCATGAATTGAGTAATATTTTCTTAAGGAGTGTTACCAGCTGTGGTTATCATCCCCCAGCTACCTCAAGGCTTTGCATCCCGTGAAGAAAATCTAAGATTATAAAAATATACAGACCTAGTCCAAGTGAACAATACACACTTATCTCCAACCTCCACAGAGGCAGTGAAGCGATCAAACCAATACCACAGTAAGGTAAATGCTATTTGTCTTCATATAATGCTTGATATGTTTCAAAGCTCCTTTAAAACCACTGTTCCGTTTGGTTCTCAATTACATCAAAGCTATGAAGCAAACAGCATGGTCTTCTTAGCATTTCAGAGGTAAGGAAACAGAAAGGGTCTTATCTAACATACCCAAGCTCACCCACTCTACCAGGCTGCGGTGCTGAAGGGACTAGACCCTAAGTTGGCTGCACCGGGCACAGGCCTGATACACAGTGAGCTGATCTGTCAGAATCACCTGTCACCCTGTGTCCAAAGCAACATGTGGCAAATGAATGAATGAATGAAACAGTAGGTGAATAATAATACTAATACTTGGATGAATGAACGAGTGTCAAAAACTCAAAGAAGATTTTAATCATACACCTTAGCTCCACAGATGGTGGCTTGCAAACCATTACATAAAAGTGATTTCACAAATGCTTTTCCAAAGCTGCTGAACAGCTTTTCTTATGTCCTTAACTGATTAGCTTTTAACCAAAGTAGATGTTTTCTCCTGACCTATTTCCAAAGCTAATCTTTAAATCCCTTGGTTACGAAATCTTAGGGATTAAATATTTGCTCTGTGAAAATGCATAATGGCTCAGGCAAGAGAAAAATTTAAAAGTGGAAGTGCACGGATCACATTAAATTTCCAGAATTCACAGGAAAGTTCCAGAGGCCAGCAGAAAAATGTCACATTGAAATGTCAGAACTGTGATGAGAGAGGGCAGTTACCAGGATTTCAAAAGCAACTTAAGTCATAAACCCAACTACATGAGAATAATAACATCAGAACATGGCAGCCGACTGGAAAAAAAAGTTAAAACCCAGACACTTACATAAACAATAAAGGTTTTATGATCTCTACGCTACATTTGACCACCTAAGTGCAATTTTCTGATTGAAAACAAGGAGTTTAGCATTTCCAACGTTCGGAATTTGATCACCTTTCCATTCCTGCCCTAGATTAACCAGGCTGGGCGTCAGCTTGCATCGACTTGCTTTGCATGGTTTCCTGCACAGGAGTGATTGTCAAGAAATGCTAAACAATGAACTTTGGGTAGTTCCATACATACACACAGAAATGCAGGTAAGTACATGACTGTGATGACTGTGAAGTACTCTGATTGACTCAACACGGTGATCTCTTTGTGGAAATGGAAATGCAGGGTTGTCTGAGCACTTTTCTCTGTGGGCTTCAGCTCGGCACACCGTGCTCCCTTATATACATGAAGCCAACAAGACCCTCCAGCCAAGGTGGGACGCAATCACGTCTGCCTTCGATCCCTGTTCTGTGGGACATACTTGGAATTACAAATATTCACCATGTCAGAACAGAAAGAGGATCTCAGAGCCCAACCAGACCCAAACTCAAACCGCAAATGGGAAAGCCAATGCTTGTAATTTCTAGATCCAGTAACTGAGGAAGCAGCAGGACTAGGAGCTACATCTGGAAGGAAAACCACCTCCAGCCACATATGGAGCCGATGAATCCACCTCCGGCCACAGACATACGGAGCCCAGTGAATCCACCTCCGGCCACAGACATACGGAGCCCAGTGAATCAAAGTGCCTTCCCCACATCCTTCTGCTTTGGTGCTGTGTTGTTGGAGTGCTGTTACTCCTGAGAACTTCATGTTGAGTTTTATTCGTTTCAATCTGAGGAAAATATTTTCAAACTGGGCTAACACCAGTGACCTAGCCAGCCCAAGGAGCCCAGCTGTCTCAGGCAAAGTCACATCCCAGCGCCCACTCCTCCCCTCCTCACATTCTGACTCACTGGGAGCACCTCCTCCCATTTCTTGATTGGAAACTCAAACCCAGGGGCCTTGTGATAGCATGCCTTCCAGCTCCGGTGCAGACACTGGCTTGGGCTTCTAGAGAGTCACCGAACCTTTCTGGAACATTTGACATTTTTTTTTAAGCAAACATTTATTGAGCAATTTTTATGGCCAGTATTATGTGTCTGGAATGGAATTAGACACTCTGAATATGTCATAATAATAACAACTTGTTTGAAAAGTGGCAAGCACTGTGTGTTAAGCTTATTACCTTGCTGACTTCTCTTAACTTTCCCAGGACAGCATTCCTTCTCTTCCTATCTCAAAAAAAAGGAACCCAAAGTTGGCTTCGTCCTAATGTGCTTTTCCCTACTTCAGAGGGTGGGCCCTGACTGAGCATCCAGAAAGTCACATTCAAGCCCAAACCAACTGCTGTCAAGGAGATTGTTACTCACACTCAGCCTCCACTGGGTTGACACCATTTCTAGGTAATTCTCAAGCCTAGTGCGGCGGGTGGGCAGCTAGAAAGCATCTAGAAGGCAGCTCCCACGTGCTCCTCAGAATGAAGGTGCCCTCTGCTGTGCCCAAGGCCTTGCCCTCTTCCAGGAATGATGGTCAACGAGGAGTGAAGGCCTGGCCTCATTTCCCCGGCTCAGGCTAGCTCTCAAGGGTCATCCCATCTCAGAACTCACGGGTCAGCTAAGGCTTCTGGTGCAATTGCATCATCACAGCCTGACCTCTCCCTCCGCCCAGCCCGGCTTCTGCCCCTTCCACACATGTGGGTCCCAGGAGCACCTGCTAACCAACCTTCCGTGCAGTGCTCACCAGCTCTGGGGCACCAGGGCTACCTGGATCCTTCTCCCCTTACCAGGTCTCTGCCTCAGCTTGGAAAGCAGGGGTGGACTTGAGCACAACGGCTCCAGCTTCAGAACTACAGTGCAGCAGAGGGAAAGAAATGGGGAGTCAGAAGCGCTGTGATATTTTTATCTGCTCCATTTACCGCTGTCTTCGCTTGAGATGTGTGTTCTAGTTTGTAAGTGGAGAGCATAACATCACCTGCTCACGCAGTGTTGTTCAGAACATCAATATTACTATGAAGCCCACATAAACATGAGCTATTATCCTAATGATGATTATTACTGAGAAATATATGGGCACTGAAATATCCAAGAGCGGACCAGCAGACATTAAAATGATGCTCTTCCATGATTTTCCAAAGAGACCAAACCCAGGGCACAGGGTCCACGGAGACAACGCTGTCATGTTGATTCCAGGCCATACTGAACCTAATGGACACAGCAGGGTTCCCAAAGCCGTAATCTTTATGAAAGCAGACTGCCACATCTTTCTGCTCCAGACGGGCTGGGCTTTGAACCACTGACCTTTTGGTTAACAGCTGAATGTTTTATCCACTGCTCCCCCGGGGTTCACTAGAGTTAGGGCCTGGGTACTCCACGGCACACCTTGTGAGGGTCACTGCCTACAGGATTGTCTTCACCTCAAGAGGGATGACCTACTGCTTGGAACACCACAAACGTATCCCTGACAGCACAGGATTCTCACTACCTCTTTACAAAGGCCCAAGAGCAGGCCAGAAACTGCATGTGACTATTGGTCATTTGCATCACTCATGTGTCTTATGCAATCTATGTGTCCTTCCTGGCCGCTGAGAGTCACCGGCAAGCTGCACTGCCTGCCGCCACCCCTCAACCTCTCATCTGAGAACGCCCACTTTTACTCCCTTTTATTTGCATTTTCTTACTGCCACTCTGCATTTTCCTCCTCTGTGGCGTTACTCACTCTTGATTGCCTTCCAAATCTTCTAATTTGCCTGCTGAAACCCACATGCCATTATCAGAAAAGAATGGTCCAGATTCATACAGCTGTCCTGTGGCCTTGACTTGTCCCATATACTTGACTTAAACAAAATGTGACACTTCCCTGAGCACCTGTTTCCTCCTCAGTGGGGTGAGGAGAGGAGGAGGTGGGACCTACTTTTCTCACCCTTGGGTCAATAAGGACCCAAAAAAGGGCATAAATAGGGGGAGAGTGGTGCTGGCATTCCCTTGGGTAAAATCACGTCACTACGCAGACGGTCAATATAAGACTATGGTCCCAACATCTACCGGGCCTTCAGGGTCAACTTTTGATCCCCCTCCTTAGTTTGATCCAGCCTTTGTTTCCATTTCCTTAAAATAATATTCTAAAACTCACCATTCTCTTCAGTGCACCCACTAATCATAGACTGCCTTCTTTCTTTTGCTCAGTGAGAAATGTGTCTCCTGCTGTAGAAGAGATAAATGAAGTCTCCCAGCTCTGACTTTCCAATTCCTCTCCTCCTGTAAGACAGTACACACTTCAGCCCACCTAACCCGCTGTCGGGGGCTTTTGTGGAGGTGGCTATAGACAGGTAATCTGAGGGCAGCGCCTCCCTGGCAGATTGAACCCATGCGCTTCTCTGTGGGAGAAAGTCGGCCAGTCTCCTCCCATGCTATTTACAGTCTCCCAAAAAACCCATCCCAAGAAGTGCTCCTGCGATGAGTCAGTTCTGACGCCACGGCGATGAGACGAGATGGCCCTTCAGTCCCTGAGTCGATCCCGACTCACCGCAGCCCTCCGCCGGGTTCTGGAGGCTGTGAATACTGGCGTAGACTTGCCTCTGTTTCTCCCCAGGAGCAGCTGGTGGATTAAACACGGGAGACTTCTGGTTAGCAGCACAACGCTCCATGCACTGTGCCACCTGAGCTCCTCTCTACATCCACAGCCACTCTTACCATTTTATCTCAAGAATCGCCCTTGACCCGAAAGGGTCCTCCTCTTACTTTTCTTGTTGATCTCGTCCCCTTTCCTGCAAAGAGAGCCTTTGGTTGTAAAAGAACTTGCAGTTTTTCTATTCTTTCCAAGTCAAAAACAACTACAATCAAAACAAAACAAAAACCACCCTACAAGACAACAAATAAACAACAAGAAAAATACCACAAAACTACATACAAAGAAAACAAAACCCAACCAAACAAACAAATGAATCCAATCCTCTGAGCTTGGGTCTTCTTTAAAATGCAGACTCAACTGCTGACCAGTAGGAACTGACCCATGGTTGACCCCCCAGCAGGTTTTCAGAGGTATAATGCCTGGAGGAGAGTGTCCCTCCTTCTCTCTCAGTGCCTATGATACATCTGAACCTCCAGACAAGCATTCCCCTTGGGGTTAACAGCACAAATCCCTAGGGACTGGGCCACCAGAGCTTCACAGGGCTGACCTCCTTTCAGTCAAGACTCAGTTCAGTGGTCACCTCATTCGGGACGTCTTCCTGGATAATGAAGGAAGAATCAGCTCTCTCTCCAGTGTCCCTGATACACCCAGTACATAACTCTGACACTTGAATTCAACAATGCTTCAAACTTGCTCATGAAAACCTGTGTCTACCAGCCTACTCTGAGCTCCCGTGGTCTAGTCGCAGGGGATGGTGCTGCCAACTCCAAGGCAGGCGCGGTTTGAATCCACCAGCCGCTCCTTGGGAAGAGGATGGGTGATCTCCTCCCGAGCCGCTTCTAGCCTCTGAAAACGGGCTGGAGGGCAGCTGCGAGTCAGTTCCAACTTGTTGTTGGCACAGAACCACCACCACCATCTTATTTCAATAAGCAAATAAAAACAAACACAATCCAAAACTTAGGGGATTAAGACTCTACCAAAAATACTATTTTGCTGATGAATTTGTGATTGGGCAGGCCCGACGGAGCCAGCAGGCCCCTGCTCCATGTGTCATGCTCCAGGGCCCGGCTCCTGGAGATGGTGCATTTACTTCTAACATTCACAGAGCTGTCGAGTGGATGCCGTTTTCTCTCCAGCTGCGCCTTGCCACAGGGCACAGTAGGCTCATCCCAGCAGAATAGCCGGGTTTTAAGAGTGCCTGTCCCAGGAGAGAGGAAGCGGAAGCTGCTAGGCCCTTGAGGAGAAGTGGAGATAGTATGTTACTGTTACCATTTTCTATTGCCAGACAACACAAGAGCTCAGATCCTCAAAGAGGAAGCATCTTTGATGGGAGGTCAGAGAATGTGGGGGCTTATGTCTTAAAACCCCTGCACTCCTCTAGGCTATGGGCACGCGCAGGACGCACACAGCATCCAGATGTCCACTAACTTGAGTGGATTCAAGTTGTCTAGAACAAGCTGTCTTCACAGTCCTTCAGTTTCTGACAGGAGGAACTTGCACCAAAGAAACTGGCTGTAGCCAACTCAGTCACATCAATTAGCAAGAGGATTAAGACCCAAAGGGAAGTAAGCTTAAAGACTTAAGAGTATTTTAGAAGTGGGAGGAATTTATGATCTAATCAAACTATAGTCAATTTTCAAAGGGGGAAAAAACCAAACAAACAGCAAAACCAACTCCAAAGACTGAAATATGCAGATAAAAGAGTGCAGCAAAGAATCTAGACGGGTCAGTTACAGAAAACAATGGCAATGATTCAGGGTTTATTATACACGCAGAATCTCACTGTCACTCACTTGCTCAGTTTCTTTTAGTAAGTCAGAGCTAATAAAACCTCAGGTTCTGAAAGACCATTGTCAACTTTCCTTTAAAAGGAGACACTATTTACTTCTGCATGCTGGTCTCATTCCCATTCATCCTTGTAATTCAATTATCTGCGGATGCATTGCACCTCTTGGTAAAATGTCTTATGACACACTAATGACTCAAGCCCTCTGCTCTGACACGCAGCTAGCCATTCAACAGAATATGAAAGAATGTAGGAGTCTTGGCTGCAGGACAATTTTAGACACTGAATGTAACGCAGAGGCAGACAGAAGGATCAAGTTTGAATTACCAAACAGAATCATTAAAGTCGAAGGGAATAAAATAGCTTGATATCAGTACAGATCACGGTAGAAGCCTAATTCTTAAACTACAATGGGATTTTAAAACTTTAATTACTCAATTAAGAGAGACAGATACCTAATAATAGGCTTAAGAAATGTACCATTAGACCTGGAATGTTTATTCTCTCTTGGTTTTCTGAAGATCCTTCCAAACAATAGATAACCTTGCAAGGGAAGTCACAAGTCATAGTAACAATAACAACAGAAACGCTTAACCCAGCGAAATTTATTAACTGAATACATGGCAGCATTTTACTCAGTAGTAGAAGCAAATTTTCCCCAGAAAAGTAAGCTTTCTTCCTCAGAATTCTTTGCCTGTAGAGGAGCATTTGGGAAACGCAACAGCCACTTCTTTGCAAATCGACTGTGGATAGGTTTGCTATGAGCTGCATTCCTCTAACAACAAAAAGATTTTATCTTCCGTTACCTGAAGAAAGATCACTATTAATTTCACAGGTTCATAAGCAAGGTAAGTCCAGAGGGTGCTGGTATTAAGTGACAAACCAGGAGGGATGTTTGTATTATCTACATCTGCTACTTAATGTCCCTGCATCTATCGCTTCCCACCCAAAATGACATGGGGATTGGGGCGACTCAAAATCCCCTGAAACAGATCACAGTCAAATGAAGGGGGAAGGGGGGAAAAAATCTATCTGAGAAATATGTCAGGAATTCCCCAAACATTCATCCACAAAGACTGCATCATTTTCACTCAGAGTAAAAACAGTCTGTCCCTCAGGGGTAAACGGCTACCAATCAATACTTTATTATGTGTGTACTATAAGCAAAGCTTTGGGCTGGGGGGAAAAAAAGAATCTCTATACAAGGACTAATTTACTTTCTCCAGCAGATAAAATTGTCAACATCCTTCAAGATACAGTAATATTCCGGTCATAGAGCATATGTAAGCTCCTGGACCATTCGTCTGTTTTAAACAAACTCTTGTTTTCTTCAAAGAGGGCAGTACACTGGGGTGAGCGAGGTGGGGGCACAGTTACTTCTTTCCATTAAGAATTTACCATTTTCAGCTTTCTGCAGGTAGCAGTCCAATTTTGCCAGCACCGTTTGTTGAAGAGGTTGTCATTCCCCAATTGATCGGCTTTATTTATCAGTTGACCATAGATACTGGGTCTATTTCTGTGTTCTCAATTCTGTTCCACACTGATCTATGTGCCTGTCATTGTACAGTACCGTTCCGTTTTGATTACTACCGCTGTGTTTTGAGGTCAGGGAGTTTTATGTCTCCCACTTTATTTTTGCTCCTCAGAGTGTTTTGCTTATTTGGGGTCTCTTTCCTCTCCAAATAAACTTGACAATTTCCCTTTTGATCCCCTTAAAAAAATTAATGTGGTATCTGCACTGTGATTGTGAATGAATATGAAATTGAATATATTGTTGAATATGTTGATTGCTTTTGGTAGGACTGTCATTTTCACAATATTGAGTCTTCCTATTCATGAACAGGACGTATTTTTCCATTTCTTTATAGGGTTTTTATTATGTCTTGCAGAAATGCTCTATAGTTTTCTTTGTAAAGGTATTTTGTATCTCAGTTAAGTTCACTCCCAAGTATCTCAATTTGGAAACAGCCTAAATTTCCAACCACAAAGGAATGGATTGAGAGGTTGTGGTACATTCATATAATGGAATACGATGCAGCACGCGGGAGCAATGATTTTGTAAATTATTACCTAACTTGGGAGGGACTGGAGAGCTTTATGCTGAGTGACCTAACTCAGTCCCATAAGCACAAATCCTGTGTAAAGACCATTACTGTAGAATTATGAGGATCCAAGGTGGAGAGAGAGTGAAAGCAGAGGGGAGAGGATGAGGGAGTTGTTAATCAATTCAACGGGTGGAGGGGGAAGTAAGTAGGAAACAAACAAAAAGACTGCCAGTCCCAGCACGATGTACTTCGTACACACCATCTCACTTGATCCTCACAACAATCTTACAAAAACGGGTATTACTCCTACTTTACAGATAAGGAAATTCAGGTTTAAGGGGGTAAAGGGAATTGGTAAAGGGCACAGCTTTGAAATGTCTTGGCCTGTCGCTGAGCCAAGCGCTCTGCTCTGGGGCTGTCCATCTGACACGTAGTTATCCATTTCATCTACTTTCTGAACTACTTTGACTGCACAAGTTGAATGCAAACTTTCATTATAAAATAATGTAGACATAGATATTTTTAAACAAGTTTATTTTCAAATTTTTGTTAGGGTTAGATGATATCTAAGTTTATACACAGCAAGTCAGCTCTCCATTCCTCAATTTCTACACATTTTGGTGTGTGGCAAGGAGGTGTGAGGCACACAAGGGTAAGTGTCGGGCTCCTTACAACAAAGGCTGAGAGTCTGAACCCATCATCCATTCCAGGCAGAAAGAGGAGGCTTATTGGAGGGATGGACTATTGCTGAAATCGTCAGCACCAGAAAAGGGTCAGGTTTTATTTTTTTTGTGGATTATTGGTTTTTTTTTTTTTTAAAAAAATGTATTCATTACTCAAGGTTGTTTCATTTTTAAAAAAACACCCTGTGTTCTCACTGAGACCTATATTAGTACTTTATACATGATAGATGGAGAAGAGATTGAAGTTGTTAACAATTACAGATTGCTTGGCTATACAATCAACACTCTTTAACACCAGTAGTCAGGAAATCAAAAGCTGAATTGCAATGGTAAAATCTGCTGTCAGGTACCTCTCCAGAGTGCTGAAATCAACGATGTCAGTCTAGAGACTAAAGTGTACCCAATCCAGGCCACAGTCTTTGTAATTACTTTCTATGCTTCAGAGAGCTGGACAATGACTAAGGATGACGGAAGAAGAATTGATGCCTTTGAATTGTGGTGCTGGAAAAGAGTCTTGAACCCTGGACAGGAAGGAAACAAACAGGTTTGTCTTGGCGAGGGTAAAACCAAGTCTGTCCTTGGAGGCTAGGATGTCTCATGTACTTTGGGCATGTGGCCAGGAGAGACCAGTCCTTGAAGAAGGACATCGTGTTCAGAAGGGTGGAGGAACAGTGCAGGAGAGGAAGACTCCGATGAGATGGACTGATACAGTGACTGGGGCAATAGGATTTTTGTGTCAGAATTAGTGAGACTGGCTCAGGACATGACAGGGTTCAGAGCTGCTGTACATAGGGTCACCACTGGATGCAGGTGACTCGATGGTATATAACAACAACAACAAAACAAGTGTTTTTATAGATCTAAACCTTTATGTTCACTTCTGGGTTTTTTAAGTGTTACATTACTAAAGAGAACAACATTTTGGTTTCCTTGTCTCCTACCACCACACCAGTATACTTCCTAATGGGTATTGCTGGTATATAAGAAAGCTATTGAAAATGCATTAGATCTCAATGCCAAGAAACAAAAATTTTCACCGCTGGACCTACAGGCAACATTGTGTTAGAGGACGAAAAGACTTAAACTGTCAACAACTTCATCTTACTTGGATCCAAAATCAATACACTTGGTAGTACCAACTGGTACAATGAGAAAACATATTGTACTAGGAAAGTCTGTAGTCCAAGACCTCTCCAAATTACTGAGGAGCAATGATGTTAGTTTGAGGACTAAGGTGTACCTATTTTAGGCCATGGTCTTTTCACTCACTTGCTTTCTATCCTGCTGAGAGCTGGACAATGAATAAGGATGGCAGAAGAACTTCGAACTGTGGTGTTGGAGAAGTCTATCCCATGGACTGCTCAAAGGACAAACAAATATGTCTTGACAGAGCTGCAGCCAGGATGCTAGATGCTACCTGGAAGCAGGGATAGTGAAACTGCCTGCCACATCCTTGGGCATGCTGTTTGGAGGGGCCAGTCCTTGGGAAAGGATATCATGCTTGAAAAGGCAGAAGATCAGAGAGGAAGAGAAGACCTCAGAGTGACTATAATGGTGGTCTCGAGTATAGCAGAGATGGTTAGGATGGCACAGGATAGAGCAGGGTTAAGATCCATTGTTCAGAGGGTTGCTATGAGTCACCGTCAACTCAAAAGCACTTAACAACAACAGTAAACCTTTAAGGGGGTTCTGATGGCGTAGTTTGTGGAGCTGTGCTGCTAACCCTGACGTGGCACCTCGTTCATCTTTGTTCAGTTCCAGCAGCAGCTTCGCAGGAGACAATGGGGCATCTCCTGGGCGACTTACAGCCTCCAAAAACCTGCTAGAAGGGTACGTATGAGTCGGCTCTGACTCTAACACTGAGAGTTTTGGGTAAACATTTAAGTTAATACTATGTTTTATCAACTTGTCAGTATAAATCTTAATTAAACATCAGCAGTAAGATGGATTTACATTGTAAAACCCGGATAAAAACATGTCAGGAGATGTATGTGATAAAACGAGAAACATAAGAAATCATAGCTGTAAATAGCTCTAACAAACAGGAACACAGAACAAGACAATTTATTTTAAATTAATAAATGTTCACTCACTTTACAATAAGAAAGAGTAATTTTGATGTGTTGCAAATTCTGCAATAGCTGTCTATCAGTCCCCATCTGACAGACCAGATTTCTTTTTTAAAAGATAACTGGAAATGCACTTGTGAAACTGTAGCTGCATCTGAGTGCTTCTCCATTTAATGACACACAAGAGTACTAGAACACTCGGAGTGACGGATGTGGTTAAAAGCACAGGGTGAGGAGCTTCACAGTTCTGCAGCACTTACTGCACCTTCACGACAGTTTTTCTCAGTTTGTTTAAAAGGTCTTGTTGCTACCCAAAGGTCACATCCAGCAGTTCAAATCCATCAGCAGCGTGATAGGAAAAAGATGGACACTTTCCTCCTGTGTGATTTACGGTCTTGGTAAGCTGATGGAGGGCCAGTTATGAGTCTGTTCCAACTGCATAGCAATGAGAGAGAGAAAGAGAGCGCGTGCCTCAAAACTTAAAATTCTCAGGCCTGGCTTTAATGTTTGAGTAAATAATAATAATAATAACAACAAATTCTCCAACCTAAATAATAGCATATTTGGGGGAATTTTTTTTTCTCTGCCTTGGTGAGGTGACACTGACCGAAGCACTGACACTCCTGCATGGTGACACCTCTTGGCCTCTCGCTGGCACTACAGAAGAAGGACCCACATGGCCCCTGCCATTCAAACAGTCACAAGGTGGGCAAAGCCAGCCTTGCACACGTCCATGGACAAGAGTAAATTGCTTTCAAAGTCCACCTGTGTGTTTTGTAGTAAACAGGGTAATATTTTAATTCCAAATTCTTCAGATTTATTTTCTGGAGTTTATTTTAACAATTGAGACTTGGGTTCCCAAACACACTCTATTGATGATCTTCTGGCAAAGTGCGCATGCAGGTGAGAAAAGAATTTTTCTGTAACTGGCTGTGATCAATTAGTTGCGGCCTCCACTGCACTCGGACCAGCCAAGAAATCTGTAACTGGCTGTGATCAGAAAAGAATTTTTCACTCACACAATTCTAGGTGGGTTTTCAGCAATGGTGTCATGAAGTCACCAGACAAACTTATTCCTCAGACAAGTTCAGTTCTATCTCCCTCTGGATTCATCTTCAAAGAATCTGTTTGGTCCCCTGCACCTTTTCTTTTTTTGACTGTGATTTGAGTAAAAGTTTATAAATCAAGTTTTCATTCAACCATTCACACACAGTTTCACAGTATTAATCACAACACCCACACTGTATGTGCATTTCCCCCACTTCTCTCTAATTCCCATTTCCATTGATGCCTCTATTTTACTCCTTCCTGCCCTGAGGAACCTGTTTTTGAGAACGTTAGCAAATGGAATCACATTGTTTTTAGGAGAACAGACAACAGCTCAAAGCTGAGTTTGAATGGCGGCTCTGCTAATTCCCGGCAGGTGCCTTAGTGCGAACCAACCTACATTATTTCGTCTCCTTTTGTTTTTTGGATAGTAGGTTTTCCTATTGTCACCTGACACACTCTATTGCCTACGTTGGCTTATTTTAAATGCTAATTTTGGTGTCAGAACACACTGTTATTAATTCACTAGAGAACAGCAAGCACTTTGAGTTTCTGTCCCAGAAGTGGTGATGGCCTTGATTTTGAGGGTTTTCAGGTTTTCTAACCTTATCCTCTGGACTGAAAGTCCGCCCTCTAGCTATCCATCTTGTACTCAAGGTGGCCCAGGCTAGGAAACAACCTTCCTTGGTAAGAAAAACTTTGATGACACGAGACTGGACACACGGGCCTTGCTCCTCATTACCATAATCTTTCATCCATGGAAAATGAAAGAGAGTGGGGACCTTCTATGAAAGGCTTGGAGAAGTCACGCATTGCCAATCAGCCTCTAATCGGGAGTTCAGCCCCATCTTGTGCATGTTAAAGAAACATCAATGCACGAGCGTCAGGGACAAGGATAAAAAACCTCCATGAATCGATCATACTAACCCAGCAGTGGCTCATTTTGCTGCAGAACTAAAATTGCAAAAATAAACAAATTTAAGACTGTAAATATAGATTACAAAGATTCTGAGGAATGAAATTTGCAGAAAATAAGGCTGAACAACAATCTGGGACAAAAGATGCAATCTGGGACAAAAGATTGCAAACAGACTGAGGAGGAGGGAGGGAGGAAAATCCACAACAAGGAATGAGTGAAAACCCAACCTTTCTGTAAACTTTGGTTAAATCACAATTAAAATAGGAAACTAAGTCTGTCTGAGAATCCAGTTACCTTTCCTATCTGAACGTCTTGGGAGATCTTAACCTACCATTAAAGCTATCAGACCAGGTGACCCATGACAACGCAGACAAGTGTCACCCGGGCATCCACCGTCCACACCGACACACGCCCACGGGCAGCCTTGGGAAGGCCACTGATTCAGACACCCGCTCTCACTGACTGGACGCAGGAATGCAGACTCACGCTAACACAGCTCACAAGGCACTGAGATGTAAAAAGAGAAGGACTTTACTTCACAACTTTACAGTGAAAACGACAAGAAATCAGTCTGGTGTGAATCCCCTCCCTGGGAAGAAGGCGAGTCCCTGGAGGGAAGTTTGGTGAGGCTGAGCTGGGCAAGTGGAGGTCATGGCACAGGGGTCACTGCAGGTGGCAGCTGGCCCTCTGCTTTCTGCAGGAGGGCCACACGCTTGCCGGAGCTGCGGCTCAGACAGTGCTTTGCTAGGCACCCCACTAATGACAGCTTTTCTTTTCTTCTGATGGAGATTTAACAAGGGCAGGGCTCTGGTTTTCTGCTCATGTTAAGATTTTAAACCTCACTTAGGTTATAGTTAAAATCTTGCTGCCCAGGAAGTCCTTACGTCTCTTAAGGTCATGCTGTCTAATTTATTATAAATCATGTCTCCACGTCCGTCTCAGAGCACGCACCCACTTCACTGCTTCCTGGGATCTGAAGCGGTACCACCTGGTAGACTCCATACTCTCCTACAGGCAGAAAGTGTCTTGTCTTTCTCCTGCAGAGTGGCTGGTGGATTCAAACCATTAACCTTTCAGTTTGCAGTCCATCAAGTAACAAATACAGTACAGCTCAAGGGCTCTTTGTGTGCACAGGCAGCTGTGAATGAAGGGGGTGGCGGTGTGTGTATTATAATCCTGTGTCAGTGTATAGGCCCGGGTATATTCTCCTTTACGTACTGCGTTAACTCTCCTGGTTGAGGGTCTTCATCTCCTTCGTCATTCCACCACCTTTCCAAGCATGATGGTCCCTGCTCCAAGGAACAGCCTCTCCTAGCAATATGCCCAGAGTATGCAAGATGAAGCTTTACTGTCCTTGCCTGCAAGGAGCACTGTGGCTTCACTTCCTCTAAGACATATATGCCGACTCTCTTGACAGTCCATGAGATATTCAGTACTCTCCTCCAAAACCACTGGTCAAAGACATCAATATTTTTTCTGTCATCCTTATTAATTGTCCAGCTCTCAGATGTACAGCAAGTAATTGAAAAGATCACCTTAGTCCTCACACTAACATCATTGCTCTTCAGTCAGAGAGGTCCCTGACTGCAGACGTTCCTAGTGCAGTAAGTCTAGTAATCTCCTGACTGCTAGTGCCAAGTGTATTGACTATGGATCTAAATAAGATGAAGTCAGTTTCAATCTTTCCCAATTAATAAATATATTATAGAGAGAATTTAGATAATAAGCATTATTAGGATTGGGAAAAGGTAAAAATGCATACTCGAATGCAAACAGATGACAAAAATGGAAACTAAGAAGGAAAAATAGACAAGAACACAAAAATGTATTAGAGATGGCTTATTGGGAAAGGCAGGGCTTGAAAAAGCCCCTGTAGAACTGGGTGGAACTACCAAAAGCAATTTACACATTTAATGCAATCCCGATACAAATACCAACCCCATTCTTCAACGAGATGGAAAAGGCAATCTCCAATTTCGTATGGAATGGAAAAAAGCCCCGAATAAGCAAAGCACTCCTTAAG
>NW_006399753.1:16097096-16098812 GCF_000299155.1 Elephantulus edwardii
ATGAAAATTAATAAAATATAATTATAGAAGAAAAAAAATTTAAAAAAAGAACTGGGCGGAGTCTCAATAACAGGATGGGGGATAAGGGGGGGAGAGGAAGAAAAGGGGTCTTTGAGACAACTGAGAATGTACCTGAAGAGGCATATAAACAAGTTCCCCCAGCTAAAGAGACTTCAGTTCACACCAACGGAGCTGAGGAAATGAACACAGAGTCACCGCATAAAGTGGGAATGCCATTGTTACGCATTTATAATTAGTTTGATGAGAATGCCTCACCCATTAGGCCACCCAAGTTCCCCTCTATCTAGTCAGAGCTTTAAGAGTTTGTGGACTACCGTTGACTACTGTTGCTGGTGTGGGTCATCGGCTCCATTCCAGTTCTGTCTGACCCTACAGGACAGAGCAGAACGGCTCCACCTGGTCTCTAAGCTGCAGTTATCCCGGGAGCAGATCACGGGGTCTCCCCTCCAGTGCAATCAGCGGACTGGTGCTTAACCAATGTGCCATGACAGTTCCTCTGAGGAATATGATAGGATTGAACCCCACAGTTCTGAAAGTTTAACAGTGCTCTGTCTGTCATACCCTGGACTCCTTTTCATTAACCGTAAAAGATGACAGCGTTGGCGATTGCGTAACTGCATCTCCAGAACCACTTACAAGTCTGGAATGTGACCGTTGTTACGCAATGCAGTTTGTCACCATATGAAAATCTTGGGAAAGAAAATGTCTTGTTTACCTGCTTGTTTCTAGCAGAGAGCAACTCATTCACACAACAGTACTTGAGGCTGAGTTACCAAGCCACATTTTTTCAGCTTAAAAGAATGTTAAGATTTTTACGTACTTAAAACGGTAAGAGAAAAAACTCCTGCTTCTTCGTTTCACAATAATATGGGTCTGGGGAACAGACAAGGGTGTAGTGAAATAGGACTGGCTCCGAGTTGCTAGCTGAAGTTAGTAGTCAGAGGTTCATACATTATTGTACCTACTTTCAAACGTTTTAAATGTCCCACATTAACACATTGTGTTTTTTTTTAAGCATATATCTTATTTTCAAGATTATCTCCTAACTTTACATTTCAAAAAGGATACCCTACTGTTATTAAAATGTTGTTATAAATATGTCAATATTTAAACCACTGAATCAAGATTTCAAGTTTCTGAGGATTATTTATCCAACAGTAACAACAAAATTATACCAGACAGAAGTTTGAATTCTGAGCGTAATGCTGAAGGTAAGGCGCTTTCACCTCCGTTACGTCCACTGAGCTTTCCTGCAACGCAGTGAGATATGGTGGGTGCCATTCTCCGGTGAGAGAGAAATAGGAGGCTTCAGAGAAGTTAAGTGACACAGATGCCATGAAACGCTCCATGAATGTTGCCTGTGTGCCAGGGAGCCTTGTCCTGGGGTCCAGAGACAAAGAAAACAAGGTCACTAACTTCAAGAGCCATGAAGTCTAGAAGAGGGGACAGACTTATGAGGCTGTGATCACATGATGATGTCATAGAAGCTTCAGTGAAGTCTTACAAATTTCTTCTATTTTCCCCATGGGTTGCAATAAGAAATATATTTTGCAGCACAAGCCAGTAGACACATGTTTGTTTGTTTGTTTGTTTGTTTGTTTAAATTTAGGTTGTTTATTTTTCATTTCAGTGAACATCTACATAGATTTTGGGATTCCATTCATTCATTGTTGCACCCTTCTCCCCGCACAAACC
>NW_006399753.1:16100056-16176655 GCF_000299155.1 Elephantulus edwardii
TGTTTAATTCTTCTGCAGACAGTTTTCCAATTTTGCCAACACCGTTTGTTAAAAAGGCTGTCATTTCCCCACCTAACTGATTTCATCTCTTTGTAAAAAATCAATTGCCCATAAATAGATGGGCTGATTTCCGGGTTCTCAATTCTATTCCATTGATCTATGTGTCTGTCATTGTACCAGTACCATGCTGAGTAGACACATGTTTAAGTGAACAATAGTCTTAGGAAACACTTACTCTTCCATGCAGGACAGACACTCACTGGTATTTTCTAATCTATCACAGTCAGTATCTATTCCTATTACCAAAAGGCTGTTGAAACATTTTCCGTTGATTTCCTGAGGCAGTTGTGGGTTGCAGCCGACAATGTGGGAGAGCTCTAGAAGGGGTATAATCGGAGCTGTGTCAACATTAGAGGAAGCAAAACTCCGGTCCAGAGAGCAGCAAAGGCTCAGAAGAGCTTCGCGTCTGAGTGCTCTGCAGTACCAGATGGCCCAAGAAGAGTGGACGCTTCCAGCTGCTTTCACAGCACTGCTCTGTACACAGCCTGCTGCTCTGCCCCAGCCCAATCCAAGCAGACTGTGAACTCACTGCTAACTCACGGAAACCGCTTGTTGTCAGTAACCATTTTACTAAAATCCTTGGTATGTGGCACACACCTCCTGTCTATTAGATCATCCTGCCAGCACCTGAAAAACCCTCAGAAACAGCTTTTACTGAAACACCATACAGGCAGAGTTTCTATCTTGACAATGGAAGGTTTATTCTGGTGTCCAGTCAGACCCGACTCACAGATGATCCTGCAGCAGGTTCCTGAAGCTGTAAGTCATGTGTGAGGAGACTGGCCATCTTTCTCCGTGGAGCCCAGACAGGGACAGCCAGAGGCGTGGCTTTTCTGGTTAGCGGTACAACTCCCTCCGGACTCGGTCACTAGCTCTCCCAACAATCCTGAATATCTGCTCTCTCTAAATGACAAGACGAGCTCTTCTAAGTAGAGGCAGCGAAAATGTCTTTCTATACTTTCTGTCAGTAACCACTCGATTCTGATTTTGTTCAATCCTCTATCTCAAGGTCTCTAATATTTGTCTAGGGTGGGTGCACCTTCCACTCAGAGCTCAGTGAAGTGAGGCCCCAAGCCAAGGCCACTGCCAAATAGTCAATTCAGACGCAGAGCGACCCCACTGGACCTCCAGGGCCGTAATCCTCACAGGAGGGGACTGTCACATCGCTTTTCCATGGAGCAGCTGGTAGATATGAACCCCATGAAGAGAGGACAAAAGCTGATGACCTCATGCACACTGTCAAACGAAGACAGGGACAAGAACAGAGACACAAATGCTCCTGCTGCAGCTTTAAAAGAAAAAAAAATTTAATTGTTTCTGGTCAAACATTCTTCCATGTGGCACAGCACTGGTCTGTCCATTTGATGTATGGAGGCAATCTTCTGGTTGCTGTGAAGCCGAACGCTGTGACACAGATGTGTCAAATGCAATAATGGTCACCCATGGTGGACAGTGTTTGGTGGAGCTTCCTGATTAAAACAAGCTAGGAAGCAGGAGTGGCATCCGTTTCCGAAATGGCTTGTCTCTGGAAAGTCTATGAACTTGGAGAAAGGATGAAAGTTATACAGGAGTTCAGGTCTTTCGTTCATAGGGTTGTTATGAGTCGTCTAGGACTCAACGACACTTAACAACAAAAACAACAAAGTATAAAGATGTGCACCCCTTATCAGTTTGACATATATTGTTCAGGAACCTCAGCTCCGCCCTTCACATCCTCACTCTCTGCTTTTGCTGCTTCCATGCTAAATGGGTCTCACCGCCCTAAACCTGCACATCTACGCCCTCTTGTCACCATGCCACTGTGGTCTCATGTTGTTGTTATGTGCCGTTGAGTCGCCTGCGACTCATAGTGACCCTATGTACTCAGGTAACCATGGAGTCCCCAAGACCACACGGGATCTACATACCAGTTCTACAGGACACATCACCTTCGCTCGGGAAACACTACTACTAAACTTAAGAGACAATGGTCACAGCATAAGAAACTATCAGCAGCTGACGTGTTTGGAATCACAGAAGCCCAGAAAGCTTCAGATATAAGCTATCAGATCAAGGGCTGGACAATGGGAGAGAGGTGTTGAAGGGAGTGGGCAGAAGTGGATGGGGAACCTGGTGGATGGTGGAGCAGGGAAATAAGTGGGTAAAGACACATGTGCCAAAGGCAGGGATAACACTGATACTAATAGTTAACTCCACAATAAGGGATATATCTTTCACTTTTTCTGTAAAATGCTGGTCTGTCTGATACTTCTCTAAATATGAACATTCAGATTAAGACAGACTAGGAAGAAGGATTGGCTATCCACTTCTGAAACAGCAGGCCTCTGAAAACCCTATGTGGTCTCATACTGATTTTCTTTTTTTTTAAAGCAATACAAGACTCACCTTCTTGATTTTGCTTTCCCATGGCCCCGGCTGAATGCTCCCACGTTGAGTTGCTTGTTTCTCAAATATATTACACTCAGTGCTTTCCACAGGGGTTGCACCATTTTACACTCCCACCAACAGTGAATCAGGGTTCCAGTTTCTCCACAACCTCGCCAGCATTTGTTGCTTGATGTTCTGTTAAATTTTGCTATTTTGACTGGGATGGGATGATATCTCATAGTTGTTTTAATTTGCATCTCTCTTAGAGCTAGGGATTTTGAGCATTTCTTCATGTGCTTGTTAGCCATCTGAATGTCGTCTTCGGTGAAGTGCCCGTGGAAAGCAGTATGGCGCTTTCTCAAAAAGTTGCAAATAGAGATACCATTTGACCCAGCAATTCCACTACTGGGAATATACCCTGAAGAGACCATAGCTGACATCCAAGCAGATATATGCACACCCATGTTTATTGCAGCTTTGTTCACAATAGCAAGGAGTTGGAAACAACCTAAGTGCCCATCAACAAACGAATGGCTAGAGAAGCTGTGGTATATTCGCACAATGGAATACTATGCTGCATTAAAAAACAAGGAACTCATGCAATATTATTCAAAATGGCTGACTCTGGAGAACATTATGCTGAGTGAAATATCCCAGTCACAAAAGGACAAATATTACATGATGCCACTGTTGTAGAATGGGACTGTCCTTGGGGTTGGGGAGAGACTGAGTAAGATGGGTTCAATAATGTATACTGCACTGAAACAGAGGAGGGAGAAAACGGTTTAAAAGAGATATATGACTAGGTATTTCTGTCATCACAGGAGACTAGAGCGAGGGCTACATGGTGGAGGGGACCTGGGGGAGGGTTTGTAAAACAATGAACGAATCCTTTCTTTTACTTTTCCATAATTTTTGACTCATGTACTTATAACTTGTTAGGCAAATTTGTGTCTTCTAGGTTGCAACACCCCCATGATACATCTTCAAGGATATGAACATGTACAGCCAAGCACAATCAATAAGAGTGCATCTAAATTCCAAAATCAATCTCCATAATAGTCTATGTGTTTCCTACTGCCAAAGGGGCCCTTTAGAGTAGTGAGAGAAGATCTTCACCCTGAAACCCACAGCGTCCCTTTTCAGGAGGAAGTAGCTAAGAGAATACGCCATCCCCTTTTCCTTATGAATCAGGGTGAAGTCTCTCTCAGGGAGGAGTGATAGGGAATGGCAAAGGACACACCGACAAAGGAGATTAATCAGAACTGACTTTGACAAGCACTGTGGCAATTGGACAAATAAAACAGACATTCGGATGGCGGGGAAGAAGAACAAACTGGGGAGGAGGGTAGAGAGAATGGTGCAGCAATGAAGGAATGAAAACCCAAAATCCCTGTAAATGTTCATTAAAACTAATAAAATTTAATAATAAAAAAAATATTACACTCAGTGTGCTAATGACTTGCTTTGGGATCCTGGTAGTCTGGTAACCTCCTCATGCCTTTCATTCATTAAGCAAGGAAAGAGAGAACATTGTTTTCCCAAAGCAGAGTGAGATCAGCTTGCCATTACTCCATTCACTGGGGAGCTCTGGGGGCCCAGCCTGTAGGAAAGGAGCTGATAACCAACCCCACAGGTCTCGCCTCTGACAGTTCCCGATCCACCAGCATTTCCATGGGAGAAAGAGCAATCTCCTCCTGTGTGATTTACAGCCTCCCGAGACCCACTGGAGGTTGAGCATCGAGTCAGTTCCAACTCTTCAAGAGTGAGTCCGTGAGTTCACAGTTCATTGGATATTCAATGATTTTATTATTGCTGTTGGGCGCTGTTGAGTTGTTCTAACTCATAGAGATCTGAGACACAAGGGTGAAACGTTCCCAGCCTGCCTCGTCCCGCAATCACTGCTACACTTGAGCCTGCTGAAATCACTGGGTCGTCTGTCTCACTGAGGATCGGATCTTCTTTTTCACTGGCCTTTCATTCTGTCAAGCGTGACGGTCCTTCGGTCATAACGCATCCAGAGCATGTGAGACAGCATCTCGCCATCTGGGAATTCTGACTTACGTCTTCCAGGACAGACTCGCCTGTCCTTTCGGCTCATGCACATTGCGTGGATCGTGCAGCATTTTTCAGCAGCCCCAGAATGAAATGACATTCCTTTTCCTTCAGTCTACTTTTTCATTGTCCGACTCTCACATGCATATGACGTGATTGGAGGAAGACCCTGGCTTGGAATCGAGCACACCTTAGCCCTCAAGGTGACAGCTCTACTTTCAAAAGTTAAAGAAGTCTACTGGGTAGTTTCCGCCCAGGATAATATGCATGCTGATTTTCACTTCTGTTCCCACTGGTGCTGACAGAAGATCCAAATAAGATTCAATCCTTGACACTAGCAACCTTTTCTCCATTCATCATGACTCAGCTTACTGGTCCGGTTGTGCAGATTTGTTTGTTTAAATTGGTGTGTGATCTTCAATCTCCACGTAACTGTTTCGAGTTCTCTTCACATTCAGCTCAGCAAGGTCGTCCTCTGCTGTGTGTTACTGCAGGATGGTAATGAGTCTTCCCCTTCCCCTGATTCTAGGATGACGCCCTCAGCACAAAGATGAAGTAAATACAGTAAAAGGGTACAAGCCTGAAGTGTGTCTTTCCTGACTGGAACTCAGTGGGAACAACAGCCTCTTGGTCACTGATGCATTTAAAACTAAGGACTCAAGACAGAGGAGTTGTGAGATAATGTAAAGCACATCATACACGAACAAAGTAAATGATCATGAAAAAGATGGGAAAGAAAGAAAAGGTAAAACCAGACGTCTGAAGACTTTGGAACTTATCCTGAGATGTAGAATAGTTAAGTTAAATCAAACAGAAGAAATGATGAAGCAATAGAGACGAACAGATAGGGCATTCAACAATCAAAAAATAGTGATACTGATATTGAGCAGAAAACAGAGACAAAAGGAAGAGAATGAATTGATCTCATAAGATACAGAGGAACTCCAGCTGTTCTCACTCCCACTTCTCCAAAGGAAATGTTAGCAAGGGTAAAATATTTCATTAGCTGAGGGTTAAAAAAAACAACAATTGTTGGTTTTGTTTACTACACAGTCAGAACTGACCCACAGCTGACCCTCCGAAGGATTTTCCGAGGCAGTTAATGGCATGGGAGGAGACTGCTCATCCTCCCGCAGAGTGGCTGATGGCCTTGAACCCTGTGCCTTCGGGACTGGAGAGCAGCTTCTTGCCACTATATTATGCATGAAAATAAAACCCTTCCCATCAACCAGCATTCATAAAGCCTTGATAAATGGAAGGATTTAGATCCCACTCTGAGAAGTCACTTTTCTAAGCTACTGATACTCTTCTTTGGAAGAATCTGTCTGGTGGACACGTTTAGATTTGCCAACTCTGAATGTTCTGAAGAAGCATCAATAATTGGTCAATGAGCTAAAACCGACAAGATCTTTAAGAAGATCTCCAAGTTTTATTAGTATTTATTATTTAGACCACCAAGGTTAACATTTCAAAAACATCCATAAAACATTCATCTGGGAGCTAAGTGGTGAAATGAATGAATGAAATATATGTAGTTGTAAGACATGGAAAATGGACTTCTGGATTTAGAAACATGTAAAAAAGGTAGAAACAGGAAAAATATATTGGACTCAATTATGGGCATAAAGTCAAGTTCTACCAGGGATATAAGGTTGATTTAGTTTTACTGTTTATCACCTTTCACACTAATTCTGACTCCACAGAAAGTATTTCAAAATTAATAACCTCCTCGGTTGCTGTTAAGTACTGTCAGGTCAACTACAACTCACAGTGACCCTATGAACAATGGATGGGAACCCTGCCCTATCATGTGCCGTCTTCACCATCTCTGACACAATTACAGTCACTGCGTCAGTCCATCTCGTTGAGGGTCTTCCTCTCTTCACTGACCCTCCACCATTCCAAGCATAGTGTAATTTTCCAAGGACTGACCCTTCCTAACAACACACCTAAAATATGTGAAACAAAGTTTCACTACCCTTGCCTCCAAGGGACATTCTGGCTGTACTTTCTCCAAGACATAATTGTTTGTTCTTTTGGCCATCCATGGGATATTCAGTGCTCTTCTCCAACGCCACAGCTCAAAGGCATCGATTCTTCTTCTGCGGTCCTTATTCAGTGTCCAACTTTCAGCTGCACAGCAAGGTATTTAAAAGATTTTTGTTTAGATCAGGTGCACCTTAGTCTTTAAACTCATATCATTACTCTTCAGCACTTTGGAGACGTCTCTGACAGCAGACTTTCCCAGTGCAATATGTCTTTTGATTTCCTGGCTGCTGGTCCAAGGGTGCTGACTATGGATCTAAGCAAGATGAAATAGATCAACAATTTCTATCCCCCTCTATCTTGATGTTGTCTGTTAGCTCAATGGCGAGGATCACAAACTCATTATGTAAAAACAAAACAAAACAAAAACCCAACCACAACTCCTATTTCTCCTTTATATTTCCCTTAACTAAAGGATGGATCTTCTGGAGCCCCTACATGAATGGAGAAGAGGATTAAAAATGTTAAGGCTTTTGTACAATCCTGTTAATATATTCCCCAAAATAAGGCTGAGTACGGTGTTACATGTTGTGCTGTGGGCCAGAAGGTCAGTGGATCAAATCCCCCTGCAGCTCACCAGGAGGAAGATGAGCATCTTCTGTGAAGATCTGTGGGGGGCGGGGCAGGGAGGGGGGGAGTGTGACCACGAGTTGGGATCAATTTGATGACAGTGGGTTGCGTTTCATTAGGGGATACTTTTTAAAAAACTAAACAAAACACAAAAAAAACCTAAAAGCCAGCTGAAGCTCTCCTTACCATCATCAGGAGTCCTTGAGACTCTCTCTTCAGGCTCTTCCAGCTTCCCTTTTCTTCCAATTTCCATGTCACTGCAATAGTTTGGATCCTTCATTTCTTTTTGTGGGAGTCTGTCTTGATTGGCTTCTTACCATACCCTTTTCCCTTCAAGTCTCATGGAAGTCCGTTTAAACCTCAGTGAGTCTGCTATCTAACTTAGTAGCAATACCTGGGAATTCCTCCTGGCTCAATGCTTGATAACAGGGCTGTAATCAAAAGGTTGGCAGTTTAAACTCATCACACAGCTCTGTGGGAGAAAGACCTGGTGGTATGCTCCTGTAGAGATTACAGCCTAGATAACCCCGTGAGGCAGTTCACTGGGGTCACTGTGAGATGAAAATCCACTCAATGGACCATCCCAACAAGCAACAGCAATACTTAAAACCTACGACTCACTTGGATTAATGACTTAATACAGTTTTTAGGGTTTTCAATAACGTTATCCTCTGATAATATTTAAAAAAACCTCCACCACAACAACATTGCCACTGAGTTGCTCCCAACTCATATCAACCCTGTTGGGCAGAAGAGGATTGCCCATGTGGTTTCTAAGGCTGAAAATCTTCATGGAAGTGGCGAGTGGGTTCAAATCGCGGAACCTTTGGTTTGCAGGAGGACTCTAACCACTGCACCACCATGCTCCCAGTCTGACGCAGTGGTTAAAACAACAAAAGATAAACACAGAGACGTGAAGCCTAGCTTGAGTTTTGACACTGCTTCAGGACAAGCATTACTGCAAGGCATGCATTAATTTCTCCTGAGGAGGACAAGGCCATCAAAGGAAGCCAAGGATTCCACCCAGGAATGAACCACTTAAGACTTTCCCCAGCTGACAGCGGTAATACTAATGCACTTGGGCCTTGTGAGTGTGTATTTCCAATTGAGAATGGTAATACTAACATCTCACAAGACTGTGCATCATTCAAATGAATCATAAAAGAAGATTCTTAGCATGTACGAAGTGAGGCCCGCATGAATGGGTCAAGAACTGTCTGACTTCATGTTTCCAGGTGCCACCTCTGAGTACCTTGCTCTGCCCCGATGCCCTGACACCTGCCTCCAGACCCTGGGCGCTTTACACTTTAGCCACTCTGAAGTGTGCACTTTCATCTGTATAGCTCTTCACACTTTCTTTGTGGCCTTAGATTAAAGCCCTTAACTGCTTTCTTCAGCTGAAATTCTACCCAGGTTTCAAAGCCTAGCTCAAATGTTAACTCTTACAAAAAGTTTGCCTTTATTGCATTTAACTTGTCTCTTTCCTTTATGTTTTTCTAGCATATCATTTACAGCTTTACTTTCGTATTTATTTTTTGTGTTTTATTAGTAATTGCTTACATGTGTGTTACCCGCATTGAATAGGAAACTTCTGGAAGGGAGAAAGCATGCTTTTCTCTGTAATCTTAGCAATGAATACCTGGTACTGAAAAGGACTACATAATTGGCAGCCTACTGAATAAATAAAGGCACCGAAACACAGAAGGGGAACTTTTAAATAAAACAGAGCACAACTCAGTTTTTTCAACATCTGAAGTCATTTTCAGAAAACAACGTCGATTGAAAATACAACATAATTTTATTTACTCTTTATCAGGCACAAGTGAAAGTAAAAAAAGGGATGCAAAACTTGTGTAGTGTTCATGCTTAAGGCTGAATGCAGAGAACAAGAATGGTGATCTCGATCATCAAACCCACATAAGCTAATTAAGAATGTAACTTTGCCATCTACTGCTGAATATGATGCATGTCACAGTCGCACACCAATTGACATATTTCAACAAACAGATGTTGCCCTCAAGTTGTGCCAAGATATTTGGAGGATGACCACCTGACCAAGTGACTGGAAGAGATCCCTATTTGTTCTCATTCCAAAGAAAGGTGACCCGACAGAGTTTGAAAATTTTTGAACAATATCATTAATATCACATGCAAGCAAGATTCCACTGAAAATGATCCAAAAACGACTAGAGCAGCACGTCAACAAAGAACTGCCCGATGTGCAGGCTGCATTTAGAAGAGGCCGTGGTACTAGGGATATTATAGCTAATATTAGATGGATCTTGGCTGAAAGCAGAGAGTATCAAAGGAATATCTATCTGTGTTTCATTGACTAGGCAAAGGCATTTTACTGTGTTTTTGTTATGTGGCCTCGAGTTATTGCAACTCATAGCAACCCTATCTATGTACTACAGCCCTAAACCCTGCTCTATCCTGTGCCAACCTCACTGCCTCCAAAACACCCACCCCAATTACACCAATCACTGAATCAATCCATCTCATCAAGATCTTCCCCTCCTGCACTGTCCCTCCACCTTCCCAAGCATGATGTCCCTCTCCAAGGACTGGTCCCTCCTTGCAACATGCCCAAAGTATGTCAGACGAAGCTTCAGAATCCTTGCTTCCAAGGAACAGCCTGGATTATCCCTCTCCAGGAAGAACCTGTTTATTTTCTTAGCAGTCAATTCAATACTCTTCTCCAGCACCACAGCTCAAAGGTATCAATTCTCTTTCTTTCATCCCTAGTCATTGTCCAGCTCTCTGACGCATAGCAAGTTACTGCAAAGACCATGGCCTGTATCAGACGCAACTTAGTCTCCAGAGTGACACCACTGCTCTTCAGAGAGGTCCCTAACAGCAGACTTTCCCTTCGTAATACGTCTTTTAATTTCCTGGCTGCTCGTACCAAGAGTGTTGACCGTGGAGCCAAGCAAACCAAAGTTGTTAACAATCTCAATCTCTTCACCATCCATCCTGATGCTGCCAATTGGCCCAGAGAGAATCCTTGTCTTCTTGATATTTAGCTTCAATCCATATTGAAGGCTGCAGCCCTTGATCAGGTCAGATCGCTTCAGGTCCTCCTCAGTTTCAGCAAGCAGGGTTGTGTCATCTGCATAACACAGATTATTGCTGATGAATCTTCCTCCAGTCCTGATGCCATATTTCTCCTCATCGAGCCCAGCCTCCCAGATAAACTGTTCTGCACATAGGTTGAAAAGATATGGAGATAGGACACGTCCTTGGCTCACACTCTTCCCAATTTTGAACCAAGATATTATGCCGAGGATGCATCTTACCTCCATACCTTTTTAATCTGTATGCAGAAGAGATCATTCAGGAGGCTGGACTCTATGAGAAGGAATGTGGCATCATGACAGGAGGAAGAGCCATCTGCATTACGTAGGTGACTAAGTCCTGCTTGCTGAAACTGAGGAGGACCTGAAGCGCTTGCTGCAGAAGGTGAAGGACTGCAGCCTTCAATATGGATTGAAGCTCAACATTAAGAAAACAAAGATTCTCACCACTGGCCCAATTGGCAGCATTGACAGACGGTGAAGAAATTGAGATTGTTAACAGCTTCAGTTTGCTTGGTTCCATAATCAACACCCTTTGTACCAGCAGCCAAAAAAAATCAAAGGACAAATTGCATTGGGAAAGTCTGCTGTCAGGGACCTTTCCAGAGTACTGAAGAATAATGATGTCAGTCTGGAGACTTAGGTGTGCTTGATCCAGGCCATAGTCTTCCAATTACTTGCTATATGTCAGAAAGCTGGATAATGACTAGGGATGAGAGAAAGAGACTTGATGCCTTTGAGCTGTGGTGCTGGAGGAGAATACTGAATATACCAGAGACTGCTAAAAAACCAAACAGGTTCATCCTAGAGAAGGTGAAACCAGGCTGCTCCTTAGTGGCAAGGATTCTGAAGCTTCAGGTCTGACATATTTTCGGCATGTTGCAAGGAGGGACCAGTCCTTGGAGAGGGACATCATGCTTGGGAGGGTGGAGCGACAGCGAAAGCGAGGAAGATCCTCGATGAGATGGATTGACTCAGTGACTGGGAAAATGGGGGTAGGGGTGCCAGAGACAACAAGGTTGGCACAGGATAGAGCAGGGGTTAGGGCTGTTGCACACAGGGTCCCCGAGTTGCAAGCGACTGGATGGCACATAACAACAACAACAAGAGTTACGGAAGGCCTTGACCCAAAGAGTGTAAGATCAATCACATTATAGCCGCGAATGGAATGTTGCTGCCGGTGTATGCTGTCAGGTCGATCCCAGCTCATGGAGACCCTGCAGGAAGGAAGAGGACCACCAAGGGTTTCCCAGGGGGAAATCTTCATGGGAGCATCAGCTGTTTCTTCTGTTGGCCACATGCTTGGCTATTACACCACCACAGCTTCTTCCACAAACAGAATACTGAGCAGGAACCCAAACATCTCTTTTAAAACAAGCCACGGAGCCACACCACACTGAATGAAAGAATCAGAACAAAAAACAGAACTGTATACATATTCCAGTGTTGTGTTTCATATCAAAGGGAAACCCTAAATAATTATTATAAAAGAGATTATCCCTTGGTGATGGGCCTATAAATATTTTTATTTCTAATGTCTTCATGTTATGGGAATTTATATTATTTATTCTATCTAAATTGGTATTTTTTTAAAAATATACGTGTATTTATAGTTAGAAAAATAATTTTAGTAACTTCTAACAACCAATGCTGACGTGGCTGTGGACAGACTGGAACTCTATTCACTGTGGGTGGGAGTATAAAATGGTGCAACCACTCTGGAAGGAGGTCTAATGCTTTCTAAAACGCAGAATATAGAAATACCATTTGACCCAGCACTTTGACTACTGGGAATACACCCTCAAGAAACCAGAGCTGAGACTCAAACAGATGTATGCACACCCGTGTTTACTGCTGCATTATTCACAGAAGCAAAGAGATGGAAGCAATCTAAGTAATCATTAACAAATGAATGGACCGAAAAACTATGGTGCATACACACAATGGAATACTACACAGCACTGAAAAACATGTAAAACATTACACAACATGGGTGATCAAGGAGGACGTTATGTTGAGTAAAATATCTTAGTCACAAAAGGTCAAATACTACTTTACACCACTGTTATAAAGCAGGACTGATATATGGGGTTTAGGGGAGAATAGGAAAAAGTGAATAGATAATGCACATTGCATTGGAACAGATGAGAGAAAGAACTGCTTAAAAGGAATATATGATTAGGAATTACATATATGACAACAATCTGGAACAAGAGGTGCACTGCAAAGTGGACGAGGGGAGGGGGACGGGACGGGGAGGGAGGAAAACGTGAACAATGAAGGAGCGAAAGCCCAACCATTCAGTAAACATCCGTTAAAATCACAATAACATTTAAAAAAAAATAAAGTTAGCTGTTATTAAACTTCTCAAAATTTATTTGATTTGACAAACATGAAAAACTGTTACTGGCCAAACAAAAGGCTTCCTGGTTTTTAACTGCCACAGTATTCATGTTGTTACTGTTGTGTACCAGAGTCAAAGCAACTCCTGGCTGCCTCTCCCGTGGGTTTTCAGACACAGTTAAGGACGTGGAAGGAGACTGCTTGTCCTTCTCCTGTGGAACAGCTGGATGATCAGAACTACATGCCTTTAACAACCCATGAAAAAGGTTCAAAGTCACCGGCAGTAAGAGAGATGCAAATCAAAACCACAATGAGACACCATTTCACCACAGGAGCAGTGGCAACGTTTAGTAGGGCTGCAAGCAAGAAATGTTGGAGAGGAGGTAGAGAGGTGAGAACTCTAATACATTGTTAGTGGGATTGCAAAATGGTACAACCACTCTGGAAGACAATTTGGCATTTCCTCAGAAAGCTGAACACAGAAACGCCATATGACCCAGCTTTTCCACTACTAGGAATATACCCTAAAGCAATGAGATCTGAGACACAAATGGGGATTTGTAAACCAAATGTTCATAGCAGCATTACTCACCATCACAAGAGCATGGAAACAGTCCAGATGTCCAACCACAACTGAATGTATTGAGAAATTGTGGTACATTCACACAATGGAATACTATGCAGCACTCAGTAGCAACAATTTAGAAAAATGCTACATAACGTGGGAGGGACTGGAGAGCATTATGCTAGTGAACTAACTCAGTCGCATAAAGTCAAATATTGCATAAGACCATCATAAAAATAGAAGGATAACTAGTAAAATGTGAATGAGGATTCTAGAGGGAAAGAGGTGGAAGCAGAGGGGTGAGGATGGGTCAGAGCAAAACCACAGGACTGCACAGTTTCATGGGTGGAGGGAGGGGGTGAAGGAAACGGGAAGGATCTGGGTGGAAAAAACAGGATAATGATGGGCAAGGTCTAATAGTGATTAATTTTATAAAACATAATGCATGAAAATGATTGTATGGAAGGCAAATTGAGGAACAGTGCGAAAACAATGTATACAAACTTTATCAGCAACACAATATATATTAAAAAAAATAACTACGTACCTTTGGGATTACAGCGTAGTTTATTAGCACTACACCACCATGTTGCTGTTGTGTACATTGAGTTAGAACTGACCCAGAGCTGATCCTTGGGTGGGTTTTCAGAGGCAGTTAATCGCACAGGAGGAGACTTCCCATCCTTCTCCCATGGAGAAGCTGGTAGATTCGAACTGCATGCTCTCAGGATTGCAGCACTTCTTACCACTAGGCTACCAGGGCTCTCTACAGCTCCCATAATATTCATGTAGACAGTTAAAAGCTGAGGTAATGTGGTAACTCAGAAACATTAACAATAAAAAATTTTAAAATGATATTAACAAAGGTTTTCTTGCATTCTAAACATCAAGAAATATCCGACTAGTTATTTGGAAAGCATAAATCACCATGTTCGGAGCAGAAAGATCCAGCTGGCATTTCTGGTTAGCTGTGGGCCTTGGTCTCTGAGCCTCAGTTCCCTTATTCACAAACAGGGAAACCCCATACTTCCTCACTGCTGCCTCCAGGAGGACTTCAACCTCCTATCTAAGATTTCGACCCCCTGTCCCTGCACAGCAGGCTTTCTCCTGCTTCCCCTGACTCACAGATCTGGACACTGCCCAGCGGACATGGCCATGGATGAGATGAGGAGAGGACAGAAGTTCCTTCTCCTCGAAACGATCGGTAAAGCCTGGAGGAGCCCTGTGGGTGCGAAAGGCTGTTTCTGAATTGGGGTCTCTTTGAGATCGTGCCTGGCCTGGCTGTCACTGTGGTCCTCACCCTGGACCCTCTGTAGAGGTCAACGGGAGAAGCAGCTTTGGAGGGCAGTGCCACCCAAGGGGCAGGGCAAAGGGGAAGCTGAAGGAGAAAGCAGAAATAACCAGACTGTCCACCAGGGAGGAGTAAGGGGAAGAGGGAAAGTCGTTGCTTCCTCCTCACGCTGGGTCCCTAATTCCATCTCCTATCTGTGCTTATCCCTGAGCCTCAGCCAGCCGCCCTGCCCAGCCCCACTCCACCAGCTCCTCCTCCATGATCGAAATGATGCTTGTGAGAGACAGTCACTCCCTCTGGATGGCAGCATCCTTTCCCCAGGAGTCAGAACGTGAAAACCTAGGGAAGCACTAATCCAGAGAGGACCACATGCCTGCATCAGACCCCTGGCTTCCAGGCCCCCCAGCATCAAGATGAGACCTAGAACAGATCCCGGCTATCGATTCGAGGGCGCCAGAGCAGGGAAAGCAGCTGTCCACTTCTCTCCTCACCTCCCTGCCACCTCATGTCTTATTCGTCTTCATTTACAGAAGACCCGTGGGAATATCCCATGGTCACAATTTAGCACCTTCCTTTTCTGGTGAATTCCGAAAAATGTTACTTTTAAAATGTCAGAACTGGACATGCTTAAAAGTAAGGGCACAGAAGCGCTGGGCCAGGAGATGATGGAGTTCAAAGTCACAATGCTTTGAAGTAGCGACACCTTTACGTCTCAGCCATCTTCTTGACTTCCAATATATCAGGTTAATGTGCCTGCAAAAAGCTCAAGACTAAATGCCTGCTTCTAGTTTTCTTGAAGGTATACATTCTTATTACTTTATCTTTAACAAATAGATACAAGAAGTTGTGTGAGCCAGAAGTATAAAGAAAGAAATGTTAAGTGTTGCTTATGTGGGTGACAAGTGGAAGCCCATTCCAGGGACTCCAGAAAACATTTTCATTAAACTGTAACACTTATTATTAAGCATTCATCTTCTGCAAGTCATTACCTGGGAAATAAGAGCAAATCACGAGCCTACCTAAAATCTATTCATGCTCCAGTTAATGTGTATTATTTCACACCTCACCACAAAGTATGCTAATGTGTCTACAAGCGCCAGAAGCTAGACTGCCTGAAGTGAAAATTAAAAAGTCCTTGTAAACAGCTTCCTTCAACAAATAAGGATAATTTGCTTCCATGTTAAGAGAAAAACGTTTTCTTGTAAAATATATGAAGAAATAGAGTACTTTATTAAATAGAACCAAATGTACCCTAAAGCACAATATAAAAGACGTGGGCTAGGAGGGGCCTCCCTGGGGAAGTTTATTTGAGTGCTGTGCCTTTAGACCCTTGCTCTGTGGGGTGATGCTGGCAAAGCCCAGTGGTGAGAACAGGCTGAAAGGATTCTTCTCACTTCTTCCACCTCTCTTCCAGCCCTAAGGAACTTCGACAAAGCCAAGAAAGAAACAAGAGCTGCAGAGCTCTGAATAAGTCTTTAGGGGTATTGGCTATAAAGAATTGCTGCGTTTGTACGGTGAATGGAGTCAAAAGGACAGAAAGTGGCTGTGAGAGGGCTTGAGAGCCGCAGGGGAGGGAAGCGGCGCTGCTGTCCCTCCGAGGAAGCCTGGCTTTGAACTCATTTGCTCTCAGGCCCTGGCCTGGGGCAGTGTGTGGCAGAACCCAACACCAGCCCGCGCGGGCTGATTTTAGTCTCTGAGGTAACGAGGAAGAACACGGGGTTCTCAGATTCAGCTCATTTTGGGGATTAGCACAGATAGCCCAAGAAAGATAGGCTTGGGGACGTGGTTAAGTCACTCCCAAATTTAGTCCAGTCCGCGAAGCCACTTTGTTTTAGCTACACAGTTCTCAGCAAGAGTACTCCAACTGCAAATGCCTCCCAGACCAGATCCTGTCACCACGAGCTCACGTCCCTTCTTTTTTCACTCTCAGGCTTTTGCTTTTTCTTCAACAAACTCAATCACGGAGAGGCAGGGGCCATAACTGGGAAGGGATCAGACTCTGCAGCCAGATTTCCTGGGTTGCAATCATGTAGAGGAAGCTGGGTAAATCACTCCAATCCTGATGTCACTGTCCCCCTTCATAATATGGGAGTAACACTGCCATGCAGAGTGTGACTTCACAGTACTTTCCACCCAGTCAAAGACAGTCATAGTTGTTAGCAGTTTAAAAGGGGGAGAGGGGGGGAGGGAATAATTTCCAAGGTAATGGCCATGGGGTCTGATGTGCTCACTCACCCAGTCCGCCTTCCTGGACTTGGCCAACATTCCTGGAGAAGCAAAGGCCTGGAGGTATACAGAGCAATGAAGCTTCACTTCCTCAAATCCCTGGTTGCCTTCATATTGTTTTGGGTACATTTGCTTTCACTTAACAAACAACTCCTGTTCTATTTCTACGTATCTCTGTACTTTGGTTTTATGTGTGTTTGTTTTCTTAAAGTATACCATCCATGTATTATAGTAATTTGCTTACATGTCTGCCTTCCCTAGTTCTCAAGTTCAGACTGCATTTCTCAAAGGTTTATTAACGTTTTGCCTCAAATATGTCACCATTTCTGCCCCACAGAAAAGAAGGTAATAAATATGTGAGCACTGGGAAAAAATCAGGCTAATGCAGGTGGGCATCAGTCACATCAACAGGATAAACGATTTCTAGTTAGTGAACAAAAACCGTGTGCCTTACTTGAAACCCCATCGTGGGAAGAGTTTTCACCTAACACAGCTGTCAGGAGTCAGACACGACTTGAGAGCAGTGGACTACTGTAAAATGGACTGACACAGAGACTGTGGCAATGGGCTTGTGTGTGTCAGACACAATAAGGATGGCACAGGACAGGATTCAGATCCACTGTTCACAGGGTCGAGGAGATTCCGTTGATTTGACGGCACTTAATAACAGTAAGAATAGAGTGGTTCTGTGCAACTCTAAGACTCAACGTAGACCGCCCTATCAATTTACAAGAAGGATGGTTAACTAAGCCTATGATAATTTTACGTACCTCCCTTCTACATTCAGGACTGGGTCCCGCTGGGATCCTAAAGGCACCCTGGGGGTAATATTAGAACCCTCAGTAGTTAAAGGACCAGGTCAGGTGGAATTAACGACAGAACAAGGAAGTGCATACTCCCTCCTACAACCACAACTTGGAAGCAGTTCAGTCTCTAAAAGTCACCTTTCCACGTAAACATCATATATCTCAAGGAAAACTGGTGTCAATATAATCTTTTACTTTATTGGGAAGAGATAGACAAGCCAGTACAAATGAGTAAGTAAGGCTTTCAGTCTTCTGAAAGGGCCCGAGGGTGTGGTTGAGATTACTAACTTTGAAAATTTAGCAACACAGGACACATTATGAGTAAGTTCTTTTTATTTTTTCAAATAATGATGTTAACTCACCAGATCTTTCTGAAGGAGTCCTTTTTGTTAATTTCAATGAAGTCAAGTAGAGAACAAGTGGTAATATGAAACACAATTTATGCAACTATGTTGCAATTCCTGACAGAGTTACATCTTCTCCTGTAAGATTTTTATGGTAAGTCAATTTCAAAATAAATATCAAGCCATTAGGTTAGGATCATCTCTGGGCTTAGGCTGTGCCAGGAAAGCTCTTTCTATACAAACCACTGAAATCCTAAGGCAAAACACTGGTGCCTTTAAAGGATGAAAAAATAGTCTTCCCTACAGTTTATAATAAAAGAGCTGAAACTAAACCTCAATTGAAATTATATTGTTAGGCAACTCCAAGCACTAAAACACAAAAACATTTTAAAATAAAGATTGCAACATCAAGGAAAAACCATCCTGACACATAGAGTTTTAGCTTCTCAGCCATTCCTGACCTTGGCCTGCATGAGATCGACTAGTTCTTCCCAGGCTTTCCCACAGCCAGCCACCAAGCTGCTCAGGCCTCCCTGGCCACACGTGTTACTCAAGAAAAAGCAAACAATCCACTTAAAGAGCCAACACAAGTCCCATGGGTGGGTCTGGTGTGCCCTGGCATCGACCTTATGTCATGCCATGGAACGAAGCGTGTCCCCCAAAGAATGACTGTGCCAACTCGGCTAGCCCATTATTCTCAGTGGTTTAGCAGTTATGTAATGAGGCAATCTGGCCATTACGTAATGATGTAATCATTCCTGTGATGTGCTCTGATGTGATTGGCCAATCAGTTGGAAGGGGACTAGGGAAGGATGCAACCCATTTACTCAAGTCCTAGTCCTTATTTAACGTGGGAAGAGCTCCCCTGGCATATTCCCTGCATCACCTTTTGTATTCTAAGAGATAAAGGTGAGAAAAGCTGGCAGAGAGAGAAGACATTAGTTCCACAAAGAAAGAAGAGCTAGTAACAGAGTACATCTTTTGAGACTCAAGGTTCCTGTGCTAAGAACCTCCTAGACTCAGGGAAGATTCATATCAAGACACATGGAGACCTACGAGGGGCATCAAGACCATAGATGATAAAAGAAAACAAGAGAGAACCTTTCCCTGAAGCTGAAAGAAAATACCTCTGTAAAGCTCACACTCAGAATTTAATCTTATACAGCCTCCTAAACTGTGGGAGAATACATCTGTTAATTAATCCATCCACTTGTGGTATTTTGCTATAGCAGCACTAGGGACTAAGACATTGTATATAACCTTGGAAGGAAGAATGAAAGAGGATAGGGGAAAGGTTTTCATAATACATCTTGTCAGGCAAAGTAAAAACAAAACAAAACAAAACACCACAAAAAACACAAAACCTTGATACTAAACTACTAGGCTCATATTTCCAATGGTTTTCACACAGTGTGCCGTTTTCAATCAGAAAAGCCCAAAGCTTCAAAAACCACCTCTATGACATTTTATTAATTCTTTATAAAATCAAATCAATCTAAACCACAGGAGAATTCTGAGAATCTAGTTCTTCCAGAAAGCCCAAGAAAGAGACTTCGGTTTCACCATTCTCAAATTCATTTGACTTTGAAAGCAAAATAAACATATTACTCTGTTTAATATCGTTGCACAAGCGAATTCACAAGAATGAAATGTGTTCAGAGTTCCTAGAAAAAAATGTAGCAACGCCGGCTGCCAACTTGTTCAATGTCAGGCTGTAGGCAGCGCAGCAGCGCGGCAGCAAATGACTCAGAGTGAGTCACGCTGAAGCTATTTTTGCTTTGAAAGTACTGCAAGGCACTGTGTTAATATTCAACCCAGAGTAAATTTAGCCCAACAAGAAAACAAGTGTTTCCATGGCTGCTTCTTCATAATGTTGATGGTATATATAAATATATATTTATATACACACACACTCAGCCATTAGGTGCAGGAAGCTAGCCAGAGAGATGAAACAGAACTGCTTATCTTTCATTTATATCCAGGCTTTGGGCTGTGAGAAAACAGTAACATGCGACTTGGTCTAGCATGCATTTCCTTCTGTCTCTTCTCTAACTCTCTGTTAACCCTAAACAGCAAACAGGAAAGGAGGACACTCTTAATTGTTCTTTTACAATTGTGCACTATTGAAGCACCTGTCGTCCACTGCTGCTCGTGGATTTTATCTGGCTTGTATTATGAGTTCACAACTAATGGCCATTCTCTGATAGCATAAGCAAAGGGCACTGAAATGCTAAGACAGAAAACCCAGCAGAATTTTTAGACATCATCATCTCTAGTGAATGGTCAGGACCTAGTACTGGGTCTGACACTCAGCAGATGTTAAAAAAAAAATTAGCTGAGAGGAATGAATGATATAGAACTAATATCTGATTAACAAAACCTGGTATTTTTTTTTTCAGAAAATGCTATTTCTATCTCAAATGCATATGGTGTTTTCACTCTTAAATAGCACAGTGAATCAGTCTCAGAGAAAGAGATGTTAGAACTTTTCCCCAATTAAATCCACCTGTCTGTTCATACCTGTTAGAACCCTCCACGTTATCTACAGAATCTATGTTCCAGTCATACCCAGTGCTTAGTGTTTTGCTCAGTAAAAATATCAAAGTAAGCTCTCCCAGCTAAGTAGAATGTACGCACCTCAGGGTATACGTGAAATCTTAGAACTTCTATTTATAGTGTGGCTTTTATCTAAAAATGGAGACCAGCTTCACAAACAATATCCATACTGACTTCGTATGCAGAACATGTATAAACAAGAATGAACAAAATATTAAGAAGAGTATGTTGTAAATGATTTCTTACAAGGGAAATAATCAAGCAGGCTGTGGGGATCTGAGGAAGGCAGGTCTGGGGCAGCGCCTCGCCAAGCACCTTGCTGGACTTGGGGTGACCCTTCAGCTGGAACGACAGGACCAGGTGCCCTGATAGTCACACAGCCCAGCTGAATCCAAGACCACTAAATAAAAATCCAAGTGCTCTGAATAAAAAAAACAACCAAACCCCAAAACTAACTGACTGATCCTCCTACCGAAACCCTCAGACCACCAGGTGGTAAAGTGGTTTTTAGTAGTCGGGAAAAGCCCAGTACAGGTGTAGTTACTTAATACACGGCCTCTCCCCAAATAGGTGGTTTCTGAGGAACAACTGAAAGGGTTGGGGGGGAGGGGAAGAAGAAACTCCTAGAACAGTCCCCATGTGGTGGGAGTAGACCCTTTCCTTCCCGTATTGTGAGCCGTGGAGCATGTTGTTGTTAGGGGCTGTCAAGGAGAAGATGACGCATTGAGACCCTCTACAAGAATTGCCATGACCCCTGCTGTGTCAAGTGGAACCCACAGCAGTGTCCCTGCAAACAGTCTGGTGGAAACCCAATGCCTTCTGAAGTGAATGTTTCTTACCTACATGGTAATTGTGTCAGAGACCTTCAGAATCTGAGAAGCCCCAGGGACTGGAAAGAATTTAATTAGAATCTCATATTTTTCTGAGGAGTGTGAAGAAAGTAACAACTCAGGGAAACAATTAGTCTAAAGAACTAACGGTCATGCAAACTATAGTCTTCACTCATCCAGGACGAGAAGAACTAGCTGGTACCTGGCTACCTACACCAAGCCCTCTGACCAGGATCACAATAGAAGGCCCTAGGCAGTCAGGGTGAAAACTGTAGGACAGAATTTAAAGTCACAGAAAATACCAGAAGTATTGGCATCAGCCCCAGACTACAGCCCTTAGCCACTCTTTAAACCTGGAAGTGAACCCACCCCTGGAGATGACCTTCTAGTCGATAAAGAAGAACAAATCCAGGGGGGACGTGCTCCTCGGAACACTCACCTAGAAGAGACTGGAAGGGAAGCATTTGCCCCAAACCAAAGTGCAGAAGGCAGGACAAAGGGAGGAGGGAATGTGGAGCAAGGAGGTGGGAAGCAAGCAATGAGACTGTCAGGTTTGCAACTAAAGTCACCGAACAGAATCTGTATATGATGGAAAAGTCCTCGGCCTTGTAAACTTTCACCTAAACCACAATAAAGTTTTTTTTAAAAAAAAGAATCTCACTTTTTCAAATAAGGTTTTTTTGTTATTTTAACAAAAGTTTAGAGAAAAGTTAGATTTTCATTCATTGTTACATAGTTTACGCTCCTCAATATCCCCTAGGTCATATTAAAAAAAAATGTTCATTGTTGCAGTTCCCTGCTTCCTTCCTCTCCTCACCCCAGTCCTCATTGCAATGTACCCCTGGACTGTTGTGATATGTATAATGCGTAATCATATATCCCTTTTAAACAGTTCTTTCCTACCTCTGTTCCAATGTAGTATTCATTATTTATCCCCTATCTGTTTGGTTCCCCCTCAAATCCCATGTCAGTCCTGTTTTATAACAGTGGTGTTATGCAGTATTTGTCCTGTTGTAACTGAGATAGTTCACTCAGTACAATGTCTGCAGGGTCACCCATGCGGTTTAATATTTTAGGAGTTCCTTGTTTTTCAGTGCTGTATAGTATTCCATTGTATGACTATAGCACAGATTTTCAACCCATTCATTTGCTGATGGCCAACTGGATTGTTTCCATCTCTTTGCTATTGTGAATAATGTAGCAATAAATATGGGTGTGCATATATCTATTTGGGTGGCAGCTCTGATTTCTTTAGAGTATATTCCTAGTAGTGGAATTGCTGGGTCAATCGGTATTTCTACTTCTACTTCCAACTTTCTGAAAAAGCACCATATTGCCTTCCATGGTGGTTGTGCTACTTTACACTCCCACCAGTAGTGATTAAGGATTCCAATCTCTCCACAACCTCGCCAGCATTTGTAGTTTGAGAATCTGACTTTCTTGATCATGGATTTCACTAACGGAACTGATTATTCAGGAATCCTGCTGCTCTTCCTCTCTAAGCCCCAGGTTAGGACCGTATAAAAAGGAGGAAAGATGTGATGCGGAGACACTGAATAACAGTAATTAATTATATAAGATAAAATGTACAGGAATGAGCGAAACACAATGTCTATGAATGAATTCTAGAAAACACAAAGTGTGTGGTGGGGGAGAAGAGTTTAAAAAGGCATGAGAAGATAAGAAATAGAAAATGTGGAAAGTCATAAGGAATATAAAATGTGAAAAACTATGTGTTTTGAACTCATGTAAACAGCAAAATGTGAAACTATTAAAAAAAAAAAAGAGCGGCCAAATCTCTGAGAAGGAAATCTAAGCAGAAGCAAATGGGCGCTGTAGCAAGTCATCTTCTATAGGGCCTTGATCCCCACTGACCCTTTTCCTTGTCTGGGACCTTGAGGCCCCCCAGTCAGCCTTCTTATTTGGTACCAGCCTCTTTCTTACTGATCTTAATCCAGTCCCTTTAACGATCATGCATTTACTAGTCCCAGATTCTAGAGTCTTTTATTCCTATGGGCCCTAGACTCGATGTATGCTCCAGTTTGCCTACCTTGCTCTGGTCTAGGCCTTTCCTGACCTCACTGTGGGTATAGAGTGTGTCTGGAAGTGGCTGGTTTACTACTGACCCTTGATACTCTAAATCTTAGTCTAGCTCCCTAACTCTGTCTACCAACCTTGCAATTATCTTGTGTAAGGCAAAGCACAGCCAATAGTAATTAATATGAAGATTCTAAAAAGTTCTTGGGGGCAGAATTTGATTCAATTTCTTGCCTAATTTTTGGCCAGAAGGTATCTTAGATGTGAAACAAGAATTGCAAACCTAAATGGTAAACTGGGAAAGAGAGTTAATATCAATGAGTAAGGTGGAACATGCTGTTGTTGTTGTTATGTGCCGTTGAGCCGCTTGCGACTCATAGCGACCCTATGTACAACAGCCCTAAACTCCGCTCTGTCCTGTGTCAATCGCACTGTCTCTGACACTTCCATCCCAATTATCCCAGTCACCTCATAGAGGGCCTTCCTCTCCTGCGCTGTCCCTCCACCCTCCCAAGCATGATGTCCCTCTCTAAGGACTGGTCTCTCTTCACAACATGTCCAAAGTATGTTTGACGGAGCCTCAGAATCCTTGCCTCCAAGGAGCCACCCGGTTTAACCCTTTCCAAGACAAATCTGTTTGTTTTCCTAGCAGTCCATGGTATTCTCAATACTCTTCTCCAGCACCACAGCTCAAAGGCATCAATTCTCCTTCTATCCTCCTTGGTCAACTCTCTGATGCATAACAGGTGATTGCGAAGACCATGGCCTGTATCAGACGCACCTTAGTCTCCAAAGAGACACCACTGCTCTTCAGCACTTTGGAGAGGTCCTTAACAGCAGACTTTCCCATGGCAATGTGCCTTTTAATTTCCTGGCTGCTGGTGCCAAGACTGTTGACTACAGAGCCAAGCAAACTAAAGCTGTGTACAATCTCAATCTCTTCACCATCCATCCTGATGCTGCCAATTGGTCCAGTGGTGAGAATCTTTGTCTTCTTGACATTGAGCCTCAATCCATATTGTAGGCTGCAGTCCTTGACACTCTGCAGCAGGCGCTTCAGGTCCTCTTCAGTTTCAGCAAGCAGGGTTGTGTCATACGCATAACGCAGATTGTTAATAGATCATCCACCAATCTTGACCCCACATTTCTCCTCATAGAGCCCAGCCTCTCAGATAATCTGTTCTGCATATAGGTTGAAAAGGTATGGAGATAGGATGCATCCCTGGTGTATGCCCTTCCCAGTTTTGAACTATGCAATGTTCCCTTGCTCTGTTCTGATGACTGCCTCCTGGTCCAAGTATAAGTTTCGCATTAGAACGATCAAGTGTTCTGGGATTCCCATTCTTCTCAGAGTCAGCCACAGTTTGTTATGATCTACACAGTCAAATGCCTTTGCATAGTCAATGAAACACAGATAGACATTCCTCTGATATTCCCTGTTTTCAGCCAAGATCCATCTAACATCAGCTACAATATCTCTAGTACCACGACCCCTTCTAAACCCAGCCTGGACTTCTGGTAGTTCTCTGTTGATGTGCTATTCCAGTCGTTTTTGGATAATTTTCAGTAAAATCTTGCTTGCATGTGAAATCAATGATATTGTTCTGTAGTTTCCACATTCTGTTGGGTCACCTTTCTTTGGGATAGGAACAAATATCAATCTCTTCCAGTCAGTTGGCCAAGTGGTCGTTCTCCAGATTTCTTGGCACAACTTGGTGAGCACGTCCAGGGCAGCATCTGTTAACTGAAATATGTCAACTAGTATACGATCTAATCCTGGAGCCTTATTTTTTGCCATTTCCTTCAAAGCAGCCTGAACTTCTTCTTTCATCACCATAGGCTCTTGCTCATATGTTGTTTCATGAAATTCTTCTGTGTCTTCCAGTTCCTTTCGATAGGTGTTTTTAAAAAAGAGAGAGAGAGAATGAGAATGGTCTCCCTCCGTGACTGTGACCCTCAAACACACTTCCAACCTGGAACTGATGCCATCTGTGGGGGTCATCCTTCAACCAAACAGGAGGCTGACTTACAAAGTGAACAGTAACACGACAGAGCAACACACAGCTAAGAACAATCAAGCTGGTCCATGTAAGACCTAAAGGACAGCATGTGCTCCAAAACAAAACCCACAAGGCAGGAGGCAGCAAGAAAAAAGGGCCAACGGATACAGGGAACCCGAAGAAGCAGGGGGAGAAGTGCTGTTACACTTGGAAGACTGACTAACATTATGAAACAAGATATGCATATCCATCTTGTTAAACTGAGTGTTAAACTAATGAGCACTCAGGAAGCTTTCACCCAAATAACAATAAAATGTTAGGGGGGGTGGAAATGGTCAGAGCACAGTGACTGAGAACTGAGAAGCACGACTCTTACCAACTCTGTGGGGGCCAAATCAAACTCACTTTCCACCTAGATGTGTCCCGTAGACTTCCAGAGCCCCAGAAAATTGTCTGGAGGACAAAGTATAAGACAAGAATAGGGGAGAAGTATAAAGAACTCCTGTAGACATTACTAAATATCCTGTATTTGACCTAAGCCACGCTACAAATGTGTTTATTTATTAAAATACTAGAAAGAAACTCCGGCCTATGACAATTATGGACCGTTAATTCCTATTTAAGAACTGCTAACTCTTTGCCAAGTGAATTAACATTACTACTTTCATGTCCACTGTTCAGATACAGATATAACACCATGAAAACCTGGAAGACATTTTTCTATGGCATGATTCATTTTGCTCTCCAAGTGTCCTAAAAAAAGAGTAGCATATAACTGGCCATGAAAGCTTAAAAAAAGCCAAATCTTCATTCTTTTCTTTCTTAGTCACATTTTAGAAAAATGAGTAAAACTATGCCTCAAACTCAGCCCCTGAGCTGATTCTGAGCCAAGGTAACCCTCCGAAAGGCTTCCAAGGTAGCCTCCAATTCTTCATGGGAGAAGGCTGTCCATCACTCTCCTGTTGATCAGAGGGCAGATTCGAACTGCCGGTCTTTCTACTGGCAGCCCAAAAGGCAATGCAGCGCACCGCCAAGACCCCTCCCTTATAACAAGCCCACTTGCTGTCATTTACTGCCAGATGCAATTTTGGAATCACACAATATTATTACACCTTAAAGCTAAGCTTCCATAGACAGATTAGAAAGAATTTTCCGCATGGAGTCTATGATAGGAGGTTTTGGAACAAGGCCCTTACTTGCTATAATGGACATTTGAATTAATTTGAAATGCACTAGAAAAAAGACACATTCCCCCCCAGACACACCAGTATAGGACTTGGTCACTTGAACTTAAGCCAGAATTCAGCTATTTCTTGATGCCTATGGCAGGTGTTTTTAGACTGCGCATTAGAAACTACACAAATGCCCAGAGTAGATCAAGTGCAGCCAGTGCTGAGAAAGGCTGTAGAAGAACTGAAGGGTTTGTAAGCCAGTGTTCTCATGTGATCAACTATCCCTAATATGCAAACTACAGAATATGCCAAAACAATACTCAGTCGACAGCTTCTAAAGGTTTGCCAGTGAAGCACTCACCTGGGTTCTGGGATGAGACTTGAGCCTGGCTAAAATTTCACTGCCTACTCTAGATTCTCTGCGCTTTTGCACCTAACAACCTGGTTATGAACCAGGCCTCTCCTCACACCTGCCTGGCTCTCACAGCCTCGGGTTTCTTAGCTCAGCCAAGTTCCTGAGATTCTTTCGTTACCCCAGGAGAGTTACCTGTTACAACATTTCCCCACCTAACTCACTTGGCTCAGCTTGGCAGATTTGACCCAGAAAAGATATAAAGGGCCATCATATTTACCAGCACCTACAACTGAATTTTATGTCAGCCTCTCTCAAAAGATACAAGCAAAAGCAAATGGCCTGGGTCCGAACACTATGAAAGCCTCACACATATGCATGACAATTATTAAGAATATTAACTACAGTATTTGATATAAAGGCAAGAACCAGTAGTATAAAGTGTTTAGGAAAGACCAGCCCTTGCTTGTTCAAAACTACATAAGGAGATGGGTTCTGCCCATTTAGAATAATAAATCCATAAACATTGATAAAGCATTATGATTTTGAGTAACACATGTACGACTATTTTCCACATCAATACGTGGGCTGCATGGGCTGACAAGTGCATGTCGATGCAGTAGAACAGCTAGAAATTATGAAGAATTATTGTTGTTAAGTGCCATCAAGTACAACTCATAGCAACCCTGTGAACAGCAGATCTGAACCCTGCCTTAGCCTGTGCCTTCCTCATCATCTCTGACACACTCACATCCTTTGTTGCAGTCACTGTCAGTTCCTCTTGTTGAGGGTGTTCCTCTCTTTCGCTGACCCTCCACCTTTCCAAGAATGCTGCACCTTTAAGGAATAGCCTCTTTTCCTAACAATCTACTCAAAGCATGAGACATGAAGTTCTGTCATGTTTGCTTCCAAGGAGCATTCTGGCTGCCCTATTTCGGTATGCATTTGTTCTTCTGGCACTCCATCAGGCATTCACTACTCTTCTCCGATAGCACAACTCAAAGGTATCATTCGTCTGCCATCCTTATTTACTGTCCAATTCCCAGATGCATAGCAAATGATGGAAAAGTCTGCGGTGTGAATCAGGCACACCTTAGTCTTAAAAGTGGCATCACTGCTCCTCAGTAATTTGGAGACTTTCCCAGTGGAATATGTTGCCTGTGCTCCTGACTTCTGGTACCAAGGATGTTGATGAAGAATTAAGCCAATGAAATACAAGGTTATCTGAGATGGCAAAGAGCTGAAACTGGAAAGCAGACAGGAGAGTAGCAGGCCAAAAGACACAACCAATACGAACCAGAAGAGTGCAGCACTGTGACTGCCACGTGCCATCAAGTCCACTCCTACGCACTGCAACTCTGCGCACATGAGATCGGAGCCAGGCCTGCTCCTGCCCCATCTTCACAATCTGTCCTCGTTGATGCTGGTGCTGGGTCAATCCCTTTTCCTGGGGGTCCTGCTCCTCTTTGCTGACCCTCTATTTTCCCCAGGACTGGCTCTTCCTGACAAGTCCAAAGCATGTGGGACGGAGTGTCCCCATCCTTGCTTGACAGGAGCACTCATGCTACATTGGTTCCCAGATAGACTTATTTATTTGTTTGGCAGTCCATGGTATATTTTATTCTCTCCACCAAAAGCAAAATTCAAAAGCATCAAAGCTTCAGTGTGCCTATTCCGTTTCCAGGTTTCACATGCATAGGAAATGGAAAAGGCCGTGTCTTGGATCTGTTTAAAATGACATACTTGTTCTATGGGTATTTAAAGACGTCCTTGACAGCAGACTTAGTCAATGCTTGAGTAACAAGATCCACAAAGTTTGAAAGATTTAAACATAGCAGTTAAACCAACCAGTAAGGGCTGAAGTGGCCTTGAACTCAAGACAGCATGGCTTCAGATTCCAAACTGTGAGCTGGTAAACAGTGAATGTCAAGTGGCTTCCAGCTCATTCACACCCTGAAAGACTCAATGCTGAGCTCAGAATGGGAATAGGACTAGGACCTTATATTTATTTGCAAAACACTAAAATTTGCAAAGAACTTTTACAAGCCATCTAATTTTCCATTTTTAAGAGACCTACCATGGGTTTAAGCGGGAGTGGCATCCACTTCCATAATAGCTTGCCTCTGGAAACCCTATGAACCTGGAGAGAAGATGAAAGTCAAACAAGTGTTGAGGACTTTCGTTCACAGGGTTGCAATGAGTCTCCTGCGACTCGACAGCACTTAACAACAACCACCACCACAATCATGGGTTTGCTTTTGACATGAAAGTTCTTGACAGCTATTAAAAGAAGTGAAATGATAAAAATCTAATGTTCTCTAAATTCTTCTCACTGAGAATAATGAGAAAACAAAAATTTTTCTCAAAGAATTCTGTAGAAACTCATCATGCAGGGGCATTTCTATTAGGCAATACTAGTCAAACATTACTGCTTCCACAGGAAAAGCAATGACAAATTAGGGAACGTTAACTGATTTTATTAACATGCTATTGTCATAATGAAATAGTATCTTGGCCTTGCTAAAATAACTCTCGTTGTTAGGTGTGTCAAGTACAACTCACAGCAAACCTGAATCCTATCCTCTCCTGGGCCATCCTCATCATGGACACACTTAAGACCAAGGTCACCTTCTCTGTGCCAATTAATCTTATTGTGTACTAGATACAGAGTTAAGCTGACAACTCTGGCCATTTGGTGGATTTTAAACACTGTGTTATTTCACTGGCATTAAGTAAAGTGCATTTTAAGCCATTCTTCTTTTTCTTAAAAATAGCTTAACATGTTCAAATAAGATCCACTTGAAGAGAAAACTTGAAGAGCAACTGAACCTGTCAAATTTGGGAAATGGAAACCCCCTAATTTATTTCTACCAGCAAGGCCTTAAACAGACCCAGAGGATAGCTGCAGAAAGTACCAGCTGGTATTACTCAATGGGGGTTTCCTTACTTTTGTTAATATTGGATTTCCTTGTGAGCAAGGATATATTGGTGTTCTTTTTTCTTTTTAATCAATATCTGACTAAGGATAGCACTATTCAATAAAAATGAAACCTGCATTGCCTTTCTACTAGAGAAAATCCTTTACTCAATTTTCCAAGCAAAATACACTAATGTCTGATGACACAGTTTCACTCTCAACACCTTTGGAGGAAAAACCACCCCACTAGCCATCCTCCCAGCATGATCTCTCTACAGGGTCTGTGGTTGGAGTATCTCATGCTCTCTCATATTTACCACTTTAAAAGACTCTCTTTAATTAAATAATTACCTTCCTGGGAAATTACTGAACTCAATCTTAAACTGAGTCAGATTTTCACATCTCCACTTATCCAAATTCTGCCTCTTCTTCAAAGTCTGTTCAAAATGTATTTTCCCTATGAAGCCATCACCCTTTGGTTTCAAAGCCCTCTTCTTGCCTAGGTGTTAATTACGTGAACCATAAAGCCCAGCACGTGGGCACTGATCTTCTCTGCTTTGGTCAGGTCCACAGCGCCGAGTCAGGCATTTGTGCCCCCTGTTTCTATTTGGCTTTGATTTATAACTGCGGTGGTGTAGTCTGGGCAGAGTCGTGCTAACGCAAAGGCCATGCCTTTCTGGTGATTAGGGTCCACTAGTGGCTCCAAGGGAGCAAACTGGGTGCACGCTCTTTCTGGGCAATGCGCAGCCTCTGAGAACCCACCACAGGGGACTCTGGTCAGTTCCAACTCAATGGCAACAAGTCCTGAGCGTCTCTGCTCAGAAAAAGGAGACAGTCCCTATCCATCACAGTGCTATCCTGGATTACAATTCAGTCCTTAGCACCTCATCACTAGGCACAGAACAGTCACTCAAAGATACTGAGCATAAATAGCAAAGCAGCTGCAGACATTCCAGTTTTGATTAAAACCAAGTCCACTGCCTGCAAGTCAATTCTGACTGACAGCAACTCTCCACTCAGTTTCCAAAGCTGGACATCTTTATGCAAAGAGACTGTGAATCTTCCCCAAAGAGCAGCCGGTGGATTAGAACCTCTGACCTTAGGTGAGCCGCACAACATGCAACACCCTACACCACTGGAGCTCTTTGGTTGAGCTTTACTTTGGTGGAATTATCTCTTCCAGTTGTTTTCATATCTGAAAACACAAACATCATGCTGGCCAAGCAGATGCATCAGAAAAGTGAAAGTATCAGAAGCCCTGGCTTTTCAGAGGGATCTGATAGTGAGGTGCAGGTTAATAAAATATACACAAATAAACATAAATATGCATGAAGTAAACCTGCCTCAGCAGTTAAAAAAGTATTTGAGATTTCAAACTGACCAAATACAAGGTGCTATGGGAGACTGAAAAGCTGGCCATGGTACTTTACCCGCCCCAACGAAAGGCAGAGTCTACTTTTTTGCCGTGGGTCTGGACAAGCCTTGACCAAAAAGCATGGTGGAAGCTGTGCTCTGTGATTTCCAAGGCAAGGCCTCAAGAGACCTCAGCGTCTTCTCCTCAGGCTCCTCTCTCCCTGCTCCCATCACGTGAACAAAGCTGTGTGGCTGTGTTGGAGATGCAGCTCACAGGAGGAGCCCAGGGCTGCGTGCCCCTCGCCCGTCAGCCCAGTGGGTGCACACGTGCAAGCCCACCAGATGCCGTCCAGACTAAACTAAGCCAACTCGATGGCTTTTAAGTCAAGTCACTCAATTTTGGGGTGGTTTGTTCCACAACAAATGCTGATAGTTAGAACCTCATTCATATGTTACAATACTGATGACTATTTCACAGTTTTAAAATTTGGTCTGTAGCTAATTTGGTCTGTAGTTAAATATTCATTAAATATGATTAAACGGTAATTTCCAATAAAAACCAAATGCTGGATTTTTAAATTCATTTAAAAATTCTATTATTTAATTAAAAAATTATACCTCATCCTCGTGACATGATTTCTTTAAAAATCCCTACAATAGCGTCCTGGCTTATGAAATTGAAGAGGGGAAGTCAGCTGTGACTTTTATTCTTTAAAGAACCAGATCTAGGAGAGAAAGGGAACAACAAGGGAAGATCTTAACGGTTAACACCACCCTTCCTTTCCTTTCCTTCATTATTTGGTTATGCAATTGAATTTAGCTCGTGAATTTAAAAAAAAAAATGACCAATTTTCAGTGTAAGAGTGAGAACTTTGCGCATCCTATGAAAAAGGAGAGATAGGGATTTCTGCCACTCAGTTGGTTAGGGACCTGCTTTCCAAATCTCTTGGCACAGACAGGTGAGCACTTCTATTTGTTGAGACATCGCATTTGGTATCCCATCAATTCCTGGAGTCTTGTTTTCTCCTACTGTCTTTACTGCACCTTGGACTTCTTCAATAGCAATGGTTCTTGATCACATGCTAAGAGTTCTGTTTAAAGTGTGGAAATGCAAAGCCGTCCCTGTGAGGACTAAAGTGTGCTGACAGAAATGATGATATTTTCAACTACCTCACAGCACATGAAAACTCAACAGTGAATAAGGCAAGCTTCAAAGGAATCGAAGTGAATTTAAAGGGTGAATTCTTATTCTCAGTGAAGGATAATGACTACACAGCAAACTTCCAGAAGAACGAACAACTCTTTCTTGGAACAAGCACAGCTGATGGTTCCTTCAAAGCAAAGATGGCAAGACTTTGTCTTACGTACCTCAGACATTTTACCAAGAGGAAAAGACCCTGGAGAAAGAAATCATGTTTGGTAAAAGTAAAGAACAAAAATGAAGACCCTTAATGAGAAGAACTGACACAGAGGATGCAACAATTGTGAGGATGGTGCAGAGCCGGACAACATTTCATTCTGGTACACACAGGGACACCTAACAGGTCAACGTGGCCACAGGGGCTCAGTGGCAGAATCCTTGCCTTCCATGCAGGAAACCTGGGTTCACTTCCTGGCTGGTGACTTCAGGTGCTGCCATCACCTGTTTGGACTGGAGGCCTGAGTTTGTGAAGCTCGGTAATGAAGTCTGTAGAGAACTGTCCTAATAATCCGAAAGTGGCACCTCTCTGGTGGTTCGGATCCCCCAGCAGCTCTGTGGAGGACAGACAGGCAATCTCCTCCTGTGTAATCTACAGCCTCCAAGAACCCACTGCAGAGTCAGCTATGAGTTGGTTCTCACTCAACAGTTTTCTTTGAACAGGTAAAAAGGAAATTCCACCAAAACATAAAAAAAACCCAAAACCCAAAAACACCCTGCACTGAGAAGACAAATTCTCCCTTTGATGTTTCTGGTCTCTAAATCGACTCGTCCTCTTCCCAGGCACCTATCGGAGCACTTTTGGATTCCTTTTCAATTCTCTGGACATTCTTCTTGCATTGGGTCATCTACTCCCATGACTCCTATTATCACCTGGGAACAGATGAAGAGTATCCTCTCCCTTTTCTTCAATCACAGTCTTACACCAAAGGTCACCATCAACCACTGTGGAAGATGTATGTTGTTGTGTACCATCTAGTTGAAACTGACCCACAGCAGACCCTCCGGCAGGTTTTCAGGGGCAGTAAATTGCACAGGAGAAGATTATCCATCGTTCTCTTGCAGAGCAGCTAGTGGACTTGAACCCTGTGCCTTCGGGATTGCAGCAGAGCTTCCTGCCATAATGGGGGGGGCGGGGGCGGAAGGGAAGAATCTCGTTCTTATTTAAATTCCAGTTCTTCCATGGGACATTCACTATTTAATAGCATGACCATTTTTTTTAGTTATTAGAAACCTCAAATCCATCCTCAACGCCTTTTTCTCCACCGCTGACTACAATGAGTGGATAATTTCTACAGATTTTTATCTCTACGGTGTCTTTTACATTCTTTTCAACTTTTTCACAGGTCAGAGTTTCACTGGTACTTGCTTCAACCATTATAACAAGATCTCCTTCCATTTATCATATACCTATCACCTGGTGAAACTGGTGGTGTAGTGATAAGAAACTGCACTGCAATCTCAAAGGCTTGTGGTTCGAATCCACCAGCTGCTCAGTAGAAGGATGGACAGTCTCCTCCCATGAGAGAGTAAATGCCTCTGAAAACCCGCTGAAGGGTTAGCTATAAGTCAGTTCTGACTCGATGGTACACAACAAGAAGAGTGTGTGTGTGTGTGTGTGTGTGTGTGTGTGTGTATCACACAAACATATTTAACTACTTTAAATTAAAATATATAGTTCACCAACGGAAGCCCTTATACTTCCTAACTAATTACATTTTCCTACTTAAGGCAGCAGGTAACTCCATGTATCATCAATCCAAACTAACATCTGTAACCTTCCTACCAACACGCTTATGTCCTGATATAACCGGATTACTTGCTTTTCTTTGCTCCTGGCTTATGATTTTCTTCTACTTCCACTTATGATTTCAATATTTCCTTATCTAGTAATAGTGATCAGACTGCATGTAAATATGTAACATTCCTTAAAATTTAACATTATATAATAAAAAATGTTCTAGACCTTTCATTTTGTAAATGGATAATTATCACACATTTTTACACTGTTTTCACATTTTCTTATTGAATATCATTAAGCCTTTTCTTTGTACATGAGGCATTTGCATTTTGGAATCTTTTCTTACTATCCCCCAAAGTAAAATTATGAGGAAAACATTTTAGAGGCTCTTGGCACAGATTCTGTACCTTTAATATTCAACTGCCTAATAATTACCTTAAATTGTCACTGCCTTATCAAACCTTAAGCTTGATCAATCAGATATAGTTGGTAGGTTTTATTAACTACAGATTAACCACAGTGCTGGTATTTATAAGCTGTACTTCTAACATTCTCCTCCCAAACCCCTGGTCCTGCAGGTTCTCCGTTTTCCTCTCCCCACCTTCTCTCCCTCACACTACAGTCCCCAAACTCCATGCCATGTGATTATCAGAATTCAGCTCTAGGCCAGTGGAAACTATAATGAAAAGAATAGCCCACCAAAGGCCATCATTCTAAAAATATAATAATATACTTCCTCTTTTCAGAGGTGGGCTCATGAGGGAAATTTTAATTCCAGTTGAACAAGGCCAGTCAAGAGGAGAAAGTGCTCAAGGAGTTGTACAATTTGATGGGGGGGACATTTGAGGGAAGTTGGAAGAATCTGTTCTTGAAAACTAGGTATTCAAATTTTGTAAATAAACTAGTATAATAATAATAATAATAATTTTTTTTTCAAAAACAGAAGAAAGTGCATACATTAAGTTAATGGGTCTGTTGTGGCATGCTCCACCACCAAAAGCAACAGATACGGACCATTTCACTGGTAGAGCTAAAGGGAAGTATGATACAGACATGTTCAATTTTCAAAATTCGTTCATTACTGTTGTATTCAAACCAACTCACGCTGACCCTTTCTCAGGATTTCTCAGGCTGTAAAAAGAAATGGGGTGAGACAGGAAGGAAATGTTCATCTTCCTCCTGGTGGATTCGAACCACCGGAGAGAGGCTAGCCTTTGTGTGACCAGCACAACTGCTGTAAACTAGACCCACCTGTTCAATTATTAGACTGTAAATGTCACTCATTTACTCATTTCCATTTCATGACATGTTTCTATTTTGTATATAATTCAAACAAAAGAATTAGTATATTTCAAAGCTACTATAAATTCTCTCTCAATTTCCTCTTCCTGTCCAAATAATCATTATTAGATAATCATCTCTAGATCATCCTTAAAAACTCATTATAAATGAGCTTAAATATCTACACTCCTTAGCTGACAACTCAAAGACTAAAAATCCAGCCCTGAAACACAACTCTGAATTATTTCCTACTACTGTCCTACAGAAAACTTGAATCACTCTATCTGAACTCAATTCTGCAAACAGCTCTGGAAACGGTCCCCTCCCTCTTCTCCCAAACCTACAATGGCCTCATTCTTATCTCCTTCCTCATCACCAAGGTGCTGCAGGGCAGAAATCTGACATCAACAAACTATCCCTAGTCAAACTAGAGACACTTCCTCCCAAGTCTACTCTTATTAGGCAAGAAAGACCCCTGTTCTCAAGTGCTTTGGAAGGACATGTCCCTCACAACAAGCATGTGCTTACCAAGCATGATGGCCCTTTCCAAGGAATAGATTCCACCATGTCCAAAATATGTGAGACAACACTTCACCATCACTGCCTCCAAGGCTGCACATTTCCCAAGACATTTGTTTGTTCTTCTGGCAGTCCATGGGATACTCAGCCCTCTTCTCCAGCACCACAAAGCAAAGGCCTCTATTCCTCTGCCGTCCTTATTCACTGCCCAGCATTCAGATGCACAACAGGTGACTGAAAGGATCATGGTCTGAATCAGGTACATCTTACTCTTCAAACTGCTATCACTGCTCTTCAGTATTGTGGAGCGGTGCCTGACAGCCAACTTGCTTGCCTGATACGTCTCCTGATCTCCTGACTGACTGGGGATCCAAGCACGATGAAATCCCTAGCAGAAGGGTGCAGACTAACGAAAGGCCCTGGAGTTAGACTGGCCTCTGCTTCAATCTAACTGGACTGATGAGCGACAGGGAGCGCTGGTTGTCATCTAGTTGCTCTAGGGTCAAGAAGCTGTGGTGTCAAGCATGGTTCAAATCCACCAGAAGCTCTGAAGGTACAACTTACAGCCTCTAAGAACCTGCTGGAGGGTCAGTGAGGAATTGGTACTGACTCTAAGGCACACGACAGCATAGGGAGCTCTGGTGGCCTAGTCTGGAGGGGCTGTGCTGCTGACCCAAACGTGGCTCCTCTCCGGCAGTTCAAATCCACCGGTGGCTCCGTGGGAGAAAGGCAGGCATCATCTCTTACGCAGGTTAAAGCCTCAAAAACTCGCTGAAGGGTCAGCTGCGAGTCAGTTCTGAACCAATGGCAATCAGTTATTAGCTTACTGGGATGAGGCAATTCATTTAACCTAAATGCTCTTTCGTCTGTAAAGTGGGATCACAAAGCAAATGTCTGTGAACTTTAGGGAATTTCACGTGGCTGCATCAAAGGGCTTAGAGAAGACAGTGGTGATCAAAGTGAGACAGGAACCTTGTGGCCCAACCGCCTTTATCTTAAAGGCTGTGAGATGCTGTTAAAAGACCTTGTGGGATTAACAAAGCCCAGACTTCCTAGTCTGATAGAGACCAGCGGGACCCCAGACTGAGGCTGTTATACCTCCTTCAAGCTGGCACCAACGCCTCCCCTGGAGATCGCCTTGAAGCCAAACAAGAGATGGGCCTATAACGTGAACACCACCATGGAGAGACCAGCTCCTCTAAGACTGATCGGCGTGCGGCCCAACGGGCAGTGCTTGCCCCACCCAAATCTTTGAAGGCAGGAAGGGGCAGGAAAGGGGGACAATGAGAAACAGGAAAGAGGGAAGAAAGTGGGGAGAGTCCTGCTATGTTGACAAGAATACAACTGCCCTGAAACAACACACACATAAATTGTGGAAATGGAAACAAATTTGCTCTGTAAATGAAGAACCACATATAAAGTTAAAAAAAAAAAGACTACAAGTGGGCAACAATGTTATCAGGCCCTCAGGCAGACTGTTCAATCTCTGTGGCAGACTGGTGGGAGTCCCATCTGGAGGCGGATGTGAAACCTGGGATGGAGGGGGTGCGAAGGCTGCCGGAAAGAGGGGGAAGGGGCTCTGGGGAGGCAGGCAGGCGCCCTTGGGAACAGGACTTGACAGCATGTCTCTTGCCAGCTGATAATTCTGACTTATCTCTAACTTATCTTTAATACTAACTTATCTTAAAAGCTGTTGTGTTTTGTTGTTTGTTTTTTAACCTAATATTTCCTCGTAAGCACAGGAGCTCTGGCGGCCTACTGGTAAGAAGCTGCACTGCAATCAAAAAAGGCAGCAGTTCAAATCCACTAGCTGCTCTGTGGGAGAAGGATGGGCAATTTCCTCCCATGGGATTTACTGCCTCTGAAAACTCCGTGGAAGGTTGGCTATGAGTGGGTTCCTACTTCACAGCACACAACAACTGCTTGAAAAAGCAAACAATGCTGCTGTTGTTGTTAGGTGTTGTGGAGTCGAGTATGACTCATAGTGACCCTATGAACAAAAGATCTGAACCCAGTCCTGTCCTGAGCCATCCTCACACTTCCTGACACACAAGAGTCCACTGCAGCAGTCACTGTGTCAATCCACCTGGTTGATCGTCTTCCTCTCCTTTGCCGACCCTCCACCCTTCCCAGCATCATGTCCCTCTCCAAGGAATAGCACCTCCTAGCAATAAAATAATGAAAATGCAAAGGATAAAATGAAAAAAATAAAAAAAAAGATAAAATTCAATCTTCGTGCTCTAAGAGAGACAGAAAACATATCTAAATAAGAAAATACATAACTATATGTTCTTTCGCCCTCCCACCCCCCACCACCAGGAGACAGCGCTTACCATTTAATGTTGAGTCAGCAAAGTTGTCCTGGAGTTGGAGTCTGGGGTAAGGGAGCCCAGGCTGAGAGGGAGGAGTGTGGTGAGGAGGTCTCAGGGGAGGCATTGGCCTGATGTCCCCACCTGGTCCTGCCCTGCAGAGCCAGAGCTGGTCGTCCTCCCCAGAGCTCTGGCGGCTAAGGCCCAGAATGAGACCCCTACAAGGACCAGGATCCAAGGAAAGCCTGGAGACGGCGCAGATCCTCAAAGGGTCACACAAGCCTGCAGCTCGGGGCTGACCTGGAACCCCCCACGAGAGACCAAGGAGATCACCTCTAACTGTATGGTCTTGATTCTACCATACTCTCAAATGTAGGAAACACAGCCAACTCAGGGTTTCATGTGTGTGTCGGGGTAGGGGCTGGAATCAATGCCATCACCTAAGAAGCGCTAGCTTTGGAGGCTGGGGAGAGGAATTACAAATTCCGGAGTCTAACTTGTGAATTTCTTGCTTTATGCAACTGAAATGAGCTCACAAACCAGCGCTTCTTAGGAAAAGAGGACTGGCGTGCCTTCCACCTGGACACAGGATGGGGAAGGAGGACCAGCGTGCCTTCCACCTGGACACAGGATGGGGAAGGAGGACCGGCGTGCCTTCCACCTGGACACAGGATGGGGAAGGAGGCCCGATGCGTCTTCCACCAGGACACACGACGGTCAATGTGGATGAGGAAGGCTGTCATATCAAGTGTGGGGTCGCCTCCTTTCACACCTGGTACTTGCAGCCATTGTCGCTCAGGCTTTGCAAGGTGACTTCAGCGGAAAAGGACACAACTTCTTGCCCTCTACATTCCTATTCTGCATCAGAGCGTTTCCACCAAAAAGCATCCCATGGAAAAGAATTCCACGGTCAACGAGGTTTGGGAAATTCTGAGTTTTCTAGGCCGTTTTTATAGTTCTTTAGTCATTTCAAACATAAATCAATCATGAGGGATACAGGCAAACAAGCTCCAGCCTTCCTTCAAATGCTAACTGATTCAGAAGAGGCAGCGACATCTCCCATAGTAAAGCAAACAGTAACTTCTCTGACTTGAAAACACCTATTGTTTTATTTGCTAAAATAGATTATGCTGACTATGAAAAATCGTACTCAGAGTCCTTTTCAACATGAAGAAGACGTGGTGTTGGAGGAGAGTACCGAATACGCCATGGACGGTCAAAAGGACAGACAGACAATGTCGTGGATAAAGTGCAGAGCGCTCCTTGGAGGCAGGGATGGTGAAGCTTCATGTCACGTCCTTTGGGCATGCGGCTAGGAGAGACTGATGTGTGCAAAGGGACCTCATACTTAGAAAGGTAGATGGAGTCAGTGAAAGAAAGGAAGGCCCTCAACGAGATGTACTGACACAAAGGGCTCAAATGCATCAGAGATGACAGGATGACACAGGATAGGGCAGAGCTCAGATCTGTTGCTCACAGGGTTGCTAAGAGTCATACTTAACAATACCGAACAACAACCCTACTCCTATTTCTTCTCCAAATTGTGTAATGCACTATTGTGAACTGTCCTGCAGTTCTCTCGTGACCTGGCTCGCTCTTTCTTCCTTATCCTAACACATGACATGCTCACACTTATTAAGGCTAGCCCAGTGCTCTGCACACAATAGTGTGCTTATTCCTATCTTCTCTAGATGCATGTTGAGCTGCTGTTAGGTGCTGTCAAGGCTCGTATGATTTACAGCAACCCTATGAACAACAGATCTAAACCGCGTCCTGTCCTGTGCCATCCTCACACTCCCTGACACGCCCGAGCCCACTGCTGCAGTCACTGTCAGTCCACCTGGTTGAGGTTCTTCCTCTCTCTCACCTTTGCTCCACCCTTCCAAGCAAGATGTCCTTCTCCAAGGAATAAACTCTCCATACACAGAAGCAGACAAACACACATATACAATGCACACGCACACACACACACACGTATACATAGATGTTGTTATGTCCACCGAGAAGGAATCAATTCTTAGCTGACCCTCCAGTGGCTTTTCGGAGGCTGTAAGTTGCACAGGAAGAGACTGCTCATCTTTCTCCTGCAGAGAAGCTGGTGGATTCGAACTGTCCGCCGTGGGGTTGGCAGTGAAACTCTTTACTCAAAAGGATAGTTGGGGGAGGGGAATCCACAGGTGATTTTTATGAAAACTAAACAGCCAAGGTCAAATGATAAAGTCAATTCCCTACGGTAGATCTATTGTATAAGATCTATTGTATAAGAGTGTCCCTGAGGTAGTAAAGGTCCATAAAGCGTGCAGACGGGGCAGCCGCGGGCACCGTCCACGAGCTCTACCCTGACCTGTCAGCATTCACGGGAGGACAGGGAGGGGCTCACATTGCGAACAGGACCATCCCTCTCCTGACACCGAGTTCCTGCTTCTCCATCAAAAAAAGGTTGTCAAAGCCCATAGAGCGCTGCCACATCACCTGCTCCCCCTCTCCCCAACTTTGACAATTACAGAACATTCACCAATACTTGACAGTCTGGCAACATGTCACCATTCTTTAAAATCTGAGTGTGTTAGCAAAACGAGTGAAATGCTTTGAGCTTCTTTCCTGGCACTTAAGAACTGCGAGCAACTTTGAAAATGTGCATTCTCTGAAATACTATTACAGGAAATGTCTTTAATAACCTAAAAATAAAATCAGATTAATAACATTTGGATTAAGTTACAAGTTATCATTCACATATAATATCTGATTTAATCTTTACACAACTCTGACAGGGAGTTAGCATTATTATAATGATTACCTGGGCCTTATAGCAAAGTAATTTTCAATATACTTGATCAAGAACACAAACCATTACTTGGTTAAGCCAGATTCAGGGCTCACTTATTTAAAATTCTGAAATCCTGGATCTTTCCACAGCTTGGACAATACTTATCCCTAACACTGTTATCAACCAATGGAGATGATGAAATAAATCATTGGATAGAAAAATTATCAAGGGAAAAAATATTCAATGGCTAACAGACATTTTAACAGCTACCAGGAAAATATCTGTGAAAAACTGCACTTAAGCATCAGAAATACATGAACATGATCCTTATTTTGGGAGAAGGATGGGCAATCTCCTCCTGTGCAATTTACTGCCTCCGAAAATCCACCGGAGGGTCAGCTGTGGGTGAGTCCCGACTTGACGGTACAAACCACCCTGATCATGATTAACGGTGCCAATTATATTTATGAATACACATCTCGGATTCAGAGTATTCCCATTAAAATATTGTAAAGTGAGTAGACGTGTGCCAAACGCTAGAATAAGCCCCATAAGGGCAGAGTTGCATCTACCTTATCTTCTGCTGCATTCCCAGGACCCTCAGTAAGCATTTGTTGAATGAATGCTAAACATAACCGAAGTATAGAAATAAGGACCTCAGACATAAAGGAATAAAGATAGCTTATATTCAAACCCAAAAGAGCAAGTACGATTCAGCTCACTAGCTAATTACTGTGCAATTTATACATGTCTGTAACTGTGCTAAAAGCTATTTACAGATTCTTACTTTTAGACGTAAGCTTCGTGAGTGCCAGTTCGTCTCCAACACAGCCCTAGCTAAATGTCCTGGGTCACCCGCTCACTGCCATCGAGGCAGTTCTGACTCACAGCTGACCCCCTGTCGTGTTTCTGAGGCTGTAAGCGGCAGGGAAGGAGAATGTCAGTCCTTCTTCCTCAGAGCGGCTGGTGGACTGGAATCATCACAGAGCCACGGCCTTTGGAGTTACCAGTACAGCTCTTTACAGACTAGGCCACCAGAGCTCACAACCTCTATGACATTAGTTATCTGCAATCCTAGCTGTATATGTAATGTATACAGAGCTCTGGATGCCTACTGGAAAGACGCTGTGCTGCAATCCTGAAGGCACACAGTTCACTGTAACCTCGAAGGCACGCAGTTCAAATCCAACAGCTGCTCTGTGGAAAAAGAATGAGCAATCCCCTCCCGTGCAATTAACTGCCTCAGAAAAATTGTCCGCGTGTAGGCTATGGGTTGATTCTGACTCGATGGTACACGGCACCAAAAGATGTATATTAGCAATACATGAGGAACTTCAAACAAAACAAAAACAACAATGCCCACTATCCTACCATGGAGAACAATGGGTGGCTGGAAAGTACAAACTTGGTGACAGATATGAGGCCAGAAATAGAAAGACTGAATTGTGTATGTCCAGTGATTTATTCACTGAAAACAGATTTTTTTAAAAAAGCACAGACTTTACACATGGACCTCACCAGATGGACTGCACAGAAATCAGACTAACTCCATCAATGGAAGGACCACCTGAAGCGGCTCAACATCAGCTCTCAAATCCAGACCAGGTGTCGTTCACAGCCCGACTATAATAGAACATTTCAGTCCCTGGGAGGACAGCATTACATCCTTTCAGGTGTGATCTATTTCATCAAAACAAGAAAACTGTATCTAGAACAAGATCTGAATAGATCATTTCCTGTTGCTGTGTGCCGTGGAACTGAAACCGCCTCACAGCTGATCCTCCAGCAGGTTGTCAGAGGGAGTAAATCACCTGAGAGGAGACTTGTCCCAGGAGCTGCTGGTGGATTCGAGCTGCGTACTTTTAGTACCTTTAGGATCGCAGAGTGGCTTTCTACCACCAGGCCACCAGAGCTCCCTAGGCAGTAACTTCCTAGCCCTCTCCATTTCACTGCTAAGCATGCTTCCCTAGTCATCTGTGCACTGACATTCCTAATACATTGGAAGGGTTCAGACATTATTATTATTGCACAATAAGGGTCTTTTGCAATTGCAAATATCTTCATTTTAGTGATCAGTTCCTCACGGTGATTACAAGTTTTTAATAACAAGGGCTTGACCCTGGAGTCAAAGCGTGGAGGTGTCCTGCTTGAGACGGTGGGAGGCTCAGGTGAGACCTGCTCTGTAAATTAGTGTCAATGGTGCCCCCTGGAACTGACCCATTCAAAACTGTACAGGCAAAGACAAGACTGAGGAGGCAGGACACTTGACTTTGTCTCAACCTTGACTTCAACTATAAAACATAACTAATAGTACTTATCCACTGGCTTCAATGCCAATAAAAAAATGCACAAGCAAATCTTTTTAAAACATTAAAAACCCTCTAAATGCAATTCATAAACTTCTACTTTGGTTATATCCAAAAGCATGTTTTAATACATAAAGAAACAACCCTCCTCTACAAGAACTAGTCATGATTTCTGATGTCTGATGGCCGAAGCGACAGGGCCCTTGGCAATAAACCACCATCAGCGCACACTGAGTGAGGGTGTTAACACAAGGAGGTCCCCGGTGATGACCAGGTCACTCTCACTGCATGGCACACTCACTAAGCAGTGGGCAGAGAGAAGGGCCCATCCTGGATGAAACCAGAGCATCCAGGCACGACTAGGGCATCCAGGTGTCACTTCCAAGTCTTTTCAAACCTGTACAAAGAAGTCTTTTCTAAGAAAACAGCCTCCCAGGCAAGCGAGTCACTGGTAGCAAGGAGCTGTTGTTGAGTGAGCTGAGTGACTTTGTTTTCCTGATTAGGAAACTATGTGGTTAGATGAAGGGATAAATGTGTGTGAGAGAGTGTGTGTGTGTGTGTGTGTGTGTGTGTGTATGTGTGTGTGTGTGCGCGCACGCACATGTCTTAATAACACTGCAGGGTAGATGGGAGCTGGGCAGAAGCAACGGCTTACTACCCAGAATTGTTTATGAATGTGTGTTAAATACCTTTTTGAAATATGCTTATTGGCCATCTGTATATCTTCCTTTGGGAAGTGTCTACTCAAGCCTTTGCCAAGTCTTTTTAATTGGATTATTTCTTTTATTATTATTAGTAGTTGTTCTTTATATAGTCTCCATACAGCATATGTTAGCAATAAAGAGCACGATGCAGATCTCTATTCATCTGGAAAGGCCCTGAGAGATAAAACCCGCCGGCCCCTCCTCCGCCTTCACGCTTGAGGACGTTCAGATCTAGACTTTGAAAGAGATTGTCAGATGGAACACTGCCCACTGATTTAGGGGCAAAACCAGGCCTTCTGACTCCGAGCAGGATGCCTTTTCCATTATGGCACACGAAATGAACTGCCAATGAGTCACTCCTAACTCAAGACGCCTGTGGGTGTACGTGCAGGGCTGGCAGCCCAGTGGCTGGTTTTCTGGAAGCAGAGAGATCACCAGGTCTTTCTCTGAGGTGCCTCTGGGTGCACTCATACCATCTGCCTCAGCGCAGGGATTCCCACACTCGTCTGAATGTGAAAATTAAGCCATTTTCCTTGATTACACACACTGTTGTTCAGTAGAAATGTATCTTCGTGCCAGTGGCTCTGAACTCCCGTATGCACAAGCTGGCTGTTCCCCTCTACCAGTCATACACACATGGCAACATTGCATTACAGCGGTCTTACAAAAGCAAACACTATTAACCTGATACATACATGTCTTTTAGAAATGAAAATACCTAGAAATGCTCAGCAAGTTGGTCTGACCCTCCTAGCATACATAACAATTATAACACTTCAGTCATTTGAACGTCAGGAATTACAGTTTAACAAACTATTTTCTCTGGCATGACGCAGGTCATCCACTGGACACGCACTGCTCGGCCCTCCTCTCAATTCAGGCGGCTTTCTGGGCACGGAGGGCCTCACACTTTCAAAATAAGCCCCCACTTATGGAGGAGAAACACCCTGCGCTCTCAGTTTGCGTTCAACGCTGCTGCTGACTTCCTTTGTCCCTGGATAACTGAGCTGTTCTTGAATTACAGCCGTCCTTCACTCAAACTTCCCTTTTCCTGGTGAATGCGTTGGCTCTCCTTGTGCACACCTGACCGTGAGACACTGCGTAAATATGTCACCGCTCAGGGTTTTATCACAGAGTGTGCAGACTGCTAAAAACAGACCCTGCGTTTTCTCATGCATTCCTCCCCTGGACGCGGATGTGCGAAGACTGAGGTGAGGCATGTGTAAGACATTACTGCCTTTGTGCCTGAAATACATTTCATGGGATCTGTTCTAAACTTGTAGGGCCAATAAATATCCCAATTCTTCCCCGTCACAACTCAGCACACAGCTCGTGTTGTTTGCAATGACAAAACCGTGGATCTAGTAAAGAGGGTCTCACTCTATAATTTGTCTCATTCTATAATCTGTAACCTTGAGCAAATAATTTACTCTTTATGAGCTTTATTTCTTTCTCTATCAGGCCGCTTCTTAAGCATCTATACTCAAGCCAACAGGAAGTGCAGATGAATTAAGAACCATCTGAAGCCTGACGTCATTCCCAACACAGGACTCTAAATGAAAGTGGCAAAGAAAGAGCTGCTCTCTCTGCTAGACCACACACACACACACACACACACACACACACACACACACACACATCATCAGAAAACATCAATGTGGCTCTAGGACCTGGGAGACCCATAGTCTTATTAGCAATTTCCCCTGAAAATTCATGAACTTGAACTGAGAGAAAGAAAACAGAAGGAAAGTCTTAGCAGGAGTGAAGGAAAGAATATCAACTTTGGTGTCACCCAAACCTGGAAGAAAGTGGTGCCTGTCTGCTTCACAGAGATTTAAAGACTTAGAAACTGAGAAGATTCTAGGCTGTTCTACAGGTTGAGGAGTTGACTCAATGGAAACAGGTCAGAGAGGTGACAAAATTGTCTACAGAAGAGCCAGCAAATGGAAATTTTCACAAACTTGTTCAAATGTTCCAAAGAGCCAAACTCATGATTCCATTTTTGAGGGATGGTACTATGAAATGAAAAAGTAAAAACTCAAACAAAAAGGAAAAAAAGACCATCAAAATTACGGCCATGGAGTTAAGAGTCAGAACTGACTCAAATGGAACTTCCAATGGGTTTCCAGGGCTGAAAATCACAGGACAGGAGACTGTCCATCGTCCTCCCATGGAGCTGATGGGAGATTTGAACCGCTGAGACATGGAGCAAAACTCCCTCCAGACTGTGACACTGGGTCCCGCTTCAAAATGAAAAAACACATATATTATTTGGTGAGCAAAAGAATAATTCGATTTTTGGGTTTTATTGCTGATTGAGCCACCCTGAGGCTGTATCCACCCACACTATCAGGCTGGTGGTGGTGGTGGTGGTGGGTGGTGGATGGTGTGATGGTTGGTGGTGGTGGTGGGTGAGGTCAGGGGGAGGGGGTGGTAGGGGTGGTGACCGGCTGGTGGTGGTGGCTGGTGGCAGTGGTGGTGGATGTGTCTCATGGACAAGCACCCCTCTTAATGGAAGTTCTCCTGGAGTCCTGCTGGATTCCAAGTCCCTGCCATGGACGCTTCAGAGAGGTGGTGGAAGAAAGATGAGAGCCTTTCACCACTCAATGTTCATACTCACTTGCTGTGTAGTCAGACTCGCAGCTATGTTTTAAGTAAGATGGTAAGGTGGGCAAGAAAAGAATTTTGTGCTAATTCAACAAATATTCACAAAAGAAAAAAACACAAAAAATAAATAATTTTTTTTAAAAAAAGCAAAAGCACATGGGAATCCGTGCCTTCCTGAAGCCAGACGGAGCTTGGGAACAGAGGTGAAGGAAAGGGAAAAGCAGCTGATGAGGCATTAGAAGTGAGCGTGTAAATGGTGTCCCTGGGTGAATCATTTTGGGAAGTGAACGTTCTCTCCCTAGTTTATCAGTCTGGTGATGCAGTGAAGGCAGACGTGGATTTCTCAGCCCATGTAATTACCACATTACAGTATAAATTCCTACATCCTTATGCACAGGCAGGGCCCAGGTTAACGTGTGGTTATGATCTAACCTTCGTAAAGCAGTACATTAAAAATTAAGACAGACACATGACTAACTAATGTTCAATATAAGCCATACCTAACAGTTTGAATTTACAAACTCCACTTAAAGACAGATTAAGGAATGCACTCACTCACAATCTGGGACTGCCTGGGTGGGACACAAGAGTCACTGTTAGGCCCAACAATTTCTAGGTTTTAATCATGGACTCAGTAATCTCAATACTTCATATTTTGCATATGAAAATGATCAAAATATATTGTCTGCATTTGTGGTGAACATCTTGAAATTAGAAATTTTCACTGAAAAAGAGGGCATGCTCTCTTTTATTCTTAACATGCAAATATAGCAAAAAATTATATCTCACTGTAAATTCTGGAAGCAGGAGTGGCATCCACACCCTGAACAACACGCCTCTGTAAATGCCAGGACCTCTGATAAACGACGATAGCTACAGAAAGGCTTCAGGCCTTTTGTTCGTAGGGTTGCTGTGAGTTGTGCTCACGAAGGTAATCAACAACAACACTGTAAATAATTTTAACACTAAAAAAAATCTCAGATTCACAATTATTTTCGAACACAAGAAAGTCTTAATTTTTGAAGGCTTCAAGGCTTCTGTTATCCAATTAATTCCATTTCTGCTTCTGTCCTTAAAACTTTGATGTCTACAAATAACAGGTAAGTAAGAAATCAGAAGGGTACCAGTGAGACTGCTTGATGACTTCTGAAGACTTGAGAAAGTCTCTCTCCAGAGGCATCAGCACAATCAAATGACATTTTCCTGACGGTGAAACTGCAGTAAAGGTCAAGTCGTAACAGTGGAAACAATTTAAGGAAAGCAAGCCAAGAGGAGAGAAAACAAACCTTAACATATTGTTTAGAAAAATGAGAATCGCTCATTCAAGGAAGCCGGACTATGTCTTCCCTGAGCCAAATCACACTGTTTATTTCACAACTTGGGTGAGTGAGAAGATGATTACCATTTAGGGGAATGGAATTCCTGCCTGGGAAGTTGTTCGCTAACTCAACATTGTCACCACCACCAGCATCCCAGCCATTTCGTCAAGAAGCGTGCAAACCACGTTCAATCAGTCTTGATGTACACAACCCCCTGAAGGTGAGAAAGTGGCAGGATCTGGGAGGCAGGCGAACGTCCGAAGTGCCAAGCCAGGGCTCCTGGCCCATCAGCATGGATTCTCTCCTGCTCTGCTCCACTGAGGCTTTTTCTAATGATCACTCAAATCTAAAGTGACCTTTCACAGTTGGCGTTATCTCATGTCATCTTGGTAACAATACCAGGTAGTAACTGGGCCGCCACGCCATTTCTAATAAAAAGGGTTGAGAGTACCCAAAAGAGAAGATGATTTATTCTAAAACAATGTTCGCTCTAGCACCTGGTTGCTAGCGTCTGCCATCAAGGGGATTCTAACTCATTGCTGCTGTATACTGTTGAGTCAGAACTGACCCTTAGCTGACCCTCCAGGAGGGGTGGGGGGTTCAGAGGCAGTTAACTGCCAGGGAGGAGATTGGGACATCATGTTTGGCAGAGTGGAGGGGCGGCGAAGGAGAGGAAGACCTTTGGTGAGATGGATCGATTCTGTGACTGGAGCGGTGGGAATAAGTGTGTTTGAGATGGCTAGGTTGGCACAGGATAGAACAGCATTTAGAGCTCTTGTACGTAGGGTCGCTTTGAGTCACAAGCGACTCAATGGCATATAACAACAACAACAACAACAACTCCCGCAGAGCAGCTGGTGGATTTGACTGCGCGCCCTCGGGACTGCAGCACAGCTTCTGACCTCTAGGCCACCAGTGGCGCCATGTACCAGAGTAAACTGCCCCACAAGGCTCCCTAGGCTGTCATCGACATGGAAGCAGACTGCCAATTGCCAGCTCCTTCTTTCCTGGGAGCTATGGGTGGTTTCAAACCGATGACCTTTCGGTAAGCAGTCACACATGTAACCATGGTGCCACCACAGTTCCTTGCAGGGCCTATCAAGTGGACTACAACTCCCAGCAGCCCTATGTGCCACCCTCACAGTCTCCCGACACGCGTGAGCCCATTGCTACAGTTACTGCCAAGCCTTCTCATTGAGGGTCGCCCTCTCTACAGTACCTGGTAGGATCGATAAAATACGAAATGCAAACTTACTGCCATCAGGCTGGAACGAACTCGGGGCTGGCCCACCAGTGGGTATTCAGAGGCTGCAACTCACACAGGAGGAGACAGCCATCCTTCTCATGAAGAGCCGTGGTGTATTCGAACCACCTGCCTTTGGTTATAAAGTATAACCACCTGAAAGCAAGCTCTCGTCAGTACCGTCAGCGTTAGAGCATCTGGATACGGTATGAGTGCTTCCCCCTGTGCAATCACAACCTTCCAGAGACTTTTTCCTCAGGGCCTAAATCCCGCACTATGAACACACGTCTCTAAGCGAGGGGTCACACTGTCAGCACACAGGAACAATCTCTACTTCCAGCTTGACTCTCCTCATTACTGTACAACACTTGGTCTTGACCTTTCTTTTGCTTTTGAACAAATATTTATTCTGGAGAGTTCTTACGTTATTTCCTATTTGCATACAGTCCTTCCTCCAAGTACAGGGACGGTGACTTTTACCCATCTCAGAGAACCAACAGCAGTGTCTGGTTTATAAGAGACACGTGACAGTCTAAACCTGCCTGAAATAAAAGTGAGAAAATGGTAAAGCTAAAGTTGGAAAAAATCAAAAGAAAGAAAGGTCATGTCTGGTGTCTGGATATGATCTAGCTCAGGGTTTGGTAAACTTTTTCGGTAAAGCACCAGACAGTAAAGATTTCCGGCTTCACAGGCCATGTGTTCTCTATTGCAACTAGTCAACTGTGGCATCGTTGTGTGAAAGCAGCCACCACAGACAACGTATAAACATCAGAATGAACCCATTTGTGTGCCAATAAAACTTTATGGACACAAAAATCTCAATTTCACAAGAAATATTACTCTTTCTATGATTCCCACCCCCAAAAGAACTTAAAAATGTAAAAGCCATCTTTAGTTTTACTGGCCATACCAAAAGAAAAAAAGGAAGCTGGTAGGATTTGGTCTGTGGGTCACCGTTTACTGAGCCCTGGCCTCAACTTGAGGTTCTCAGAGTGAGAATTTCTGGTGGTCAGCAAGATCCTCTCAGCAGGCCCAACCACCATGCAGGAGGCCAGGTTCTCTTCATCCAACTTCAACCAAAACACCATTTCACAACAGCCGGAATGCAGAAGCGAGTTTGAGGATCTACTGCCTTTTATTACACCAGAAACTAAAGAGCTTGGCAAAAACGCCAAATGTGCCACTTCTCCTACTTTTTTCCTTTGAAAAAGAGAGTTGCATTTTATCCAAAACGCTGCCAATGGCAACATTTAATGAGTCCAGTATTGCTATTTAACATGGATTAATCTATATTTTCTAAATTCTTCCGTTTTAATTTCTAATGTGATAAATATCAATAGTCATAACTCATGAATAGTCATAACTCATGAATAGTCATAACTCATGAAACCAAAACATCTGTGGAAATCGTCAATTTGAAGAATGTAAAGAGATTCTAAAGCAAAGCACTGGAGACTTAGCTCAATAAAGACATCCTCTGTCTATTGGTGGACGATGACAAATGGTGGCCACAGCACAGGAAGACAGCTCCATATATGTGTGTGTGTGTGGGGGGGGGGTGGTTTGAACTGTCAATCTCTTGGTTAGCTAGATAAAACTGGGTTAGCTTATTAACGGACCAAGCACATCAGGCTGAAGGGTGTCCAGCCTTTCAGAACACCTTAATATTAATCTCCATCCTGATTTCTGCCACCTAAGCAATGTCTGGCATTTCACTGGTTACAGTCCTGTATGATAAATTTTAACATCATGGATTTATTCTCTAATGGTCTCTTTTCATGAAAGAACCCTTCAGATATCAGTAGACAAAAAAAAAAATCCTTCAAAGTTACTTTGGTAGCTGATGGATTCGAACCATGTCCCTCTGGGACTGGAGCACAGTTTCTTACCAGTAGGCCAAAAGAGCTCCCTGCTTAAATAGGTAGCTTAAACTAAGTAAACTGCTTAGATTTTTCCATTTAAAAAATTATTATTATTATAAAAAATAATTTTTATTATTATAATGTCTTGCCTCCTGAGCATATCAAAACAAACACATTTAATGCCTCATTTATAAACTATAGACCCTGTGCCCTATTTACACAGATACAGTGGGAGCCTGATCTGGTTCAGAACTCTCAAAGGAGCAACAAATCAAAGGAAATTAAGTCCAGTGGACATGGCACAAAGTTAACTGAGAGCACCAAAACAGTGTACTAGGAAACAGACTTTACTAGTAAGGTACACACATTGTATAGAGAATTGCTGAGAACTTAAAAAAAAAAACTCTTAAAAGAGTATCTTAGGGAAAATTACCTCAGAAAAATGTCAGTTCAGCGCCTGCTAGGGCAATCTCTTGTTGCTAAAACAGGTCAAGGTACTCCTGTTTAAAGGCAAGTTGATTGCCCAGACGTGTAGACAAGGAGTTGGAAACAACCTAAGTGCCCATCAACAAACGAATGGCTAGAGAAGCTGTGGTATATTCGCACAATGGAATACTATGCTGCATTAAAAAACAAGGAACTCATGCAATATTATTCAAAATGGTTGACTCTGGAGAACATTATGCTGAGTGAAATATCCCAGTCACAAAAGGACAAATATTACATGATGCCACTGTTGTAGAATGGGACTGTCCTTGGGGTTGGGGAGAGACTGAGTAAGATGGGTTCAATAATGTATACTGCACTGAAACAGAGGAGGGAGAGAACCGTTTAAAAGAGAGATATAACTGGGTATTTCTGGCATCACAGGAGACTAGAGCGAGGGCTACATGGTGGAGGGGACCTGGGGGAGGGTTTGTAAAACAATGAAAGAATCTTTTCTTTTACTTTTCCATAATTTTTGGACTCATGTACTTATAACTTGTTAGTCAAATTTGTGTCTTCTAGGTTGCAACACCCCCATGATACATCTTCAAGGATATGAACATGTACGGCCAAGCACAATCAATAAGAGTGCATCTAAATTCCAAAATCAATCTCCATAATAGTCTATGTGTTTCCTACTGCCAAAGGGGCCCTTTAGAGTAGTGAGAGAAGATCTTCACCCTGAAACCCACAGCGTCCCTTTTCAGCAGGAAGTAGCTAAGAGAATATGCCATCCCCTTTTCCTTATGACTCAGGGTGAAGTCTCTCTCAGGGAGGAGTGATAGGGAATGGCAAAGGACACACTGACAAAGAAGATTAATCAGAACTGGCTTTGACAAGCACTGTGGCATTTGGACAAGATCAAACTGGGAGGAGGGTAGAGAGAATAGTGCAACAATGAATGAGTGGAAGCCCAAAATCTCTGTAAATGTTTATGAAAATTAATAAAATATAATTATAGAAAAAAAAATTACCTAAGTGTTATCAGGTATAGGGAAATCTTACATAAAGAAGTATCTATTTCAATCTAAATTCACCTTATCATAGGTTTGTCTATACACACAATTGTGTATTTATTTGCTGGCGTGGGGAAATTTTCTTGTGTTATTGAACACAGAATTAAAAAAACAATAACTATGATTCCAACATTTATCATTTTGTTAAATATGTTAATTATCAAGTGTTTCCCCACAAATATAAGATTCCAAAGTTTTTTTTGTTTGTTTGTTTTTAATCAGGGGATAGCGCGCACGCAGTCCCCCACTACCACAAATTATGCAGTCGGGTTTCCCGCATTTGGGGAAATCGCAGGGGTCAGCACACCCCAAGTGCAATGGGTGAGCCTCGTCCTGGGAAAATCACCTGTCTGATCATGGTGTTTCCTCTGCCAGGTAAGTATAAGATTCCAAAGTTGTTACAGTTTAAGGAAGTATAACTTCAAATATAACAACACACAATAAAGAGATTTCTGTTTTGGGGTATTTATCCTTCAACTTCTATTATGAAACACCTGAATTATTGGAAATTAGGACTAAACATTACATCTACCATATTTATAAATATTAGTTTTATGCATTTGTTTCCTTTGATCAACATCAAAAGTGAAACTCATGAACATCTTTAATGTCAGAAAGCTGCATGAGCAGATTATTACCTGTTTGGAAGGTTATTATAGACATTGGCGAGAAGAGTGCAAACTACACTCTGAAGAATGAGCTAGCTGGGAAGTTGAATGAAGAGCACAACGTAGAGTTAAAATACGGGAGAAATGCTTACGCCTTAAATGTGCAGGAAAAGCAGGAGTCTCACCACGATTGCAAAACATTCCAAATTGTGAAACCAAAGTTATTTGTAAAATAGACAAAAGTGAAGCAGCTTCCTCAGTCATTTTTTGAGATCTCAGCATCGGTTTAAAGAAAATGCTTATATTTAAAAGAGAGCCTATTTCAAAATATGAAACCCCTTACTAAATACAATGAGGACATGGAAATTCATGCAACAGTCTTATTATACAACAGATTTGCCTCACATGTATATAAACGAAGGTGTGAGACTTGGCACGGATTTGGGCGACCTCTTTTCATTTTTAAAAAATGTTGTTTGCTTCCCTATTCAGTTCTTTACTGAATAAGAGAGTTTAAATTCTAAAGTAAGAAAGATAATAAAACTAAGTGCGATGTAAAAACAGTAAGTTTACAGAAAATCACTACATGGATCAGATGGGGAAGGAGAAAAGGAGGGGTATGTGTCACTCACCCTGTAGAATAAAAACATCCCTCCTCTGGCGAGTAATGCTCACCTGGCTTACATTTTAAAATAAAAGTTAAGTAGATTTTTTAAAAAACCCAAGTATAATAAAGTCATTAAGAAGGCAATAAATTTAAAACTCATCTAAAATTTATTCTACCACAAAATTAGAAGGAATCAAGAGAATTTGTTGTCCATATTTGAGAAAGAGGAGACAAAAAGAGTTAAAACCCTCTGAGAAAATATTGCTAATATGCCAAAGCCGCCAAATCAGAATAAATTGTGGTTATTTTAAAGCTTGGCACAGCAGCCTGAAATATGGAAAAACCGCGGCCATTGTTTTAACAAATGGAACCAAGAAGACTGAACAGGTCTTTGCTTAAATTTTGTTCTCCCAACTCCCCTCCCGGGCATGGGATCATGTTCGATGGCTTTGTCTGTCTGCTGGAGAATTTTCCCAGCATTTTGTGGAAACTGTTGGCTTTCAAAGCTGGAGGCTGATTTGGACCAGAAGTTAGACAAAAAACACAGAATTAGAACAAAAACAAAAAGCAATTCAGAAAGGATCAAGCCAAGCAGATAAGCACACTTTTTTTTCTGGGAGTGTTCATCAAGACAGTTCTCGAATTCATTAAAGTCAAAACAAAGCAAAGCATGCAAACTTACACTGCTTCCTCAGTTCTTTCAGCTGCTGTTTAAATTGCACGTATTTCTCATTTTTTTGAAAGTCTGCATCAGAATTCTTATTCTGCAACGCCGTAAATTTCTTCTCCACTAATAATTTTAAATCTGGTACATTGTCTGGACGTTCTTCTTTCACCTGGGGAAGATGACAAGATTACCTTACATGTTAACAACAATAATGTTAATCAAATTGTGTAATGTTATTTTAATACCATCTGTATTCAAGTGAAAAATAGAAGGAGGCAGAAAACAGAATTCCCCCAACAAGAACCCAGAGAGGTGGAGGCTTGTTCTAGAACACACTGCTGGTAAACTGTGTCTTCATCCGATTTCAACTTTCTTCAACGACTGCCCTTCAATGGTCAGACTAACTTGCTGACTCTTGGTAAATCCTGGGGGAAACTCCACAGTAGTTCAACTCTGTGACCTTCAACTTCACCTGAACCAGCGCATCACCACTTAATCCTATCGCCCAGGTCTGCTCAGTTCACTCTTACTGCCCCCAACAGTGTTTACTCCATCCTGCTTTCTCAAGAATCCTCTTTTCCTGGCCACCTGCCTCAACAGAGGAGAGTAAGTCCCACCTTACTAAAGACACCGAGGCTTTAAACTTGATCTTTCACAATTTCCAGCCACAATAAGAAGTTATCCCCCTTGCTCTGTTCAACCTATGTTTGTGGGGTTTTTTTGGTTGTTGTTTTGTTTTTTGGGTTTGTTTTTTTTTTGTCTCATCTAATATTTAGATGACTAGGGAGGATAGAAGGAGAATTGACACCTTTGAGCTGTGGTGCTGGAGAAGAGTACTGAATGTACCATGGACTGCCAAGAAAACAGATTCATCCTAGGGAGGGTTAAACCAGGCTGCTCCTTGGAGGCAAGGATTCTGGGGCTTCGTCTGACATACTTTGGACATGTAAGGAGAGACAGGTCTTTAGAGAGGGACATCATGCTGGGTAGAGTAGAGGGACAGCGCAGGAGGGGAAGACCCTCTATGAGGTGGATTGATTCAGTGACTGGGGTAATCGGGATGGGTGTGTCAGAGGCCATGCGACTGGCACAGGATAGAGCAGAGTTTAGGGCTGTTGTACATAGGGTCATTATGAGTCACAAACGACTCGACGGCACATAACAACATCATCTAATATCTTACTTTAAAATTTTCAAATAGAAAAAAGTTGAAGACTTGAGTTATGCACACTTGTTCCTCAACCTCTGGGCTGCCACCGTAAGCATTTTTTTTCTGTTTTAACACCTGTGGTCTTCAACCTTGTTCTTAATTTCATCTTTTCAATTATTATTCAAGACAAACTCCTTTTTTCTGTAAGTTCTCCAATTCCCCCCTCAGCCCCGCCTTCAGATTAACTTGGTATTTCCTTACTTGGAAATTATCTTTCATCATCTTGTCTACCAATTTTCTCTTCATAGTCTAAGTTGCTTAGGGGGAAAATGATTTCTACCCACCAACCCTCCTTCCTCATCCTCCAAGTTTAGTCTCCTCATCAAGCTGCTGACCCTACTGCTTCAGGGAAATTGTGTTCTCTGTCTTCATCCTTGGTTCCTTGAGTCACTGGCCCTTTGCTGAGACTCTGGTCATCAAGCACAATCCAGGAAACTCTCTGTCATGGCCTGATACACATCAGAGAGACCTGCATCAGAGCATAAATTAACAGTCTAGTGCACTGACTTGTATGTTTCTTTCCTCTAAAAAAAGGTGAACTCTGAAAGCTACATTCTTTGAAAATATACTATGATGCTGTACGCAGAACACAGAGGTGATAGTATTTTTTAATAAAACAATTAATTAATCTTACTAGTTCCAAATAGAAAACCACAAAACCCAAATCTACCATCAGTTAATTTCAACTCAGGAAACAAAAGAGGGCAAAGTAGAAAGAGGCTGCAGGTCTGCAGACTTGCCGCAACTTTCTGTCCTAGAGTTGATAATGGGTTCAAACAGCTGAATATTTGGTTAGCAGCCCAACACTTCGCTCACTACATCACCAGGCTCTAAATGTAATTACCACAAGCATCCTCAACTTATCAACTAGTCGTCATCAAGTACACAACACGCAACCAGTAGCAGTGCTCTGCACACTTTACAAGCTGGAAGATAACATAAGAGGTCATCTAGTCACGATCTCCTATCTCAGTTTTTCAAGTAATGAGACAGAAAGAAGATCTATTATTTGGCTACAATCAGCTAATTACTTTGAGACAAAGACTATAAAGAATCTTGGTGTTTGGGTACAAGCCAATGGATCTATTTCCACTCTTCCTCAATCTGAGTATCTGAGTGTATAATCCAAAAAAGATGTGCAACCTATCTGCTTTGATTCACCTTTGTCACAGAGAAAAGGCGAATCATTCCTGCCTTGCTGAGGAGTGGAATGTGGAATGCTGCTCACCAGAAAGCTGGAACCTCTACTCTATCAGCAGCTCCATGTAACAAAGTCGGCAGTCTTGTCCCTTCCTATAATGATCTACAGTTTCAGACAATGAAAGGGTCCTATGAGTTGGAATGGACTATGGCTCTGGTTTCTGGGTTGTTATAAAGGAGCCCTGGTTCCTTTATAACAGGAGCCCTGGTTCCATGATGGTTAAAGCACTTGACCTCTAACCAAAAGAATGGTAGTGTGAGCCCATGAGACACTCTATGGAAGATGTGAAAATCTCAGAGCCTCAGAAACTCCACAGAGTGGTTCTACGATGCCCTTCCTGTAAGGTCACTGGAGTTGGCAATGACTTGATGGTGCTCATCGAAATTCTAAATCTGATGAGGCCAATCTATAATGAAAACTGAGTGTAGGGATGACTCAGTTGTAGAAATGTCCTTCTCACGGGGCAGATTCCGCTGCACTTCCCAACCAATGCTCTCAAGGACAGTCACCACTGTCTTGTCATCAGAGGAAGTGTTGCAAGCTTCAGCAGTCGGGAGACTAGGACAGATTAGGGGGAAAGGTCTAGGGATCTAATAGTGATTGTGGCTAACAAAAGCCCACAGTGCTGTGATTCCACCAGGCACAGGGTCACGAGGAGTGAGGGGGTGACGTGATAGCAGGTAACAACAACAGATGACAGTTAAGTATGAAACAAAAATGACTGCATTGATAGTTACAGTTTAGACTGTCGATGCAGACTTTCTTCTCCTTGATAATAATCAACCAGTGCTGGATCCAGCATCAAAAAGAGTTGCAGAAAAGACAGGTGACTTTTAATGACAAGTCTTACGTATTAAAAAAATAAACAAACAAACAAAACAACACATATGTTCTACACGTTAGAGAACAAATAAAACTCAATTTGAAAAGAGAGGAGAGGAAAGTGATTTAATCGATGCCTTATGGCTCAAGAGCATGGTGATTAGCTATCCTCTATCTCTACTCCGAACAGAAAAGAAGAAACAAATTCAAAATCATCACGTGAACTTCCTTGGAGGTGCAGTCCAGAGGGAGCTGCGCTGTAAACCCAAAGGCAGCGCCTCTCTGGCGGTTCGAGCCCACCAGTGATAGAACAACAGTCAGTCTCCTTCCTTGTGATTTACAGCTTCCGGAAAGTCGGCCAAAGGGCCAGCTATGTGCCTGCTCCATGGTAACAGCAGTGAGTTTGTGAGCACAGGGTTTGCAAGACTTTAACATTTCACAGAAGGAGACTACCTTTCTCCTACGGAGTGGCTGGTGGGCTAGAACTGCTGTCCTTTTCATAAACAGTCGAGGACTTAACCACTGTGCCAGGTGGGCTCTTTATCTCCCACTTGCCCATCCAATCCTTTGCGAGTGTCCTCTGTGAATCAAGCACCGGGGCCATGGAGAAGATGGAAAGGTGGATGGGAACAGATGTTCAAGCACTTCGGAAACCAGGTGATACCACATAGACTTGGTTCTGGAGGGAAGAGGGAAGGTGCTAAAAGATTAAGTTAAATGATAATATGACAGACATTGTTTTGACGACCGCTTGAGTATAAGCACGAACAATGGTCTGCGACAGAGCGGAAGAGGAAGGTCCTTGCTGTGAGGTAACTGACAGCAGAAGGCTGGCCTCTGGGACTGCAAGGCTATCGTGAGGCAGCACCACCAGCGTGAGAAAGAGAAACAACTGAACAAGACTCTGAAATACCTGATCCAGGCAGTCAGGTGACACAGAAGGGAAAGGGGGCAAGGGGAGACTCGAGCGTAAACTGGAGGGGCTACTTCAATATCTAGACGGGAGCTGGGAAGACGTTTAAAATCTGGGCACAAGAAGATAACAAGGAAAAAGGTAAAAACACTCAAAAGGAAACAGGAAGGAAGACACTGCAAGGGGGGGGGTGTAGGGCATGTTTCCTTGACGTACCTGTCACTGGGGAAAACAATGAAGAGAGCTCGCGGGAGGTCAATGCAAAGTCCTAAAAGAGTCCACTGGAATTACCAGGCAATCTCTGGACAAGGACAGCCCACTTGGTGAAGCAGAAGGAAGACCCTCCAGGAGATGGGCTGAACTGTGATTGCGGCAATGAGCTCAAACAGAGCACCAACCGAACGGCTGGCACAGAACCAGGCAGTGCTACCAGGCAGAGCTTCCCAGCATCGGGCTCTCAGGCCACTCAGCGTGGGGCCACTCGATACACCGACAGCAGTAACAGGTGTAGCAGAACTAATAGTTCTATCCCGGGACGCCGCGTCTTACCCTCCGAGCCTGCGAAGTTTCTCTTAAGCACGCTTCACTCCCCAGTGTGACACATTGCCTGTCACACAGTAGAGGTGGTGTGTGCTATCGCGTCAGAATCCATTTGAACGTGCTTTGGGGTTGGAAGTTCCCACTGGCCGTACAGTCGGCACTCCAATGATGCTGATGAAAGAGGGAATGGGAGAGAGGCCAAATTTCACTGAGCTGAGATGAGAAAAGGAATGATGGCAGTTGGGTATGTGAGCAAATGAATAAATGAAGAGACGGATGGGAAGCAGATCACGAAGAAGAGAGACAGACATTTTATCTGCTAAAAAGATAGCAGCAGCTTAACGTGAAGCTGACATGATGGAATAGAATGACTGAACTCAAATTACAAGTATCTGGTCCAAGGTGGGTTGAAGAACTTAAGTCTTCTGGGCCTTGGATCTCTCTCTCCTCGAATTTACAATCAAGAAATCCAGAATTAAGGTTGCATAGAGAAGTGTACTTGGGATGGGGGGTGGGGGGTGGGGGGAAGGGACGTGGGAATTGTATACTAATGAAGGAATGGTTTTTTTCTCTCTTCGGAGGGGGAAGCGAGCTGGTGGGGAGGGGTGGGCAGGGAGAAAATTGCGGCAATGAATGAATGGAAATCCAAAACCTCTGTAAAAAAAAATAAATTAATTAAAAAAAAAAAAAAAAGAACACTAAGCCAGTACTGAGAAAGCCTTACAAAGTCATGTTTGAGTTTAACGTCAGTGACTAGGGATGACAGACGGAGAATTGATGCCTTTGAGCTGTGGTTCTGGAGAAGAGTGTTGAATATACCACAGACTGCTAGGAGAACAAACAGGTTCATCCTGGAGAAGGTAAAATCGGGCTGCTCCTTGGGGGCAAGGATTCTGAAGCTTTGTTTGACACACTCTGGACATGTTGCAAAAAGGGACCAGTCCCTGGAGAGGGGCATTATGCTTGGAAGGATGGAGGGACAGCACAAGAGAAGACAACCCTCAATGAGATGGACTGACTCAGTGACTTGGGTAATGGGGGTAAATTTGTCAGAAACAGTTAAGTTTGGCTCAGGATAGAGCAGAGTTCAGAGCTGTTGTACACAGGGTCACTATGAGTCACAAGTGACTCAACAGCACATAATAACAACAACGTACTCGGTGTTTAAAAAAACAAATTAGAGTCCTTTCCTTCCACCTTGAACACAGAGACTTTAACATGTGGAAGGACTGAGAGGAAGGTGCCAATTAGGAATCATAAATCAAAAATACTGAGAAACAGCGTAAGAGATTGCGCTTCGGAAAAATCACGCAAATAGCAGGGTATAAAATGAGAGGGAAGAAGGTGATGTGGTGGGAAACGGAACAATGATCTTTGCCAGGTGTCATAAAAGCCTCCCCAGAGAGACCAGCCAGGCTACGGAACCACCCACGACAAGCACAGGGCAGCTCGGAGCAGTGAGGGCATGCCGGAGAAAAAGTACCAGCGCAGGTCTGGGGGGGCTGCTGCTCCGCTCCAGAGGAACAACGCCATGTGAGGCAAAAGCCTCGGCTTCTAGGTTTTCATTGTGGCAAAATACATGTGACATAAAATTTGCCATTTTAACCTTCCTATGCAGTGGGGGTAATGCAAATATGGGTTTTAAAAGGAAAACTAGAAACCTGGGTTTTTCTGGTTTCAGAAACAGTGTACAACCCAATCAACATCACCAGCCTGAAGGCCTCATATAAGACTTGTTTACACAGAGAAGGAGAGGAAGAATGACGTATACTGCATTGAAACAGATGAGGGAGAGAACTGTTTAAAAGGGATATACGACTGGGTGTTATTGTCATGATAGGAGTCCAGAACGAAGGCTGCACAGTGGAGTGGACTTGGGGGGAGGGCTGCATAATAATCAAAGTTTTTCTTTTACTTTTCAAGGAGAAGAGTGAATTGCGGGGGGGGGGGGGAGAGCAGGGAGAAAAGTGCAATAATGAATGACTAGAAACCCTAAGTCTCTGTAAACTTTCATTAAAATTATTTAAAAAAAAACAAACCCACACTGATTTAAAAAAAAAAGACTCTAGTTTACACATTCAAGGAATGTTTGAAAAATGAAAGCTCCCTTTTCAACCATGAAATTAAGGGATCTAGGGCAATTCCACAATTTTAACATTAACAATGAAATGTTATAGTTTGAAGCAAAACAGAGAATAAGTAATGGGTGTGCGTGTGTGTGTGCGCGCGCGCGCGTGTGTGTTGTAGAGAGAGAGAGAGAGAGTGTAAATGCAATACATTCCATTTTGACATGTTAATCTAAACTGCTTTTGATTAAATCTTGGGTTTAGAGCTGAGATTAAAAAAGGAGGCTCACCTGCTAACTGAAGGACCTTCGAAATTACTAAATGCCTCTAACCCCCATGTTCTTACTTGTAAACCGAGAATATCAGTATTTTGTTTACAGTGTTGCTGTAAGAGATGAATTAGAATGAAGCAATCACACATTTAACTGACACAGACAGCTGTATAACTGTGACTGAATATGCTACTGTTGCTGTCATTATTTGTGTTAGTATCAGTAGGGTCAGCTACAGAGTGGTTGAACAGATAGGTCCAGAGGGCAGAAGGATGAAGGAGGGACTTGGAAACTTCATGTGAAGAAATCAGCAAATGAAAAAATCATGGAAACCATGAAAATAAATGGGATCAGGAGAAAAAAGTGAACAATGGGATCAAGGACACGCGACTCTGGATAGCGCACCAGGAAAGGGACAGCATGTTGTCAGGTGCCATCAAGTCATTCTGGACTCGTAACAATCCCATGAGATAGAGAATCGCCCCACAGAGTTTTCTAGACTATAAATGCTGTGCAATCAGATTATTAGGTCTTTCCCCTGAAGAGCCTCTGTGTAGGTTCAAATCTTGAGTGCTTAGCTACTCTGTTCTACTAGGGCTTCTAAGAGGGCAGCTAAGAGTCTAAAACAAAATCATGCAAGAGTTAAGAAAGTGTTTTAATGTCTAGGATGGAGTTTCAAAGTTTGATAAGGACTGAACAGAAGTCAAGCTAAAAATAGAGATTAAGAAGTGTCCACTGGACTTGGTTAACTGTTGGGACATTGGCGACTTTTGCAAAGGCAGACAGACTGACTTTACATAATGAGAACTTTGAAGAATTATTTTTAAAAGATGGGATGGTGGTAGATGTAATCATACAGATCTCTAAAACAGACTCTTCAATAAACAGCTCAGATTAAATGCAAAACTTGTTTTGATTATATTTAATTGAAACCAAATACTCTCAAGTCACCAAAATACGCAATGTCAGGCTTTTCTGGCGGCTCTGTCCCTCCGAATAGAGGTTACTGGGAGAAACAAAAGGCACACGTTCGTTCTCACCCATGATGAAACGACACATCACACTTGGCATGCTAGAACACAATTTATGTGTATCTATGATACACCTCCTCTCGCACAAAACACCACAAACATGTGCACTTACTCAAAGTGTGTCATTTTATTACTGAAGGGCAAAGTCAAGTTCTCCTCCTCCAATAATCATTACTGCCTTATAGCTATCATTTCACTGGGAGTGGAGACCAAAAGCCAGGATATTAATGGGATGAGTCATTTACACTTTTTGAATCATATGAGAATCTAGCACAAAATTAGTCATTCCTATAACCAAGGCTGGGATGGATTTACTCTTTCCAAAACAATGACTGTGAGACGTTGGTTTCCCAAAATAACATGTACCTAGTGATTTACATTTTGGAAGTCACACGGGGTTTAGTAAATACTGTTGCTGTTGTTAGGTGTCACCGTGATGACCCTGACTCACACAGACCCTGTGGGCAACAGAACCGAGCCCAGGCTGCACCTGCCCCTCTCCACGCGGCACAGAGACCCTGTGAAGGACAGAGCCCAGGCCAGGCCTGCCCCTCTCCACGCAGCACAGAGAGCCTATGAAGGACAGAGCCCTGGCTGCACCTGCCCGTCTCCACGCGGGCACAGAGACCCTGTGAAGGACAGAGCCCAGGCCAGGCCTGCCCCTCTCCACGCGGCACAGAGAGCCTGTGAAGGACAGAGCCCAGGCCAGGCCTGCCCCTCTCCACGTGGGCACAGAGACCCTGTGAAGGACAGAGCCCAGGCCAGGCCTGCCCCTCTCCACGCAGGCACAGAGACCCTGTGAAGGACAGAGCCCAGGCCAGGCCTGCCCCTCTCCGTGGTCTCGGCTGGGCCAAGCACACTGTTGCAGCCCCTAGGCCAACCCAGCATGCCGAGGGGCCTCCTCTCTTTCTCTGATCCTCTACTTTTCCAAGTATGATGTCATTCAGAGACTGGTCCCTCTAGGTAACATGTCAAAAGCATATGAGACTTTTTTTAAAAAGAGCACATGAGATGAAGTCTCATTATCTGTGCTTCTGGAACATTCTGGCTGCACTTTTACAAATCAGATGTATTTGTTCTTATGGATGTTCACAGTATATTCCATACTCCAACACTCAAAGGCATGAATTCTTCAGTCTTCCTTACTGCCTGGCTGTCACATGCCTAGGAAAAGACTGAAAACACCCTGGTTTGCATCAGGTTCATTTTCAAAGTCTTTGCTTTCAAACACATTAAAGAGACCCCGTGCAGATTGCCCACCGCAATATATTACTCTGAAATCCTGTATGATTTCTTGGCTTCTGCTTCCACAGGCATTGATTGTGGATCAGGTACAATTAAAGCCTCGGCAGCTTTTAGCATCATCTCTGTTAAGCAAATACTACTGATAAGAAATTAACTGTGTGTTCTGCTCAATATAGGAAGTATTTCATGTTCTAATATATGGTTAATTTTATCTAAGGCTATAAGATCTACTTTCATCCTGGGAACACAGGGAATTGCCTCAACAGTTCCTAGAACATTCATTCAGCCAATATTTACTAAGTTCCTATTGGGTGGTAGGCCTTATTCTAAACAATGAGACATTTATGGGAGTTGGCCTCCATGATGACACATCACCAACCTCACTGGGCATGCACTAGGTAAATTTATATAGGCCAATCGTGGCTCCACCTACACACAGAAAAAGAGGAAAGAAAGGCATGGGAAAGTTTTTATTAAAATCGCAAGGTTTCACTGGATATAATCTAAAGTATGAACATACAGAGACACATTACAATTTCTGTAGAGTTCAACAGAATGTCTCTGCCCTCTTTAAAAGACATATGTCACTTATTAATGATGACCAACATGGATCATACCCCTTCATCTCATGCCAGTTTCTATTGTCCATTGCACAATCAACACTGACCTTTGTTGGACTCACTTCTCTGTAACTGCGTTATGTGTCCTGGCTATCAGCAAGCATGCATTTGATTTCTGACAAAGCACTCAGGAGATAACACTTCCTCGCTGCGTGCCATGACACCCCGTGTGGACTTCACGGCCAGCCAAGGGGCTGGAACGCACCACTGTAGAGCACCAGCCTGCCCAATACCTTCAACCTTCAGCCTGCAAACACCTTCTCTCCTTCAAGCCTTTCGGAGACACTGTGAAGATGAGAAAACTTCAGCTCTCCCGTGTGAGATGCTGCTGGCTCGGAGAGACCAGGGCTGTGAGCGGAGAACATTGACCAACAGATGGGAGCCGAACAGGCAGCCGGCCATCCGTGCGCATCTGTTACTAAACACTAATGCTGTTGACAATTTCTCTAGTATATTTCCCATGGCGCCATGCCTATTACAGGATTAAGACCAACAGAAAGCGCTAACTTGTACAGGATTCCACACCAGGAGGGAGGGGGACCAAAATGTTCATCTTGCTTCTGTTTTGGTTTTGAGGGACAGATTTCATCAAAATATGTATTACTAGTGATACAGTCATACATTCATTAAACATGTCTTGAATATCTCTCACATGAAGCCGCTGAGCTGGGCACTGGGGCTGTAACAGTAAACGAACTTGGTCTCTGCCCAAATGGGGTGAAGTAGAAGAAACAGACAAATTTCAGATCATCAAACAAATACATGATCACCGACTGTGAGGAGTGCAATCAAGGAAATGTGGTAGATGTGAGAAGAGCGTGTAACAATCACTGAGGCCATCACCTCGTGGACAACCGTTTCAGGCACTGCTCCATTAAACACAGGCCGCACTGAGGACACAGTGAGACACTGATGACTGTTGTTATTAACAAGCACTTAACACTCGCCCAATGTCTTTCATCCAAATGGTTCAAAGCCCTTCACACGAGTATCATTGTCCCAATTTTACAGACGGGGGAATGGGCAGTTCACAGGAGATGAGAGTCTCACCAAGGCCAAACTCGGCGCTGAGCTGACTGCCACCTCACAACAGTCCTTCAGGGAGCTCCGAAGGCTGTGAAAGCCTTTCCAGAGAGACAGTGCACATCTTCTCCCTCGGAGTGGCTGGTAGACCCAACCACCAACCTCGCTGCTAGCCGCCTGACACATTCAGCACCAAACACCACTGCAGCTCAGTCAGTCACCACCCTTTAAATTCAATGTTACTTGCAGATCTGCTTCCAAGCAACAACTCGGAATGAACTCTTACTCCATTTCTAAACTTTATGAAAAGACACATGATTTCCTGCACAGAATCTCAACTTTCTAGACCACTGGCTATTTCTTTTATGAAAGTACACTGATTCAGGATTGGAAACTGCCTTTCCTGTCCATCAGGTCTTTGCTTTCCATGGATTTACTGACTGCTTTGTCCACCATCATGGTGGCTCACTGGAGAGTCTGGAGTGAAAAGTGTACAGTAATGGGCTAATAATAGGAGTCACTTGGTTTTCTCTTCCAGAACGACACTTTTAAAGATACTGAATTAAGCTGTTGAAAACTGGGTCTCAGTGTTACCTGGGAGACAACACCTCATGAGGTTAGTACCCCACGAGACACCAGGAAATAGTAAGATGTTGTTTCTCCTGTAACCAGAATCATGGGTCTAGGAACCAAGAGTCCAAAGTGAAGAAAAGTCATACCCTTTCTCCTCCCCACTCACGCCCAGTGAAACCTGCATTTCCCTCAATCATCGGAGCTCTGGTTCTACTGGTTCAGCAGTCTCCATACCCAAGAGAAGAATGAATGCTTTCACCAAGGGACTCACCTATGAATGTGGCCAATGACTTGCAAGCTTAAACTGCAAGCTGGCAGTTCTGAGTCCACTGGCACCCAACACACACATTAAACACTAAGGGATTTACAGAGCTGGCCGGGGTAATGAATGCTGATGAACGAGCCCGAGGAGGAAGGCTGCTCACAGGCAGAGGAGGGAGGCTCAGGGCTGCAACCTGGACCATCTCCTGGCTCTGCCAGAAGGGGCGCTCTGGGGCGTGGGCCGCAGGGGGCTGCACTGCTAACCAAAGGCTGTGCAGCCCTGGTGGTTCAGATGCAAATCTGGCTTCAGATTCCTGAAGGCTGCTAGGTTTGAAGTACTCCAAGAGAAGAGGCTGGAGAATCTCCCACCAAGACATGGTTTTGGAAAAACCAACGCAGCGTTGTTATGAGCTGGAAATGACTGGATAGACATGAGTTAGGCTTTGGAGTGGGCAAAGCCAGCGCTCATGCGTCAGTGTCTTACCGTCAGTGTGTCTTACCGTCAGTGTGTCTTACTGTCACGGCTTGTGAGCTGCTTTGAGGCTTTAAGTTACACCATCACTGTTTCAAATACCAGCAGGGTGAGCATGGTGGACACATTTCATCAGAGCTTCCAGACTTAGACCCAGTTCCTAGCCATGCACTTCTGTAATAATGGGCCCTCAGCAACAGAACACTATCTCCTGGAGTGCCAGAAGGTGAAGCCCTCAGGCTTGAAGGCACATAAGATACAGCTAGAGATAGGCTGCCTCCACCAAGTCAAGTTTACCTTAGGACACAAATGGAAGAAAGCTTTAAGCCAATGAAAACTCAAAGTCATTGCCAGCGTCAGAAGTGACTTAAAACGGACCCTCCAGTGTGACTTTGGGGGTCATAAATCAAACAGGAGAGGAATGCCACTCTTTCTCCAGAAGAGCTGATAGTGGTTTTGAGATGACTGGGTTACCAACGCAACTCCCCACAGATACCACCCCAAGAGCTCCCTGAAACACCTTCATCTGACGTGGAATGACTTGGCTGCAACAACTATTACTAACTGCCAAGTGATGAAGCCCAGGCACCAGCCTTCAGTATGGAATACACCTCAACACAAAAAGACTAAAATTCTCACAAAGGGACCGATAAACAACATCAGATAAACAAAAAAAAGATGTTAAGTGTCAAGGATTTCTTTATACTTGGATCTACAATCAACACCCATGGTAACAAGAAATCAAAATACGTGTTGCACTGGGCATATCTGCTGTCAAGAGCCTTTTCTAAGTGCTAACGAGTAAGGCTGTCCGTTTCAGGACGAAGGTGTGCCTGATTCAAGGCAGGTATTTTCCACTGCTTCATAGGCATGTGGAAACTGGGCAAGGCACAGAGACGACAAAAGAACTGATGCCTCTGAACTGTAGTGCTGGCAGAGAGAACTGAGGACACCCTGAGCTGCCAAAAGAACAAACAAGTATGTCTCGTAGAAAGTCACCCAGGGTGCTCCGTAGGGGCAAGGATGGGGAAGCGCTGGGCATGCTGTCAGGAGGGGTCAGCAAAAGACATCGTGCTGGGAAAGGTGGAAGGTCCCAGAAAGAGAAGGCCTCCGACAAGATGCACTAACACAGTGATCGTGACACTGGCCTTGAACACGGCACAGACCACAGTCTGTGGAGGGCACAGCACAGGGCAAGGTTGCCAGCTGTTGTTCATAAAGGTGCTGCAAGTCACAGCCAGCACCTAACAACACCGAGACCTCCTCCACTTTTGATGCCATGTTCTGTTTCATATTGTCTCGCTTCTCCCATTATTTGCTCAGCATACAGCATAAATATTATGGAAGAGTACAACCCTGACACACCCCATAATTGATTTTAAACCATGTGTACCATCCCTTTGTTTTGGTCAAACAACTGTCTTTTAGTCTATGTACAGGTTCCATATGAGCACAACCAAATGTTCTAGAACTTCTATTCTTTATGATGCTATGCATAATTTGTTACAACCCACACAGCCGCATGCCTTTGTGTTGTCACTAAAACACAGGTCACTATCTTCCTGGCATTCTTTGCTTTCAGCCTAGGTCCATCTGACATCAAGAATCATCTCTCTACTTCCACACAGCTTTCTGAATCCAGCTTGAATTCCTGGAAGTTTCCTGTTGATGTATTGCTACAAATGTTTGTGAATTATCCTCAGCAAAATTTTACTTGCGTGTGGTATTAATGGTTCTAAAATTTCTGCACTCTTTCGGATCACCTTTCTTTAAAGTGAGCACAAACATGCTCTCTTCTGGTCAGTAGGTCAAGCAGCTGTCTCTCAAAATTCTCTGTAAATAGGAATACAAAGTGCATTCACATGTTAAAACACCTCAATTGCTATCCTATCAATTCTTGGAGTCATATTTCACACTACTGTCTTCTGGGCAGCTTAGAATTTTCCCTGTAGGCCCACTGGATCTTGAATGAACTTCCACCAGGCTTTTTTGGCAGTGAATCTGTATGCTTCCTTCCACTTTCTTTTCATGCTTCCTGCATCGTTTCACACTCATATACTTACAAGAAAGAGGCAGTAAGATAAGTATTATTCAAATTTACACATAAACCAATAATGGCAAAGCTGAAGACACTGAAGGCTTTTACCAACTTCTAGTCTGAAACTGATCAAATACGCAGTGAAGACGTATAGATAACCAAGAGATTGGAATGAGAAAGCTGGACAGTTGCAAAGAAGGATCAGGAATTGGAAAACAGAGCGGTGGTAACAGATATGACATAAGTGATATGATCACATAATATGATTTTATAAGATCCATGACTTGCTCATTAGAATCTAAGCCTAGCAAAGACTTACTCTTTACAAACTCACCCTAGACATGACGGGATGTTTAAGGAGTGCCAACAAGGACCAACGCACCATTCAAAGTGCTCAGGATATGGCAGAAATCAAGAGACTAGGTTCCTATCCTATGAAGTTTACATTCTGGGGGGGGGGGGAATAGAAGGATAGAAAAAAATGGTAATAAACCAGAGGGTAATAAGTGCGAGTTAGAGAATCAAGCAGAATGTTCTAGTATCTACTAGGCCTGGTTGTTGTGAGGATATATAACAATGTGTACCAAGTATCTCCTAACTACTTTAAAAATATTATTTTTATTATCACATATCTATCTTCAGGATCTCAGACAGGAGAAGTGGTTTAAAGCATGGAACTACATGGAATCAATGTCAGGAAAAGCAAGACCAGAACTCTAGCTTCTGTCCTTTGCTCCGTCTTTTCCCCCGTTGTGCTATTTCCTTCTCTTTCTAAATCCACATTATAATGAAGAAATCCCCACATGCCTGCCCAAGAAAGCCAACTGCATTACCACAGTCAACTTGAGTCTAGGATGTAGTATTGTATTATGTTCATAATGCTTCTTAAACTCAAGAGCATTCTAGAAAGAACTGTGCACGAAAGCACACACACATACACACGTTCTGCAGAAGTTAAGCAAGTTTATCACTGATTTCAAAAATTCTCCAGCAGGTTTTGAAATGACAAGCCAGATAATGTTTACCAAGTAAAATATTCTAACTGCATGATTAAGGAGACCTTTGAACAATCTAACCAACTTTCCGGGTAGTTTCGACACTGGCAAAGTGATAATCACAGGGGAGTTTCCTAGATGGCATCCGACTCATGCCTCCCTAGCAAGGATTAAGGTCCTACCCTCTCTTTCATTCCCACCTCCAGGGCACGGAGCAGGTAAAAGTGGGAAACAGTCCCGGAACGTTACATTTTTAATGCAGAAGCTATTGTGTTTTGTGAAATGCCAAAGACTCTTTTAGTACTATTATTCTAAACTATTCCCATCACTGTGGCATCATTTTCCTTCACAGCCTCTTTGCTTTAGGGCTGATTTTGCAACTCTTTTACTGCAACTCTCAATATACAAGGTCTCCATTATATTCTCCTTCCTGCCTTTTTCCATGTTGTATCCAAGTCAAAGTTCTTGGAACAATCAAAGTTAGAAATAATGTTGATGCTTTCCTGAACGCGTTCAGATAAACTTCTCTTTTTAGCAGTTGGTGACACTGACGCTTACCTGGTAATAATGAGGAGCCTTGCTTTACAATCTTAACAATGAAATATTTAAAGGACGGTAAGGGGAAAAGTCTTTCTGGCTCCGGTCTGTGTGCTTTGTGTCCACCTTTATTTTATCTTCTGGAGGGAGCATGGGAGGCAGTACACACACGTCAGGTGTTATCTATGCTGAGGACAGAAAGGCAGAGGGAAGGTGGGATTGGTGCAAGGGAGGGTGGAATGGTGCCCAGGCCTTCCACACAGGGGGCTATCGGGGAGCGCTCCAGACACACATAGCTGAGGTGAGGGCAGCAAGAACTTCTCTCCCCTGTGCCATGTCTCCCACAGGTTCTCCAGTAACATCTTCTAAGAACTAAAGGAACACCCAAAGAAAGAACTGATTCATCATTTCTGTCATAAAAAGGAATAAAAAAGAAAATGACAACCTTTTTTCCTTCTCGTCCTGTTCTCATGAATTTATTAGAAAAATCCATTTAATAAGACTGTTGTTGTTGTTGTGTATGAAGAGACTGCCCATCTTTCTCCAGCAGAGCAGCTGGTGGATTCAAATCACGTGCCTTAAGACTGACATTCCAAAACAACCATGAGATACCATCTCACCCCAGTCAGAAGAGCAGAATTTAACAGAACAGCAAGCAACAAATGCTGGTGAGGTTGTAGAGAGACTGGAACCCTTATTCACTGTTGGTGGGAATGTAAAATGGTGCAACCACTGTAGAAGGCGGTGTGGTGCTTTCTCAAAAAGTTGCAAATAGAGATACCATTTGACCCAGCAATTCCACTACTGGGAATATACCCTAAAGAGACCATAACTACCACCCAGGCAGATATATGCACACCCATGTTCATCGTGGCTTTGTTCACAATAGCAAGGAGGTGGAAACAACCTAAGTGCCCATCAACAAACAAATGGATAGAGAAGCTCTGGTATATTCACACAATGGAATATTACGCTGCATTGAAAAACAAGGAACTCATGAAATATTATTCAAAATGGGTGATCCTGGAGGACATTATGCTAGTGAAGTATTTCAGTCACAAAAGGACAAATACCGCATGGTGCCACTGTTGTAAAACAGGACTGACATCGGGGTTGGGGGAGACTGAGAAAGATGGGATAAATAATGTATATTGCATTGAAACAGATGAGGGAGAAAACTGTTTAAAAGGGATATATGATTAGATTTTTTTTTTGTCATGACATAAGTCCAGAGCGAAGGCTGCACAGTGGAGTGGACCTGGGTGAGGGTTTGTAAAACAATGAAAGAATTTTACTTTTTCAAGAGGGTAGTGTACTGGGGGAGAGGGGTAGGAGGGGAGAAAAGTGCAATAATGAATGAACGGAAACCCAAAGTCTCTGTAAATTTTCATTGAAATTAATAATAAATTTTTTTAAAAAAAGATTGACATTCCAACTTCTTACCACTAGGCCAGTAGAGTTCCTGTTGTTGCTGTTATGTGCCATCAAGTTGGAACCAACTCACAGCTGACCCTCCGATGCCTTTTCAGAGGCAGTAAATCATAATGGAGGAGAATGCCCGTCGTTCTTCAGTGGAGCAGCTAGTGGATTCAAATCATCTATCGGTTGGCAGTGCAGCGCCTTCCCACTAGGCCATAAGCAAAATTATGTTTGGGAGGATGAGATACTGTTGTCTGTACTTATGTTGAACTGTTAACATGCTCAAAGGCTAATCTGGAGTTTCAAATCCCAGAGGTACCTATGAAGGAAGGCCTGGTGATCTACTTTACAAAAAAAAGTCATCTTTTAAAAACCCTGATCATAGGACCAATACTGCACAGAGCCACTGTTATAAAGCAGGTCTGACATAAGGAGTTGGGAGGAGACTAGGATAAGAGTGGATAGATAATGAACATTGCATTGGAACAGATGAAGAACTGTTTAAAAGGGATATATGATTAGGCATTATATGTACAACAGCCCACAATGGGAGATGTATTGCAAAAAAGGGGGATGTGTATTTGTGTATGTGTCTGTAATTGTACAACAATGAATGAATTAATATTTTTTTAAAAAGTGAACCAGGGGAGGGGGAAGGGAGGGAGAGGAGGGTAAAACGTGCAACAATGAATAAATGAAAATCTAACTTTTTTGTAAACTTTCATTAAAATAACAATTAAAATTAATTAAAAAAAAAAAAACCACAAAAATAAACACTCTAATCGGCAAGCTGTGGCAGCCTAGTGGCAAGAAGCTGTACTGCAATCCCAGGCGTGCACAGTTCAAATCCACCAGATGCTTTGCAGGAGAAGGAGGGACAATCTCCTCCTGTACCAGTCAGATCTGATTTGATGGTACACACACAAAAAATACTAAAATTAAAAAAAATTAAAAAGAAAAGCAAACAAAAAACCCCCATCCTGATCATAGACTATACTCCACACCTACGTCCTCCAAACATGTGTCAACTTGACGGGGTCATAATTCTTGGTGGCTTCACAGTTATGTGATGACGTCACATGGCAGTTAGATAATGGGGTGGCTGCCCTCAGTGACGTGACCTGATTACTGGTACTATTAGGGGCTGTCAAACTGAGTATGATTCAGAGAGACCCTCTGAGTAACAGATCCAAAGCCCGTCCTATCCTGTGCCATTTTCACAACTCTGACACATTTGAGGCCACTGCTGCCATCACTGTGTCAACCCACCTGGTTGAGGGTCTTCATTTCTTTTTCTGTCCCTCAACATTTCCAAGAATGATGTCCCTCTCCAAGGAATACCCTCTCCTAACAACATGCCCAGAATATGTGAAACAAAAGAGCACTCTGACTGCACCTTCTCCAAGACATATTTGTTTGATCTTTTGGAAGTTCATGGGCTATTAAGAGCTCTCTTCCAACACCACAGCTCAAAGGGATCAATTCTTCTGTCATCCAGATTGATCTGATATGACCAGCCAATCAGATGAAAGAAACTCAGATAGGTTCCAACATTATTCAGACCACAGGTCCACAGATGTTAAAAGAAGAGCCACAGAGAGGAAGACATCCCCCAGAGCATTGGACTTCTTTCTAGCTTCCTCAACTGTGAGGCAATGCATTTACCAATGCCATCCACTTGTGGTATTTTTGTTACAGCAGCACTGGATGACTGAGACAGACTCTATGGAGCACAGCTCCAACATACATGGGCCACCATGAGTCAGAGCGGACTTGGGGACAGCTGGAAGGTAGGATTTTTCTCTAAATCCACCTGTCAACTTCTCAAGTGTTACAAGGGCTCTAGTAAGTAGTCTAGACTTCCAACCCTTTATTCCACGCTGTCCCACTTCTCTCCAGTCCAGAGCGAGGGTGAACCAAGGAGAAGAGGCTGGGATTCTTTTTCAGCAATCACATGTCATCCACTACTCCAGCAGGGTAAGAATGCCCCTTTCCCTCCCCCTGCTCCACTCGCTCCAGCCTCGAGCTTATCAGAGCCTCTGGTGGTGCCTCCTCTGTAATCGATACGTCTTCCAGGTACTTGCCACAAGGGGGACTAGCAAATGGCCTCTTGCTTTGTAATTAATTACCCTGTTAGAGGAAAGGTTTTCAGCCTAAATGAACATGAATTCTACCCATCACTGACTTAATAATAAAACAAACTAAGCCAAACTGCAGTTCCTGGTATACAATCCACATTTATAATCTTCCCAATAATATGATTCTTTTCGCTCGGGGAAGTTAAAGAACTCACTAATTAGATCATTACCAATGAAAACTGCACAGCAGGAGACTGCCCATCTTTATCCCATGGAGCAGCTGGTAGATTTGAACCCTGGGCCTCTATGTAGGCAGCATAACTCCCACTAGGTCACCAGAGCTCCCAAACTTCCCTAAAGCAAACATCTACAAGGTGCCAGAGAGACTGCAGGGTGGCCACCCAGTTCACTGCAACACAGTATCATCAAATCATGTGTCCATGTCTCCAAATCAGTAGCCCCTATGGGTTAACGCCATGGTAAACTCCAGGTGAGCAGGCCCCTCTCTTTAAACCTGCACGTTTCACTCCCAAAGGGCTCAAGGACCCAGCAGTCACTGGAAAATATAGCTTTACACTGGGAAGATATCTTACCATTTATAAACCACCTATTTAGATCTTAAAATATATTCTGCTTCCCGATTTAATTTCATAAGAACCTTGCGCATAAGGGATGAGAGGCAGTATTTTCTGAAGACCCACCCCATGACAGACATGAAGTTAAGCACCAGCACTTTCACTCTATTCTCTCCTTCAACCTTTACAACAGCCCCAGGAGGAATCAGTGAATCCCCATCTCCCAGATAAGGAAGCAGATGTCAAAGCCTAAAGCACGCAGGTAGGAAGTGAAGGAACAGGAATGATGTCAGCTTTCCCCATTCCACAGCCAGGGCTCTTCCCACCAACCCCAGGAATCATCTGTGGTCTATCCCACAGGACCCCACGCAGTGACCCGCGGCCATGGAGCAAAGCTTCTCTCTCGCTGCTTGTAAACACTGATCATGAACAAGCCCACAGTGTTAGCAGGCATGAAGAACAGAGACATTCAACTGCGTTAGTTCAACATAATTAACAAATTGCCTGACACTCCGAAAATACGAAGGAGATGTTAGCTGGGTTTACTATCATTAAGGGACTGAATATTTCAACAGATAGACACACAGGGCATATCTTTAGAGATGAAGGGTTTCAAATTTTCATTTATATCCCTAAAATTTCTTTCTATACATACTCCTTAAGACTTTTAAAATAGATCACAACAAAATGTTTTCGAAGGATTGGGAATGCTGACTCCTCTAAAATGTTCCATCTTTTTACTGACATTTCCACACGACAAGGTTCTCTTCCAATGGTAAAGCTGTTTTTAATACGGGAGTGTGCTGCGGTGGTGGCTGGGCTGGCGAGGTGCTGGAGAGATCTAAGCAACCTGGAACTCTAGAAAGGAGCATGAGCGAGTTACACGGGGTGGGGGCTTACCTGTTTATCAGAAAGAAATACGAGAGAGAGAGAAGCTGTTTTAATACTAACAGAATCTGACCCTTACAGGGGTCAGGGCGGGGGTGGGGTGGGGGTTGTCACCTAAACCCTTCATTTAGAATCAATTTCTCCAAAAGACAGATGTACAGTCATAAGCCTACAGAGATGTACAGTCATAAGCCTACTTTACAACTTAGGCTGGGAAAAACCATTTTTCATCTCAATGGCAAAAGTGAATTTTGTAAGCCTCTCAGTCTCAGGATGTGAGATATCATTAAATGAGCCCTGAATTATGCCTCAGAAAACAGGTACAAGTCCCAGCTCTTGGGACCTCCTAGCCATGTGACCTTGTTCCTTAACCTCCTTTGGTTTTCTGAGATTCCTGTGACCACTAAAGAGGTCAGCTGCCCCACTGGACTTCTCGTCCCTTATCTGTTGATGCTGGGCTTTTTTACAAAGGTCAGGTGACTCGGGTATGGGGTATGAACTGACAGTATCTCCAAATCTAGGTTAAGCAAACCATCAACCATTTAAACCAATGCGAAAAGCTCTCAGGTCAGACTGTGACTCACAGCGCCCCTGCAGGACGGGGCAGAACTGGCCCACGGGGTTTCTTAGGCCACGGCTTTCTCTTAAGGAGTGGCTGGTGAGTTTGAAATGCTGCCCTTTTGTTTAGTAGCTGCATTCTTAATCACTGAGCCACCAAGGCTCATCAAGACAAACTACATTGGGCAAATATGAACTAACAGGAAGGCGGAAGTGAATTCACTGTCTCTTCTCCAGATCTACCTAATTCTCCAGAAAAGGAAATCAGATACCTACATTACAAATGACTTTGTTCGTTTTACAGAAATATAATCTCAATGAATTGTTGGTGTGTTTGTTTTTTATTTTAAATGGGCTAGCCTGAAAACCTAGCCAGGGAACAGTATTTCTAAGGAAGCCGTCCTCCATGAGTCAATTCGGAAATCCAAACACTCACCGACTATCTCTTACAGCTCTCCCCTTCCCAGACCAAGAGTCATGGAGCCCCAAACCTCACAGACCCCCAAACCTCTCTAGTAGAACCAGGAAACATTCGCTCTTCAGTCCTGCAGTCACTCAGATTTGAGATGTCAGGCGAGAATAAGATCATCTCTCAATTTTTTTCCTTCCCCTTCGGTTAGTCAAAACATTCATATCTAAGATCTCACTTTATCTGCAGCTGAGGTATGCAAAACAAACGCTGCAGTCAGTCCATTTGAGACATGAAGAGGCTGATGCACAGAACGGGTCTGCTTGCCGAAGGCCACAGCCCAGCAGCACCAGGGTCAGAAACCAGTTTTCTCTGGCAGCCCAGCAACTTCATCACACATGGGCTGCTTAGAAAGGAGAGAGGAATTTTTTAAAATTTTAATTTGTAGACTAATTCTGTCCTGTTTTGTGACTTTTTGTTAATTCCATTCTTTCTGGTTGCCTAATCATTTGATCATGAACACCATCAGACCAGAAAGTTTAAACTGCTCCAAATTATTTCCTCATTGTTATATATATATATATATATATATATATATATATATATAGATGTTTCAGCCTCAAGTCTTTCATAATAAAGTGACTCAGTG
>NW_006399753.1:16176755-16192353 GCF_000299155.1 Elephantulus edwardii
ATATATAGATGTTTCAGCCTCAAGTCTTTCATAATAAAGTGACTCAGTGGCTAGGTTAGCCCAATCTGCATTACTCACTTGCTAAACTGCTATATGAGATTCATGTGAAACTCCTGGTGGTGGGAAGGAAGAGGAATAAACATTTACCCAGAGAATGACTAAACTTAGGGTACAAAGTGAATGTCAATCTTGCACATTCATTTCTGCCAACTTCAGCTGTGAGTTAAAATAAATGTAAAGATAAAAGATGCAAGTCATCTCTGCCACAGTTAGGTGGCTTCCCCTAGTTCACCAATTTAAATCCACATATGTAGGAGGCAGAGCTGCAGGGAGAGAGAGAAGTTAAAAGTTAACAGAAGAGAGAGAACACCCAGACCTTCATTTATACAGCACTTTTACTTCTAAAGTCCTTTCACATCTGTTATCTCCCTCTGTAATCAAGAAATCACTCTGAGATAGGCAGGGGCAGATATCATTAAGGTCACTTTGCCAAAGAGCAGAGAGGGCGAAATAAACTTACTCAAGGTCACAGATGTTCACTGGTGAGGAAGAAAAGAAAATATAGTAATTGAACATTAACAGCAAACACAGCTATTATGGGATCATATACTTATAGGAAAAAAGCAAAACACTTTAATTCCACAGTCTAGCATAGCACTTTCACTATGACCTCAGATAATATGGCCCAGAGGACGCTCGAAGCATGGCTTGGGTCTCATTGGTCAACATTTCCTATTTAGTATTTCACAGGGCACGCTCGCCTCCTGTTTAATGTTCGGTAACAGCTAAGAGGCGGATGGGTAGAGAGGGCTTGCTTCTTGGTATCAGCAGCAGCCCAAGAACCACACAGAACTGAGACAACTGGAACTCAGACATAGAAACACCTGAGGCGTGACCATCGAGCAAGTTAGAATGTCTAGAATCAGACGTGTGGTCCAATCAGACCGAACTACAACTGCTCATGGTTTCCACAGTTTAAGTTCTTCTAAATGTCTTCTATTTGAAGATACCCCAATGATTATCTTAAGGCCACACAAACAATAAAACAAAGAACTAAAAATTGTTTATGATCACTTACTCCTGTTATTCTATCACATGAGAATGGAACATAAGCATTTACACTTACTCTGTTATTTTATTTTACTGTGGTAAAATACTTGTAATTTGCTGTGTTAACCATTTATAAGTGACATTAATCAATTCAGTGACATTAATTTCATTCACTATGTAGTGTAACCATCACCTCTATAAAAATTTTCCATCTCTCCAAACAGAAACTCAACAACCTTTCAGTAGTAACACCACACCCCTTCTTTCCCAGCCCCTAGGAACCACTAATCTCTGCTCTTTCTTTATAAATTTGCATTTTCTAGTAGAATCATGCAACATTTTTCCTTGTGTAACTGACCTACTCAACACAATGCTTTCAAAGTTCATCCATGACATAGCATGGATCAGAACTTCATTCCTTTTTTAGGGTTGAGTAACATTCCTTCAGGGAGCTCTGGCTGCCTAGTGGGTAAGGAACTGCACTGCCAACTCAAAGGCACACAGTTCAAATCTACCAGCTGCTCCACTGATGAAGTTCGGGTAACTCCCACTCATGGAATTTACAGCCTCTGAAAACCCTCTGCAGAGTTGGTTATGAGGTGTTTCTGGTTCAACCGCACACAACCACCACAATGTGCCTTTCATTCATCACCTACTGATGGGGACGTGAGCTGTTCCTCTTATTTTGTTCTCATGAATAATGCGGTAGTAAACACTGTGTAGAAGTATCTGTTTGAGCTTCCATATTCAATTCTCTTAGGCATATACTTAGTGAGTGGAATGCCTGGATCACATGGTAATTCCGTATTTAGCTTTTTGAGAACCATCATATTGCCCTCCACAATGAATGCACAATTTTACTTTCCTCACAGAAATGCACAAGGTTCCAATCTCTCCACACCTTTGTCAATGCTTATTACATTCTGAACGTTTTTATCTTACTCTCTTAGGTGTGAGGAGTTTCTGGGCACCATGAATAATGGTAAGTGTTCATCCACTGATGGGAACTTTCTTGGTGCAAACAAACCTAGAGGCTGATTCCTCGGAAGGACTAGCAATTGGCTTCTGAATGCTCAGAAATCTTGGACTGACGGAGTTCAGTTCTTCTCTGCTTTGTACGGGTCACCACGAGTCAGAGAGGAAGACCCTCGGCCAGACAGACTGACACAGTGCCTGTAACTATGGGTTTGTGTGTGGATGTAAGGTTGGTTCAGGACAGGGCAGGGTTCAGATCTGATGTTCAGAGGGTCACAATGAGTCACAGTTGAGTCAGTGACAATGAACAAGTCAGAGCTGACTCCTTGGACTAGTTTGGCTCAAAGGTCCCTATGTGGCATGATCAGTGTGGCTGACTCTGAGTGTGTGTGAAATGCTACCTCACAGTGATTTCATCTGCACTTCCTTCGCGGAGTATGAGCTCTAACATTACATGCCTTTTCATTTAAAAGGGGGTGGGGGAAAGTGATCCCAAACAAGACATGGAAAAAAGATACCGAGGAAGAAAGGGAATCCACTCAGGAAGCTGTGCTTGTTAAAAGGCCAGGCTGGCTGCTACAGAAAAGAATAAAAGATGATGTAATTATTGACAGGAATCTGATGCTTTGAAAGAGAAAGAGGGGCAGGAACGCTCTCTGCCCTTGTCTGCATGTTGCTTCAGAGAGCAAGGAATCTTCCTCAGAATGAAGCCTTCCTCCTCACCAGACCAAGCGTGAGCTCACCAGGGGCTGGGAAAAGGAAATCCAGTTTATATCTTTGCCTGTTTATATCCTCCTGTTCTCTCTTTTATCAACAATTTATCGAACTTCTGAATTCAAGAGTTCGACAACATTTGTTCATGATGAGTCAAGGGAAATTATTCAACGCATTTTTTTCCCTCTCCACTATTTTTTTAATAGGTTTTACAAATAAAGTGAAGAAAAAGTATAAAAGATGGAAATAAGAGTTTGATCCTTGTTTGGGGAGAGAAGAGAATAAAGACCAAAATAGATAAAACTGGGTGAAGGGAAAGACAATAGAAAAAAGGGACTGATTAAACATTGTAATCAATCAATCAATGACAATGTCATAAAACAAAATGCCTATGCTCTGATAGACGGGTGGTAAAAAGCCACGCTATAATCTCAAAGACACACAGTTCAAATCCACCAGCTGCTTCACAGAAGGATAGACAATCTCCTCCCGTGAGATTTACTGCCTCTGAAAATGTTCTGGAGAGGCAGCTAAGGGTCGGCTCTGACTTGACAGCACACATTAAGAACTATGAATGCCTACTAAAAACCTCAAATAAAAATGAAACACAATAAAAAAAACTAAGGTAATTGGTAAACATCATCAATCATTATCTATCCATGTGCACAGAAAGAAATAACAGCTACATTTTCCTGAACTGATGCTTTTGAGCTGTGGTGTTGGAGAAGAATGCTAAACATCCCATGGTCGTCCAAAAGAACAAATAAGTGCTCTGTGGAGGCAAAGATGATGAGGCTTCCCCTCACATACTTCAGGCACGCCGCTAGGAGCGGGAGGACATGACGTTTGGAAAGGCAGAGGATTGGCGAAGGAGAGGAAGACCCTCAACCAGGTGGATTCGACATGGTGATTGCCGCAATGAATCAGGAAGTGTGAGGATGGCCCGGGCCAGGACAAGGTTCAGATCTGCTGTTCATAAGGTCACTATGAGTTGTACTTGACTCAATGGCATGTAACAACATTTCCTCAAAACCTTCTCTTAAAATACCTGAAAAAAACATCAGAAGTTTTTCCTGAATTAGCAATGTTCTCTCTAGTACCGTCACTCACAGCTTTTTACAAACACGTGTTCAAGACATTTGCAGGACATATGAAGAATTACCAAGTGCTGTCGCTAACGTGTGGCACTCAATCAGTTCTGACTCCCAGCTGTACAGCAGGACAGTGCCTAGTGCCCCTCAGGGACTTCCGAGCTGTCGTCTCTGAGAGGGAAACACCAGGTCTCTCTCGCTGGTGTGCTGGAGTCACTGGCCTTGCACTTGGCAGGCTAACACTTAACCCCGTTCACCAGGGCGCCTTCATTTCTGATCCCTCTCCTCGCTGCTGTGGAGCTGGGACAGACTCACAGCTGACCCTCCAGCTGGGTTATAGAGGCTGTGAAGTGCACGAGAGGAGACTGACCATCTTTCTCCCCGGGTACAGCTCGTGGATTGGAACCGTGCACCTCTGAGTTGGGACTTCAAATCGAAGCAACTGCCTGCGGGCTGGTCAGCGTCTCTGCCCTGGCCGTGCCAGCCTGTCTGCTCTGTCTCTTCAGGTGACAACCCTGACTGTGACACTCTATCCCGCTGACACATCGCAGAGGTTTCCCTGAAGGAGATGTTTCTTCGGGCTGCCTCTCCAGGATCTTAACCTCTGGCCTTTCCCGTTGGTTTCCTGGAGACCACCCTGCTCTCCCAAATCTTAACTCAACATTCCTCTTGATAGTATTTGAATCTGCTCAGGGGAAATGACTTCCTTTTTACAGACCTTTCTGAGAAACTACAAATTGGTAAAAACAATACCTAGTTCTGATGAGTCAATTCTGACTCATATCAACCATCCACTGTTTCTAAGCCGGAACATCTCAACAGGAGGAGAGAATGCCTCATCTTTCTCCAATGGAGCAGCTAGTGGATTTGAACCACCAACTGTTTGGTTATCAGTCCCATATACAACTATACTCAAGCTGTATTACTGTAAATGCCACCAGGACTCCAGGTAAACACAGTTACCCCACTGGTGTCAAACTGAGTCCAGTCACTGCAACCCTGGGTTGGCTTTCCAAGAAGGTAAATATTTACTAGAGGAAAATGCCCATCTTTCTCTCCTGAGATTAGTGGCTTTGAACCACCAGCCTCTGTTAGCAGCCAGACACATTACCATTATGCTACCGGAGTTCCTGTTTATCAAGTGACAGAACCGCCTCAGTACTTTCATGCTATCATTTCTCACCCTCCCCACTACTCCATGGACTGTATTGTTATCAACTCACTTTAAGAAGAAACCGAGGCTCGGAGCCAGAATGTATCAGAATTTAAGCCAAACATGCTTTCTTTTATCTGCCTTTCTGAAGCACTTACAGGTGATCTCTAATAAACCATCACTTAAGGGCTTTTTGTAGCTATTCTGTGTCCACAGGCAAGACAGAATTTTCTCTTCACTGCCCTGAGCACTAAGTGAATAACGAAATTATGAGAGTAACAAGCAGCTGCTTTCAACCTCATACTTTGAAAACACATTAATTTGCTGCATTATTCGGTGACGTCAGGTGGGATCGGTGGGATCAGTCCCAACCACCCTCTGGCACAACAGGGGAAACCATGCCCGTCCTCACAATCTCTGCTGTGCTCACACCCATCTCTACAGCCACTGTGTCAGGCCATCCTGTTGACGGTCTCGGTCTCCTTCCCCAACCGGCCACTGTTCCAAACATGATGTCCTTCCTGTCCCCTCCTCCAGGGTATTTCTCTGCTCATTAACACCACTCCCCGTTCCACACACTTTGGGCATGCTGTGAGGAGGGCCCAGTCCTTGGAGAGGGACATCATGCGTGGAGAGTGGAGGGTCAGGGTAAGAGAGGAAGATCCTCGGTGAGAGGGAGCGACACAGTGACAAGAGTAGTGGGGTCACATGTTTGGAGACGGTGAGGCTGGCACACGGTAGGGCTATTGTTCAGAGCCATTGGTCATAGTGTCGCTATGGGTTATACACGACTCCATAATACTTGACAACAACAAAAACATGGACTATGCCCAGTGTCAGAAATAACCAGGAGTGTGATGCAAATGGGTAACACACTCAGCTGTTCATCAAAAGGTTATGAGGTTCAAGGTCATGGACAGGCAGCATGGAAAGTAGCTGTGCTGGTGTGAGGCATAACGTGTCCAGCACCACTCAACCAGGAGCAACTGAAGCCCACCAGCCACTCGGCGGGAGAATGATGGTTGGTCTCCTCCTGCAAAGATTTACAGTCTCGGAATCCCGAGGGACGCTCTCTGGGAGTTGGACTGGCCTCAGCGACCTCGCATTTGGGGCTTGATGGTTGTTGTTGCTGTTGTGTGCCGTCAAGTCAGACAGCTGACTCATAGCTGAACCTTCTGCGGGTTTTCAGAGATAATAAACAGCATGGGAGGAGAAGGCCTATTTTTCTCCCACAGAGCAACTGGCAGATTTGAAATGTGTGTTTTAGAGATTGCAGCGCAGCTTCTTACCACTGGGCCACCTCTCAACTGCCACCAGAAGGCATGAGATGAGGTTCCAGGGCACACAGGTACCAGGAAAGCTGCTCTTTACCCTTAAAGGGTATTCACATTATTTAAACAATGCAGCAAATCAGCTGCTGTGAGTGCCTGGGCCACAGCAGCCAAGCTAACCATCTTGGGCCCAGGAGTCCCCCCACAGGGGAGTGTGAGGAGCTGAGCCTTTCGGGGCTCTGTATGGGCTTTTCCTGCCCACATGGCTGCGGGGACCCCTGCTTACTCCTTCCCTCTGACCTGTTCTCCAAACCCCTTTCCCACCTCTCCGGCCTCCTGACTCCACAGTGGGCTCTGCTTTGCTCCCGGGACTCTGACAGTCCAGTAGTCAGGGCATACTGTCAAAAACTCTTTCCTCTTTTTCATGGCTTGACAAATACAGCATCTCTGCAGAGGCCTGGCCCTTTCCTGACTGCTCTTTTCAAAGCTCCTCACAGGTAGGGAGTCTGCCAACCCTCCAGGCACCTCCTTCGTCACAGGTCTGCCTCAGACCGACAGCCAGAACCATCTTCACCACCTCATACCAACGAGGGCTGAAGCGAGGGTAATACCTGTCAGCATGCACCCTACAGAGGACCAGTCCCTCCCCACACAGGTTCTCAACAGTCAAATCACTTAAGGAAATGACTCCAGGCCCATCCTGTGGGGAGTCACACTGCATAGAAGCATAGTTAAGGTAGCTCATCTAAGCAAGAATTTCCCAAACTTATCAGCCCACAGAATGCCTTCTTCCTATTACACTTATTCACATCCCAATTAGTCCCACAGAGCAAAAGAGAATATTGGGAACCTAAGAGACTTCCATTTACATTCTGTTCTACAGCAGGAACTCAGTTAGCGGGACACTAACTATATCCAGGTGCAACTGTCTGCTCCCCAAAATGCTACCAAACACAGCCTGAATTCAGGAGTAAAGGGTGCATAGTATCGTAGTGCAAGTGAATTGCCAGTAGGCACAGCAATAATGGCATTCCAGGAGCAAGTGGCTCTACTCTTCTCCTTAATTTATATCCACGAGACGCACTTTTAGGAATGAAAAGGCTCATATAAGGAAACACGAGAGAAGGCATTGCTCTGAGTGCCGGGTGGTGGGAGCAGGGAACTGTCTCCAGTACCTTCCTGCCAGATGGACTCTTGATCTTCCCCTGGTGAGATCAAGTCAGCGATGACCCACAGTGACCCCTGAACAACAGACCGGAGCTCCGCCCTATCCTGTGTCATCCTCCTGATCTCTGTCATGCTCAGACCCTCTGTGCGGGTCACTGCGCCAGCCCATCTCACTGCGGGTCCTCCTCTTCGTTGACCTTCCACCTTCCAGCACGTCACCTCCCTCTTACAACATATCCAGTGTGATGAAGTGTCATCATCCTTGTCTCTAAGGGGCATTCTGGTTGGTTGTCCAGTGGTTAAAGCACCTTGCTGCTAACCGAAAGGTCAAATGCTCAAACCCATTAGCTGCTCTCAGGCGGAGGAGGATGGGGCAGTCTACCTCAGTAAGGACTGGACAGCCCTGTGAGCTCTCGGGCAGTTCTGATGTGTCCTAGCCCCCCACACACACACCATGACTAGGAACTGACCTGATGCCACTGGGTGTTGCCCCTGGGTTATCTGGCATTTTGTCCTTCCCCTGACAACAGTCATTCTTCTCATGTACAAGAATCATTTGTCACCAAGTCACAGAACTCCCACCCCAACCCCCGACCCCAGACGTCCCCGTCAGTGATTCACTGCGTCCAGCAAAGCGGGTACATTCTCACATGCTGTCAGTAGGTGGTCACATCTAATGAATCACACCCTCTGGCCGCCTGGAAAGTCACTTGAGACACTACAAGACGAAGTATTGCTTTCCTAAGTGAGAAACTGTCCCAAATCTGTCTAACTAAAATGCTAACTCCACACCTGCAAGCTACCCCAAATAATTCACGTTAAAGCTGTGGGCATTAAGGGAACTTTAAGATAGTTTTGGTCAAAGGCCAAGTTTACCGGTCTGGTCTGCAAAGGGTGGGGAGCCAGAGGGAAGTGACATGTCAGAAACCTTCTAAACTAGTTGCACAATGACTGGCTGAGGTAAATGACACCTTTGACCTGCCTCGTTCTTTTATTGTATCTGAGACTGCTGGTTTCAACAGCTTACGTGAACTACACTTCCGTTTTCTAAAACTCAGCAAACGTTTTAAAATGCAGATGACTGCTCAGGTTAGCTTCTCAGGTAAAACTCAAACAACATACAGAACACATCCATGAACAAATTTAAAACAAACAGCACAAGTAGATCAATCTCGAACGTACCTGTTCTGCTTAGACAAAACTAAAACAATTTCAAACTCACTGAGGTCCACACACAGCTGGCTGATTCGCCACAGTGTTTCCGAGGCGAGGTTGTAAATCACAAATTAGAAGGTTGTTCCAGGGCAAGTCTTGGGGGTTCCTCCCGTCTCCCCGAGAGGAGAAAGTCTAGCCTTTTCTCTGGAAATATTGTCCCATATTTCCCACTCATTCCAACCAGGACCTTCGATCGCCGCCCTGGCCGGAGTCGTCAATAGCAGTGGCCAGCACTACCAGAGGGTGCTGGTCGCCGTCCTCTGGACTAAGGTTTTAGAAAATTGCAAGAACACGCACATCAGAGTGGTCAGAGTGTCCTTTCATCATCTACTGGTAGAACAAATGCCAGTCTGTGAATCAGAGGATTCCCAGAACCCAATAAAGGTTGCCTACTCGTCCCTCAGAATCTAAAGGCCACAGGATGGCGACTATGGGGCGAGTTAGAACAAAGACGTAAACATGGAGTCAGAAATGCACTGTCTTGCCACTGGGCTTGTTCAACACACACTAAGATGAATCTCTCACCATAGAAGACTAGTGAAGTGGCCTGAGAAGCAGAGTGCCAGGAATGAGTCATTCCTAACTATGAACATGATTGCTTTGACTGAAATCAGTTGTTGTTGCTGTGTGCCGTCAGGTTGGCTCCAACTCACCCCGAGGTTACGTAACAAAGCACTGCCCAGGCCTGCCCCGTCCACACAGTGGCTACAACGCTTACTCTCCCTCCTGCCGCCGTGGCATTAACCCCTTTCTCCAAGGCTCTTCATCTGCACCGACCCTTTACCCGCCATCCTTCTCCAGAGACGAGCGCCTACTAACAACACGCACAATGTGAGACAGCCTGACCACCCGTGCTTCTAGTACTCTGACTGTACCGATTTCCAGGTGAGAAAATGAAACATTATTCTTCATAGACACAGAACCTGTTGTATAGCAAAAGAAAACTTTCTTTTCCATTTTAATTAAATAAGGCAGCTGTTGTGGTTAAGTGCAGTTGAATTGTAGGCAACTCATAGCGAACCATATGAACAAAAGACCTTGTATAACGTTAGTCCTTTCTCCAGGTTCATAGAGTTTCCAGAGGCAAGCTACTTCGGAAGTGGATGCCACTCCTGCTTCCAAGCTTGTTTTAATGGGGAAGCTCCACCAAACACTGTCCACCATGGGCAACCATTATCACATCTGACGCATCAGTGTCACAGTGTTCAGCTTCACAGCAAATATTTTTAAAACATTAGATTCGTCTGTCTTTTGGTCGTCCGTGGTACATTTAATCACCATTACCAACACAATTCAATGACATAAACTCCCTTTCAGTCTTTCTTTCTTATTGATTGTCCCACTTTCACATGCACGAGGGGTGAGTGAAAGTCCCATCACAGTTAGCGATCAAATGATGTCACTGACTAAAGCTACTCAAACACTCTGTATATCTTAACACTTGACAAATAAGAGCACTTCATGAGACCCTTCCTGGCTTTATTTTCTGGAAATTAAATCTTTGGATTGATGGAAGCCCTATGGAACTCTGACATTTTCACTTCACATAAACGTCACATGGAGAAGTGACTGGTCACTCGTTCACTGCAGGCTGAAGGCCACTTCCTCAGGAAGGAGTCTCCCAGCATCTCAGACGGACCCTGCTGTGACTTCTCCCTGCATATTTTATTTTTACTTTGTAGCACAAAGCACCTGTTGCAGTCAAATAGATTCTAACTCATAGCAACCCTCCAGAACAGAGAAAAATGGCCCCAAAGGGTTCCAAGGCCGTGCCGTAAACTTTACAGAACAAATTCCTATCATTCTTCTAAGCAGCAGATGGTACATTCGGACTGCTGACGTTTTGATTAGAAGTGCTTAGCCACCAAGACACTACGGCTCTTGGCATACATGCTAGTCATTAAGAAACTTGTGTCTCTCGGTTAAATAATTCGTTTTCTCTTCTAGACAAGCTGAAGGTAAGAGTCAAGTGGGTCTTGTACTATTTCTTGAACCATTCTGTTCCGTTACTATGTGGCTTCTAGTCAGAAGTGGCCTGTATCTGACCCTCCAGGGGGTTTTCAGAGGCAGTAAATCATCCAGGAGGAGACTGCTCCCCTTCCTCCCCTGGAGCAGCTGAGGGATTCAAACCCTATGCCTTCGGATTGGTCACATAAGTAGTCATCATTATGACACCAGAGCTCCCCTTTTTTCTGGTATCTAGAAGTGTCAAAAGAACAAACAAGTCTGCCTTGGGGACTGAGCAATGAAGATGTGCCTTAGAAGCAAAGACAGTGCAACTCTGTCTCACATCCATGGGCATGCTGTCAGGAGCGGTCAGTCCTTAGAAAAAGACATCATGCAATGAAAGTGGAGGGTCAGGGAGAAAGACCCCCAACAAGAGAGCTGACACAATGACTGTAACAATGGGCTAAGCGCATCAGAGACGGCGAGGGTGGTGTCGAATAGGGCAGGGCTCAGATCTGTCACTCACAGCACCGTCAGCAAACACAGCTGACTCCAGGGAACCTCACAACCACCACCACCACAACAACAGAAATGCCAGGAGAACACAGTTCAGCAGTTTTCACTCATTGCACCCCTGGAACAAAACGGAGCCATGCGGTCCCTTTAATGTACTTAAATAGCTGAAATTTGGAAACCAAGTAAGGGACCAGTAGGCCTTCAGGAGCCCAATGTTCAGGACATCACTGCTCTCCATACCACATGGAGTCAACAGTCTTTCTCTGGTAGTAAAATTGACAAACTAAGTAACTCTATCAGCGTGTGGCCAGGCCATTTTACATCTTTCAAAGCACTTTTATTACGTGCGGTCTCATAGCTAAACACCTTCCAGGCTTGTCTCGAAATGGACTCCCTGCAGCTCTGTGACGAGTACAGCACCCCTTCATCATGAAAGACTGAGGAAGTGACTTGGTTTGAAGCATTCACTGTGCACCGTTCCCGCGGCAAACTAATTGGATCTAGGGCCTGGTGGGTATGGGGCTTTGTTTTTCTTTAAACTCCAGAGGACTGAAGTAAACGCTGATTCCAAGTAAAATATTTAGGAACTGTTGAGTTTTGTTGATGTTGTTGATTGCCTTTGAGTTGAGCACAACTCATAGCGACCCTATGAACAAAAGGCCTGAAGCCCCTCTACAACTATCGAAATTTATTAAAGTTCATCAAGTTTCCTGAGGCATGTTGTTTAGAAGTGGATGTCACTCATGCTTCCAAACCTGTCATGGTATGTTATTGTTACCTGCCACTGAGTCACCTGCAATGTACAGCGACCCTATGTACAGCAGCTCTGAACTCTTCCCTTTCCTGAGCCAGTCTAATTCTGACACACCAACCCCCATCGCCCCAGTTACTTTATCAGTCCATCTCATCCTGGGTCTCCCTCTCCTGCACTGTCCGTCAACCCTTCTGCGCAGGATGTCCTTTACCAATTACTGATCTCTCCTGGCCACGTGCCCAAAGACAGTGAGGCAGGGATTTCAAATCCTAGTCTCCAAGGAGAGACTTGGTTTCACTATCTCCAAAACAGACCTATTTGTTTTCTTGGTAGTCTATAGTGTGTTCAAGACTCTTAACCAGCACCACAACTCGAAGGCATTCTTTTTCTGTCATCTTTAGTTATCGTCTAATTCTCTGAAGCATAACAAGTAATTGAGAAGACCATGGCCTGGATTATCTATCTGGACACTTTTCTATCTAGACTGACATCACTGTTCTTCAGCATTCTGGAGATGTCCATGATTGTAGATTTTCACAATGCAATTCATCTTTTGATTTCCTGACTGCTGATGTGAAGAGTGTTGATTGGGGGAGCTCTGGTGGCCTAGTGGTAAGGAGCTGCAACTACAATCCCAGAAGCACACGGTTCGAATCCACCAGATGCTCTGCTGGGAAAAGGAGGGACAATCTCCTCCTGTACTAGTCAGATCTGATTTGACGGTACACACACACACACACACACACACACACACACACACACACACACACAGAGTGTTGATTGTGGATCCAACCAAGCTATAAATGGATGCTATGGGCAGAATATTCAATGATTCAAGAAGCATTAAAAGCAGATGGAAGGAGTAGACAGAGTTACTGTGGGAAAAAATTGGCCGATACAGAAGAATTTGAAGAAGTAGCATATAAGCAAGAGGCAATGGTGATGAAGGAGGAAGTGCAGGCTGCTCTGAAGGACTTGGCAAAAAAAAAATGCCCCAAGAATTGATAGAATACCAACTGATGTATTTCAGCAAACAGATGCTGCCCTGCATGTACTCACCAAGTTGTGCCAAGATATCTGAAGGTCAACTACTTGGCCAACTGACTGGAAGAGATCCATATTTATTCCCATTACAAAAACAGGTGACCCAACAGAGTGTGGAAATTGAATATCACTAATATCACACACTAGCAAAATCCTGAAGATTATCCAGAAAAGACTTGAATGGTACACTGACAGAGAACTACCAGAAATACAGGCTGGGTTTAGAAGAGGTCGTGGCACTAGGGACATTATTGCCAATGTCAGACGGATCTTGGCAGAAAGCAGAGAGTACCAGAATGTCTATCTGTGTTTCCATTGACTTTGCAAAGGCGTTTGACTGTGTGGATCACAATAAATTGTGGCTAACCTTGAGGAAAATGGGAATCTCAGAACCCTTGATCGTGCTTATATGCAACCTATTGGACCAAGAAGAAGTCCTCAGAACAGAGCAAGGAAACAATGCTTGGTTCAAAATTGGAAAAGGAGTGTGTCAGGGAAGCATCCTGACCGCGTACCTTTTCAATCTGTATGCAGAACAGATCATTCAGGAAACAGGGCTTTATGAGGAGTGTGGCATCAGGACTGGAGGAAGACTCATTAATAACCTCCAATATGCAGATGACACAACCTTGCTTTCTGAAACTGAGGAGGACCTGAAGCACTTGCTGCAAAAGGTCAAGGACTGTGGTCTTCAATGTGAATTGAAACTAAACATCAAGAAGATAAAAATTCTGACCACTGGGCCAACTGGCGGCATCAAATTAGATGGAGAAGAGATTGAGGTGGTTAGCAATTACAGTAGAGTGTAGCGCCTCTATTTTCTAAAGGACAAAGAAAGATAATTCGAGAGGTTTTCTGCTGAATGCCAAAAGGATTTTTCAGGGATTTGTTGGTAAATCAATCTAAATCTCTAAGGTTTCAAGGTAAACTCCTAAAACTTTTTTGGAAGTATGTAACTTCAGAATTTTGTGACAATAAGAATGGAAGGGACATGTTTATTTAAAAAGTAAAACCAAAGTTCTTAAATGAATTTTTTAAAAAGAAATCTGATTTGAACTTTCTGTGATGATGATAATTTCTTCTTTAAAAAGACAACAGATATGTTCACATTAACTCAAGGTGTGTAGACAAGAACTGACAAATGCTGTAAGTGCTGTGATTCTTACAGTGTCTATGTCTATGGCAGGACAGAAGGGTATACGGGACTCGGGAAAGTGTCCATTCTATGCCATCTTTCTTCATAATCCGACTTCAAACAATTTCTTCTTTGGGGTCAGGGACGCTTCTCATTGTAGCTTCCGCTAAAACAGAAATACAAGTGGATGGCATTAACAATCTCCCACGGTTTAAAAGGCTGTTGTTATGTGCCTGCTGAGTTGAAAGCGGCTTGTAGCTCACTCTCCAGTGGGTTTTCAGAGGTGGTAAACTGCACAGAGGAGACTGCCCATCTTTCTCCCGAGAAGCACCTGGTGGATTCGAACTGCCTGCCTTCAGGCTTGAAGTGAATCTCCTTATCAGTAAACAACCAGAGCTCCCTGTTTAAGAGGTTGGATGGCTAAATTTAGGCCGCCAGCACTCAGGAAGGCTTTCTCTGTGGATGCCAGGGGAAGGTTCTAGTTTCCTTTCGGTATTAGTGGGATTGACTTCCAAGGAACTCTTAGCATCAGTCCTTCCCTGGGCCAGAAAGGGTCATACAGCATAGAGACCCTGGATCCAAAGGAGAGGCATGGAGCTCAGTTCTTTCTTGGTGGTACTGAAGTCCCTCTGATCTCTGCTTGCTTTCTCTATCTCAAAGGAGATTTATAATACAGCTTAATCCTGTAAAGTACAGCCCGCCTCATTAGCATAACAGAGGTGAGGAGTTATGAACACACAGGATAAAACAGAGAATTACAGAATATTGAGGAAAAAAAGTGTAGCCAAATAGACACTTACAATAGGCACATACTCTTGATATTCTACCAAGCTTTTATAGAAAGTATAAACTTTGCATCAGAAAAGTCAAATAAAAACACAAAGTCTCCTCTATGGAACACAGTGACCTTGAGTGCTGTTAAATCAAGTCTGATTCAAATCAACCCTATGAACAATGGATGTGAACTGCCCTAACCTGAGTCATCCTCCTCAACCCTGATACACTTGAACTGTTGGCTCACACAGTCACTGGGCCAATCATCTTGAAGAGGCTCTTGTTCTCTTTCACTGATCCTTTACCTTTCTAAGAACTGGGGCCTCCTAACAGCAGGCACAACCTGTGTGAGATAAAATGTCCTCATCCTCAGCTCGAAGGAGCACCCTGGCTTCACTTTGTTCAACACATACTTGTTTATTTTTTTGCAAGTCCGTGGGCTCTTGAGTACTTTTCTACAATGTCATAGTTCAAAGGCATCAATTCTTCTTCCGACGTCCTCAATGTTCACTCGCAGGTGCACAGCAAGTAAATAGAAAAGACCGTAACTTGAACCAGGTGTGCCTAGGTCTTTAAAATGACATCACCAAACCCAAATTGTCTTGTATTTTAGTGTGAGATTAGTGCTAAAAAGTACAAAACTCATGTAGTAGGATGAAAGGAAAGGAATGAGATTGGAAGAAATGCTGGAAATTAAAGAACTGTGTAGTAAGTCGGGGTACATTTTGTCTTTCACTTGTTTTGCACTTGGCTTCTTGATGTGGTGGTGGTGGTGGTGATGGTGGAGGAGGT
>NW_006399753.1:16193930-16197204 GCF_000299155.1 Elephantulus edwardii
AAAAAAAAAGGAGATAGAGAAAGGAACCAAGATGGCGCCGGAGGCAAAAACAACGTAAGGAGTTACAGGAACAGCAGGCTGCATAGAAACGGGGCACCATGGCCTCAACAGTCCTCTGTTTATTGAGAATTGAACATTAAACAATTGGTTACTGGTCTTCAATATGGATTGAGGCTCAACATCAAGAGATCAAAGATTCCCAAAGAAGAAAGGGTGAGTCCCAGGGCTCCCAGGCCCCCACAGCCGAGCCCACGACTCCCCTGCAGTTCCATGAGGCTCCCATGGCCGGACCCCAGGGATCCCCTCACCGGGGATGGACGATGGACCACCAGGCCCCGAGGCTGGTGCTGCAGAGGCTCCACGCTGCACGGAATAGACTCATTCTGGGAAGATTTCTGAGAAACAACGCCACTTAAAGGGAAGATTTCTGAGAAACAACACCACTTAAATGTGCCCACACAGCCAGGCAGTTGACTACTGGCCATCAGTGTGGACTGGAGCTCAACATCAGGATGGGGATTCTCAGGGGAACATGGGTGGGTCCCGCCTCCTCCCTCTGCCTGCCGCTGAGCCTGTGCTGCCGTGACCCCACGTGGCCGGGGCCCACGAATCCCCCATCCTAGACCAGGTGGCCGGTGTGGTGGAGCCCCTGTGCAGCAGGCGAGTCGCAGGCCCCCAGCACTGGAGGGGGGACAGACAGTGGTGACGGCATCAGTGGCAGCACCACGGAACCGCAGGAGATGAAGGTCTTGATAAGGGAAAGCACTGGGTTTCCTTGAACAGGCCAGAGAAGAAGATCATCAGCACAATGGATTGATAAGGGTCACTATGAGCTGTCTACGACTGACAACAATAACAACAACATATCCAAGATGGCAGATATCTTCAACACACCACATCTTTTGATCTACTTTTGACAACTGCTGCCAAGAATGCTTGGAAGGGTGGAGAGACTGAGAAGAGGAAGACCATCAATGAGACGGACTGATTCAGCGACTGGGGTAATGTGGGGAGGTGTGTCAGAGACAGTCAAGTTGGCACAGGATAGAGCAGGTTTCAAGGCTACTGTACACAGGGTCGCTATGAGACGCAAGCAACTCGATAACACACAACAAGCACCTCTAATACACACGATTTTGTTGTATTTATACAATATAAAAGCTAAGGGGGAAAGTCCTATCAAACAATGTTAGGGGCAAAGCCAAGACCAACCCATATAACGGGTCTGACTCTGATCTTTGATAGCAAACACACAACAGATGTTATAAAGCCAGCCTTGCTTCAATTCAGTAGTTTTCAGCCCTGGACACAGGCTAGAGTGAGTCTCTTTTTTAAAAAATATTTGCGTCCCAACCCACGAAGTCAGGATCTCTGAACAGATCAGGGTCTGGCCGAACCCAGGGGTCAGCTTGGGCTGAGAACCTCTGTTCCTAAAAGATTTGTAATCCTGAGTCATATGCCTCAATGTGATGCTATTTCCCTGTCTCCTATAGAGGGACCATAGCTAACAGTCATGACGGCTGGTCAGACAGCTCAGAATTTCACAAGTCAACAAAGCTAAGTATTTGGGTGGTGGTGGTGGTTGTTTTTACGTGTGATCGAGTCGTAGGTGACTCACAGTGACCCTATGAACGAAAGACCTGACCACTTGTATAACTTTCGTCCTTTCTCCATGTTCACAGAGTGTCCAAATGGATGCCACTCCTGCTTCCAAGCTTATTTTAATTGGGGAGCTCCACCAAACACTATCCACCATGGGTAACCATTCTCTCATTTGACTCCTCAGTGACACAGTGTTCAACTTCACAGCAACCACGAGTTACCTCTGTACAGCAAACAGACAGACCAGGGATATATGAAGTAGAAGAATGTTTGACCAAAAACAATTAAAACCAGGCCTGAGGCCCAGGGATTAGAGTCACCCATCGTTGGCATGGTAGCATCACTTTCTGTCCACTAGGCCAATGGATCTCTTTCTATGCTGCTGTTGTTGTTAAATGCCATCGAGTTGTAGGCGACTTCTCCTTAAAACGGTCATGAATACCACACTGAAACATGCTGTTATCATTAGCTGCCATCATGTCAATTCCACCTCATGGCTACCCATGTGTGCACAGTGGAGCCCCCCACAGGGTCCCTAAAGGGGCGACCTTTCAGAAGAAAATTGCCAGGCCTTTCTTCTGAGGCACCCCCAGGCAAGTTCAAACAGCTGAGTGTTGATCTAGCAGTTGAGCGCTTACCGGTGATGCCACCCAGAGGTGCCTCTACTTACTAACTGATGTCGTTGTTGGGCATCATCAGGTTAGAAACAACTCACAGCTGACCCTCCACTGGCTTTCAGAGGCAGTAAATCACAGAGGGAAATGGCTCACCTTTCTCTTCTGAAGCAGCTGGTGGATTCAAACCACAAGTCTCGGGCTGCCAGCACAGTGCCTTACCACTAAGTCACCAGAGAACGCCTGACTACTTCCGACACACCAACCATGAAGAACAGAAAAACCTCCATGTAGCAACATGGCACCCAGTTTGTTGCCTTAAGTACTAAATAATACTGAAACATTGTATATGCCAATGAACTGCAGACAATCTTGGAAAATATTTGCGGTTTGGAATTTTCCCACAGCCACATGTATGAGGAGACAAATGAAGGAACCTGCAGCACAAGAACACGCTCGCGCACAGGGACGCTGAAATCAGTCCCACAGGCAGTTTCCACTGCGCAGAGGACAAAGGGCTTCTCAGAATCATGACTGCCAGCGGACTGCTCATTTCTTACTCAACATGGTACTGAAAAGGCTGTTGCTCCGTTCCCACCTTACCTGACTTATGCTGCTGGACTCAACAAAGATAAGTTTGGCTCCTGGAAAAACCAAAATGCCAACTTTCTTTATTTTTAAACTTCCTCTAGAAGTCTTTCATATTACCTGATTGTGTAAATTTTTTTTTTTAATTTGTAAGGAGATTCTTTATTTTCAGTCCCAAAATATTTCCTTAAAAACCATTAAGACTGGAATGATGGATTTTTCCTCTTTACTGCTGCAATTTCTGCAAATTCATTAGCAAAGAGGTAAAATATCAATAAAAACTTCCCTCACTCTTTCCACGTGAAGGAGCAATAAAGTAGATCATACGGGACCTCCGATGACCCATTCAGGTCAGCTGTGATCTCCAGAGCTCACTCGGCCGTCCCCCGTAGTCAGTAATACCGCCGCCTGTGAGGCTGGTAAGAAGGGATCCCCTGACCCTCGATCGCTGGGCTGCTGTATGGCTTAAC
>NW_006399753.1:16197854-16202788 GCF_000299155.1 Elephantulus edwardii
ATTTTGTTCTTGGACTTTGTTAAAAAGATCCAGAGGAGAAAAACATTCTTCTGGTGAAAGACTCCCTTCAAAACTCTTTTTCAAAGGAACTTTGAAAGCAATGAAACAGGTCCCAGGCATCTGCCGCCCAATTGGAAGGTAGTCTTTCCACCTCTCAGGGATGCGATTCTTGCCCTTCCTTTTGGATGAAGAGTGTCCAGAAAAGGCGGGTCCCCGGCCCCAGTCGCCGCGGGCATGATGCCAGTGGCTCATGTGAGCCCTAAGGTGCCGCCCACCCAACGCCAGCCAGGCCGCCAGGGCCAAAGCCACCTCGTCGCCCCTGATTGTGTAAATTTTGCAATAGCTGCAGAGCAGTAAAAACTGGACAATGAGTAACCGAGCCTCATCTAAATTGTAAGCTTAGGTGGACGTAACAATAAAAACAAGTCCTATAGGACTTCCAGTATCTTATAAACAACTTCCTCAGACACAGAGCATGCTTAGGCTGAAAATGTCAATACAAGAAATGTAAGAACGGCTACACTAGATTCAATGCCCTAATTAACCTAGATGGCTTAGCTGGGAAAATACTTAAGATTCCTCTTCTATGAGACTTCCTGGTCAAAAGGAAATGAACAGATGCTACAGTAAGGATAAGGCATTATTAAAGGTTAGAGAAGGAATTTTATGTTCATATTTCTAGGTCAGTGAGCTGTACTCAGGCATAACCAAGATCAGATCAAGGGCATGAATAATCATAAATACCAAACTTACGTGATTTATTGTAGACTGAACGGCCTTTATGTAATGGTTTAGTTCTCGGTCCATTTTAGCAAATTCAACCATTGCCTTTTCCATACTATATTCACTGTTTACTTCAGCTGAGGAGGAAAAATAAAAGAGAGCAACTGTTATTTTTCACTTGATACATTGTATCTAACAATGCATTGCCATCAAGGGGACACTGACTTCTGGCTGATGCTCCACTGGGTTTCTGAGGCTGTAAATCAGAGAGGAAGAGATTGTCTGCCTTTCTCCCCTGCAGCTGCTGGTGGATTTGAACAGCTTAGAGAAGCAGGGCCTTTGGGTTAGCAGCGCTGCAGCCCCCTAGTGACCAGGCCACCAGAGGTATTCAGGTTCTATTACACAATGTCACCCACCTCGAGTTTGCAGCAGATCAGAGTGGCATCTGACAATAACGTCTTTCCTAGTCTGTATATCTGACACATGTACCACAAGTCAAATCACATTATTAATGAGTTAGTAATACAATAGAGGAAATACGGGTTAAAATGAAAGAAAAAAAAAAAGATCCACTGAAACACGGTAATAGGCTGTATTATAATCCACCATAGGAGGCGGTTCTGTGCCATGGACATTCTCACAGCCTCTCTTCAAGGTATCACTATGGATGTCTCCTTCAGCTCTCATCTGAAGTGTGTCCCCTCCCTTTGCTGCAGGTGACCAAGATACTCAGACTTACCTTCAAGTTTACCTGCCTCGGCAACACTTCAATCATGGCATAACTGCGACCTCTTTTTAGGGCCAGCATGCTGCGTCCCTCTTGTTTGCCCTTCGTCAACTGAGGATACACTACACAACACTACACAAAATTTCTATTCTTCACCAGACCTTCCCCAATGTTCTTAAGCTGACAACCCACTGGAAGACAAAGCATCAACAATCTGCGTTATGCAGGTAACACAACTTGGCTTGCTCAAAGTGAGGAGGTCTTGAAGTACTTGCTGCAGAAGATCGAGGAATATAGCCTTCAGTAAAGATTACATCTCAACACCAAGAACACAAAACTCCTCACCACCAGGCCAATAGGCAGCATCATGGTAGATGGAGAAAAGATTAAAGTTAAAAATTTCTTCTTACTTGGATCAACAAATTATACCTTGGCACCAGCAGTCACAAAATCAAAAGATTAGTTGTACTGGGAAAATCTGTTGTCAAGAACCTCTCCAAAGTGCTAAAGAACAATAATGTCAGTCTAAAGACTAAGGTGCATCTGCTCGAAGCCAAGGTCTTTTCAATTGCTAGCTATGCAGATTAAAGCTGGACAATGACTAAGGATGACAGAAGAAGAATTGATGCCTTTGGGTTGTGGTCTTGGAGAAGTACTGAATACCCATGGACTGCCAAGAGAACAAGCAAGTCTGTCCAAGAGAAAGTGAAATCAAGGTGTGATACTGTGGGCTTGGAAAGACAGAGGGTGAGCGAGCCCAAGAAAGGAAGCCCCTGGATGAGATGGCCACAGTGAGACAATGAGGCTGGCTCAGGATAGGACAAGGTTCAGAGCCATTGTTCATAGGTTCGTTATGAGTCATGGTTGACTCAAAGGCACATAACAATAAGAACACTAAGTCAGATGATCTCTAAAATGTCTTCCCTTGGGTCCAAGCCTGACCTAGCCACCATTCCTTATCTCCTTTGCTGGGATTTCTAAGGTCTTGTTTTGCAAATTACAGTCTGGTTTAGGCATATTAACATCCTAAGGACCTTGGTAATGAAAACCATCTTCCAAATGATTTTCTTTTGCAAATCCCTTTTTCACAGCAGGGGCAGGGTCCTCTCATGAAGCTGGAGCCCCTCTGCCTCCCTGGGCTGCAGTGGGATCAGCCCACTGTGGACCTGGGGCCTCTCCCCGGCTAACAGTTCTGCCAGGTCCTGCCGCTCCATGTGTCTTAGTCTGGCAGCTTCGCTGAAACCTGGAAGGAAGAGCCTTGGAGGCGGCAGGTGGCAGATACTTCTGGGCTGAGCTTGGAGTCGAAACCTCTTTTGTTACCCGTACCCTTGACCAAGTCAAAAAGGGTCCGAAGAGGCTGAAAACAGTCACATTTCTTCAGAGTGATGACATCTTTCTATGAGCATTTATTAGCGTTAATAAGCCCTGCTTGTGTTAACCAAGCAAATGTAAGGTCGATTTATTTGGAACATTTACTTGGAAGCCAATAATCAAATGCTTGAGAAGTTTCATGAAGTTTCAAGTGATTCGCCAAGATCTGGACAACACACCTAATGATGCAACTGTTCCAAGAATTCATCCCGCTCCTAACTGACTCCCGGCCCCTTACCCCGCTCCATGAGATCAAGTCCAGAGGGCACAGATAAGCCCCGATTTGCACCAGAAATTATTTCCGCAAGTTTGCAGATATTCCTACAAAGTTTCTTGTCTGTACACAGTAGCCCGGGGTATTGTACCCAGCACTTCCCCAAATACTATGCAAAAAGTAGGGGCTGATAACAGTAGTACCAGAAACGTTCAAAGACTTAGTTCACAAAAGGAGAGACCACAGCATTAAACGGAGTCTGTAGACAGTTTCCCTTTTGTTTTGTCAAGGTCACGGCACTCTAGAAAGGTAAAGGAGGAGAAGGGCTGAAGGAGGACGCCTTCTCAGACTGAAGACTCTGATGCCTTCAGAATAGAGTCACACTGAACAATGGAGCTGGCTGGCAGACAATTTTCCCAAAGTCACACAGGAATCTGTAATGACGCAATCTTAACAGCCACCCTGATCATCAGACACATCATCTGTTACTCAATGTCAAAAGGTACAAACAGAAATACTGAGACTATTAGTGTTCTCTCTCATTTTCTAAAGTGTTGAATAGGCATTAAGGCTACGCGATCAGTCAGATATTAAGCAGAAATGGGCTACTGAGTGTCATAATCAAGGTCAACTTGAAACAATTCATGAGATTTCAATGGGAGGACATGTTGCCTGAAGCAGGAGCAAGCATAAGAGTAAAATAATAACAATCAATGCTGGATGTCCTGAATAAGAGAAACCAGGGCACAGTGAAGAAGGCACTGAGCTGAGTAAAGAGGGAGGAAACATAAGAGCTAGCTGTCGTCCCAGGCGTAGACTCTAGGAAGACAAATCCCTGGTCCTCTGGGGCTAAGGAGTAAGGAGGCAGGAAGTAAACCTGAAGCAATCTGGTAAACCCTACACTGCACAGCAAACACACAGGCAAAGTTATCACACGCAGGTTCCCAGTGTCGACGCGTCTCCACAGCTCCTATCCTCCCATGGCTTTCTCTGTGGGGCACTGGTTAAAAAGTAGCAGCAGATTCTTCATCTTGACTTCCCAGAGATAAGCAACTAAGAGGCAAGTCAAACTTTCCACCAGCTCACAACAAGTTGAGCAGAATGGAAAGTGACGGAGCTAAGTGAGGTGGCAGTGGCATGGCGTGCTGCCCCTCTATTCTGAGTAATGCCCCTCACTGGTCAGATGGTCCAGTAACTGTGCCCCAGGACACACAACAGAGAAATCCTCTTTTCCCCAGACACCCAGCCATGAGGTCTGGAAAGCAAGGGCTAAAATAGGTCCCAAAACACCAGTTAAAATACCTCATCTTCCCCAAGGTCCTCAGGAGAATTTCCTTCAGTAAAAGAGGCTCAAAAATGAAGACATTTTCCTCTCCCCCTCACCTGGCACACTCATCCACACCTGCACTTCTCTCCTCTACCAGATGTCCACCTGCCTTGCCCTGCGGTTCCTTATGACCTCAAGCCTCATGTCCCTTCCTTCTCCAATCTCCAGTATGTGGTCTAACACTTATAAATCCTGAAACGTTCTCATACACAGCTTACAGGGGATGTGGGCGTGTGTGTGGAAGAGAGTGTGTATGAGTGAGAGAGAGGGGGAGAGAGTGTGAGAGTGTGTGTGTGAGAGAGAGAGAGAGAGGAAATGGGAGAGAGAGAGGAAATGGGAGAGAGAGAGAGAGAGAGAGAGAGAGAGAGAGAATGTGCAAGTGTTAGGGAGGAGCACACTCAAGACAAATTTCACCTAGGTCTGCTCCTTCAGATTTTGATGCAATTACTGTTTCGCTAACAGTCAAGTTGTTTTCCTGAAATTTTGTCCTTAGAAATAAAAACTGCAGAATGAGGAATGTCTATACTACCGATTTTGGAAACAGGAGTGGCAACTACTTCCTAAACAACATG